>NW_012119310.1:53860-69965 GCF_000951035.1 Colobus angolensis palliatus | reverse complement strand
TCAGATAGAAACTGGAGAGAAGCTTTCCGAGGAGCTGCTTTGTGACGTGTGCATTCCACTCACAGAAATATACCTTTCTTCTCCTAGAGGATTCCTGAATCCCTTTTGGAGAAAAAGCTACCAAGAGACATTCAGGAACAAAGGGACAGCTACGGTGAAAAAGGAAATATGCTCAAACAAAACTGGAAAGAATATTCCTGTGAAACTGCTTCATGTTAGACATATCTATTAATCTTGCATAGTTCAATGCTTTCTTATATTACACATTTTGGAAACTCCGTCATGCACGAATCCATGAAGAGACGTTTGGGCACACATTCAGGCCTACAGTGAAAGAGGAGTTATCTTCAGATAAAAACTGGATAGAAGGTTTCTGAGAAATTACTTGTGATGTATGCATTTCACTCAGGGAGTTATACCTCTTTTCTCACAAGGCAGTGTTTAAACACTGTTCCTGCATAACCGAAAATGTGATATTTTGGAGCGCACAGAGGACTATGGCAAATAGTGAAATATACTGAAATAAAATCGAGGAAGAAGCTTTCCAGGAATCTGCTCTCTGATATGTGCATTCACTTCACAAAATTTATGCTTACTCTATGTTGCCCAGTTTCAAAATTCTGTCTTTGAAGAATCTGTGAAGGGATATTTAGTGACGCCCGGAGGCTTGTGGTGAGCAAGGAAACATCTTTTGATGAAATCTGCAGAGTAACTTTCTGAGCAACTGCTTTGTGATGTGTGTATTCATCTGTGAGATTTATACCATTCTTTGGCTTGAGCAGATTGAAATCACTGTTTTGGTGGAATCTGAGGAAGGACATTTCGGAGTGATTCTTAGAACATGGAGAAAGAAATATCCTCAGGTAAAATCCAGAAGGAAGCTTTCTGTGAAATTACTCTGTGTCATCTTAATTCCTCTCTTCGAGTTAAGCCTCTCCTTACATTGACTAGTTTTATAACCCTGTGTATGTTTAGCATGTGATGGGACATTCAGGAGCATTTTGAAGCTGATGGAAAAAAGAAATATGTTCAGACCGAAACTGGAGAGAAGCTTTCCGAGGAATGGCTTTGTGATGTGCGCATTCCACTCACAGTGTTACACTTTTCCTCTCATACAGCGTTGGGGAAACCCTTTTGGAGAAACAGGTACCAAGTGATATTCGGGAGCATGCTGATGCCAATGATGAAAAGAGAAATAGCCTCCGAAAAAACCTGGAAAGAAGTTTTTTAGGAAACTACTCTGTGATATGTGTAATCATCTCACAGAGATAAAGGTTTCCTTACATTACATTGCTTGAAACCTGTCATGGACGGATCCACGAAGGGACTTTTGGGAGCAAACTCAGGACTATGGTGAAAAAGGAAATATCTTCAGATAAAAATTGTTTATTCTTCTCACATAGATGAAGCTTTCTTTATATTATGCAGATTGGAAACTCCCTTGTGAATGGATCCACGAAGGGATATTTGGGATCACATTGGGGCCTGTGGTCAAATAGGAAATATAGTCAGATAAAAACTGGAGAGAAGCTTTCTGAGAAGCTTCTAGGTGATGTGTGCATTCCACTCAGGGAGTTTTAATGTTATTCTCATAAGGCACGGTTTGAACACAGTTCCTATAAAACCAAATGGGTGATATTCGGAGCACATTGATGACTATGGCAAAAAGTGAAATGTCGTCCAATAAAAAAAAAGAAAGAAGCACTCGAAGAAACCTCTCTCTGACATGCCCATTCTTTTCACAGGGTTAAAGCTTACTCTACATTTCCCAGTTTGAAAGTCGGCCTCTGAGGGTCCTGCGAAGGGATAGTAAGTCGCAACTGGAGGCCTTTCTCGAGCAAGGAAATGTCTCCCCTAGAATATTGGAGAGTGGCTTTCTGCACAACTTTTTTGTGATCCTTGTATTCATCTCAAAGAGGTAAATCATTCTTTGGATTGATCAGTTTGAAATCACTGTTTCTGTGAAATCTGAGAAAGGATATTTGGAGATACTCTATAGAATATCCTGAGAAAGAAATAACCTCAGAGAGAAACCAGAAGGAAGCTTTCTGTAAAACTGCTCTGTGTCACTTCAATTCCACTCACACCGTTAAGCTTCTCTTTTCACTGAGTAGTATCATAACACTGTTTTTGTTTAGAATGTGAAGGGATATTCTGGAGTAATTTGAGGGTTACGGTGAGAATGGAAACCTCTTCAGATAAAAACTGGAGAAAAGTTTATGAGGAGCTGCTTTGTGACGTTTGCATTCCACTCACAAAAATATACCTTTCTTCCCCTAGAGGATTCCGGAATCACTTTTAGAGAAAAAGCTACCAAGAGACATACGGGAGTATAGGGATGGCTATAGTGAAAAAGGAAATATCCACAGACAAAAATGGAAACAAGATTTCTGTGAAACTGCTTCTTGTTAGATATATCTATTCATCTTGCATAGCTCAAACCTTTCTATATTACACAGTAGGGAATCTCCGTCATGCACGAATCCACAAAGGGACATTCAGGAGCACATTCCGACCTATGGTGAAAGAGGAGATATCTTCATATAAAAACTGGATAGAAGTTTCCTGAGAAACTACTTGATTTGTATGCATTCCACTTAGGGAGTTATACATCTTTTCTCACAAGGCAGTGTTTAAACACTGCTCCTGTGTAACCAAAAAAGTTATATTTTGGAGCAAACTGAGGACTATGGCAAATCGTGAAATATACTGAAATAAAATGGAGAAGAAGCATTCCAAGAATCTGCTCTCTGATATGTGCATTCACTTCACAGAATTTATGCTTACTCTATGTTGCCTAGTTTCCCAATTCTGTCTTTGAAAAATCTGTGAAGGGATATTTAGTGATGCCCGGAGGCTTGTGGTGAGCAATGAAACATCTTGTGATGAAACCTGCAGAGTAACTTTCTGAGCAACCGCTTTGCAATGTGTGTATTGGACTCACAGATTTAAACCATTCTTTGGAATGAGCAGATTGAAATCACTGATTTTGAGGAATCTGAGGAAGGACACTTGGGGACGATGCTTAGAACATGGAGAAAGAAATATCCTCAGGTAAAATCCAGAAGGAAGATTTCTGTGAAAATATTCTGTGTCATCTTAATTCCTGTCGCTTAGTCAAGCCTCTCCTTACATAGAGTAGTTTTATAACCCTGTGTATGTTTAGCGTGTGATGGGGCATTCGGAAGCACTTTGTGACTGACGGTGAAAAAGGAAATATGTTCAGACTGAAATTGGAGAGAGGCTTTCCGAGGAACTGCTTTGTGACGTGTGCATTCCATTCACGATGTTATACCTCTCTTCTCATACAGCGTCGGGGAAACCCTTTTGGAGAAACAGGTACCAAGTGATATTTGGGAGCATGTTGATGCCAATGATGAAAAAGTAAATAGCCTCAGACAAAACGTGGAAAGAAACTTTCTAGGAAATTGCTCTGTGATTTGTGTAATCATCTCACAGAGATAAAGGTTTCCTTACATTACATAGCTTGAAAACTGTCATGGACAGATCCACAAAGGGACTTTTGGGAGCACACTCAGGACTATGTTGAAAAAGCAGATATGTCCTGATAAAAACTGGAAAGAAGCTTTCTGTGAATCTGCTTTTTTCTATGTTTATTTTTCTCACATAGTGGAATCTTTCTTTACTTATGCAGCTTGGAATGTCCTGCGTGGATGGATCCACAAAGTGATATTTGGGATCACTTTCAGGCCTATGGTCAAAGGGGAAATAGGGTCAGATAAAAACTGGAAAGAAGCTTTGCGAGAAACTGCTTGGTGATGTGTGCATTCCACTCAGGGAGTTTTAATGTACTTCAAATAAGGCACAGTTTGAACACTCATCCTGTATAACCAAAAGAGTGATATTCCGAGCACGATGAAGACTATGGCAAAAAGTGAAATGTCTTCCAATAGAAATCAGAAAGAAGCACTCGAAGAAACTGCTCTCTGACATGCGTATTTTTTCAGAGGGTTAAAGCTTACTCTACATTTCCCAGTTTGAAAGTCGGCCTCTGAGGGTTCTGCGAAGGGATAGTAAGTGGCAACCGGAGGCCTGTGTCAAGCAAGGAAATGTCTCCCATCGAAAATTGGGGAGAAGCTTTCTGCGCAACTCTTTTGTGATGTTTGTGTTTATCTGATAGAGTTAAATCATTCTTTGGAATTAGCCGTTTGAAATCACTGTTTCGGTGGAATCTGAGAAAGGACATTTGGAAATGCTCATGAAAACATCCTGAAAAAGTAATAACCTCAGAGAGAAATCAGAAGGAAATTTTCTGTAAAACTGCTCTGTGTCCCATGAATTCCGCTCACACAGTTAAGCTTCTCTTTTCACTGAGCAGTACCACACCACTGTTTTTGTTTAGATTGCAAAGGGATATTCAGGAGTGATTTGTTGGTTATGGTGAGAAAGGAAACGTCTTCAGATAGAAACTGGAGAGAAGCTCCCTGAGGATCTGCTTTGTGACCTGTTCATTCCACTCAGAGAAATATACCTTTCTTCTCCTAGAGGATTCCAGAATCCCTTTTGAAGAAAAACCTACCAAGAGACATTTGGGAGCATAGGATCGGTTACGGTGAAAAGGACATATCCTCAGACAAACCTGGAAAGAAGATTTCTGTGAAACTGCTTCACGTGAGACATGTCTATTCATCTCACATAGTTCAAACCTTTCTTATATTATGCAGTTAGGAAATTCCCTCATGCACATATCTGTGAAGGGACATTCAGAAGCACATCCAAGCCTACGGTGAAAGAGGTGATATCTTCAGATAAAAACTGGATAGAAGCTTTCTGAGAAACTACTTTTGATGTATGCATTGTGCTCAGGGAGTTATATCTCTTTTCTCACTATGCAGTGTTTAAACACTGTTTCTGTGTAACCGAAAATGTGATATATCAGAGCACACTGAGGACTATGGCAAATAGTGAAATATACTGCAATAAAATATAGAAAGAAGCTTTCAAGGAATCTGCTCCCTGATATGCACATTCACTACAGAGGATTTAGGCTTACTCTATGTTGCCCAGTTTCGAAATTATGCCTTTGAAGAATCTGTGAAGGGATATTTATTGATGACTAGAGGCTTGTGTTGAGCAAGGAAACATCTTCCGATGAAACCTGCAATGTAACATTCTGAGCAATTGCTTTGCAATGTGTGTGTTCATCTCGTAGATTTAAACCATTCTTTGATTTGAGCAGATTGAAATCACTGTTTTTCTGGAATCTGATTTAAACCGTTCTTTGGAATGAGCAGATTGTAATCACTGATTTTGAGGAACCTGAGGAAGGACACTTGGGGACGATCCTTAGAACATGGAGAAAGAAATATCCTCAGGTAAAATCCAGAATGAAATTTTCTGTGAAACTACACTGTGTCGTCTTAATTCCTCTTGCTTAGTTAAGCCTCTCCTTACGTTGAGTAGTTTTATAACCCTGTGTATGTTTAGCATGTGATGGGATATTCGGGAGCACTTTGAGGCTTACGGTGAAAAAGGAAATATGTTCAGACAGAAAGTGGAGAGAAGTTTTCCGAGGAACTGCTTTGTGACGTGTGCATTCCACTCACACTGTTATACCTCTCTTCTCATACAGAGTCGGGGAAACCCTTTTGGAGAAACAGGTACCAAGTGATAATTGGGAGCATGTTGATGCCGATGATGAAAAGGGAAATAGCCTCAGACAAAAACTGGAAAGGAGCTTTCTAGGAAACTACTCTGTGATATGTGTAATGATCTCACAGAGATAAAGGTTTCCTTACATTACACAGCTTGAAAACTGTGATGGACGGATCCACGAAGGGAAGTTTGGGAGCACACTCAAGACTATGGTGAAAATGGATTTATCTTCAGATAAATACAGGAAAGAAGTTTCTGTGAATCTGTTTTTTTCTATATTTATTTTTCTCAAATAAATGAAGCTTTCTTTACATTACACAGCTGTGAAATTCCCTCGTGGATGGATCCACGAAGGTATATTGGGGATCACATTCGGTCCTATGGTCAAATAGGAAATATAGTCAGATAAAAACTGGAGAGAAGGTTTCTGAGAAACTGCTTGGTGATGTGTGCATTCCACTCAGGGAGTTTTAGTGTTGTTCTCATCAGGCACAGTATCAACACTATTCCTGCAATACCAAAAGAGTGATATTTGGGCACATTGAAGACTGTGGCAAAAAGTAAAATGTCATCTAATAAAAAACATAATGAAGCACTCGAGGAAACTGCTCTCTGACATGCCCATTCTTTTCACAGGTTTAAAGCTTACTCGACATTTCCCAGTTTGAAAGTCGTCCTTTGAGTGTTCTGGGAAGGGATAATAAGTGGCAACCAGAGGCCTCTGTCGAGCAAGGAAATGTCTCCCATCGAAAATCGGAGAGAAGCTTTCTGCGCATCCCCTTTGTGATGTTTGTATTCATCTCAAAGAGTAAAATCATTCCTTGGATTGAGCAGTTTGAAATTACTGTTTCTGTGGAATATGAGAAAGGACATTTGGAGACGCACTTTAGAATATCCGGAAGAAGACATAACCTCAGAGAGAAACCAGAAAGAAGCTTTCCATGAATCTGCTCTGTGTCACGTGAATCCTGCTCACACAGTTAAACTTCTCTTTTCATTGAGAAGTATCATAACACTGTTTTTGTTTAGACTGCGAAGGGATATTCAGGAGCGATTTGAGGGTTAAGTTGAGAAAGGAAACGTCTTCAGATAGAAACTGGAGAGAAGGTTTCTGAGGAGCTGCTTTGTGACGTGTGCATTCCACTCACAGAAATATACCTTTCTTCTCTGAGAGGATTCCGGAATCCCTTTTGGAAAAAAGCTACCAAGAGACATTGGGGAGTATAGGGACGGCTATGGTGAAAAAGGAAATATCCTCAGACAAACAGGAAAGAAGATTTCTGTAAATCTGCTTCATGTTAGATATATCTATACATCTCGCATAGTTCAAACCTTTCTGATATTACGCATTTTGGAAACTCCATCATGCATGAATCCTCGAAATGACATTTTGGGGCACATTCAGGACTCTGATGAAAAAGGAGTTATCTTCAGATAAAAATTGGATAGAAGCTTTCTGAGAAAATACTTGCGATGTATGTATTCCGCTCTGGATGTTATATGTCTTTTCTCACAAGGCAGTGTTTAAACACTGTTTCTGTGTAACCGAAAGAGTGACATTTTGGAGCACATAGTGGAATATGGCAAATAGTGAAATATACTGAAATAAAATCGAGAAAGAAGCATTCCAAGAGTCTGCTCTCAGATATGTGCATTCACTTCACAGAATTTATGCTTACTCTATGTTGTCCATTTTCGAAATTGTGTCTTTGAAGAATCTGTGAAGGGAAATTTAGTGACACCCGGAGGCCTGTGGTGAACAAGTGAACATCATCCAATGAAACCTGCAGAGTAACATTCTGAGCAACTGCTTTGCAATGTGTGTATTCGTCTCATAGATTTAAACCATTCTTTGGATTGAGCAGATTGAAATCACTGTTTTTGTGGAAAATGAGGGAGAGCATTTGGGAACGATCCTTAGAAAATGGAGAAAGAAATATCCTCAGGTAAAATCCAGAAGGAAGTTTTCTGTGGAACTACCCTGTACTGTCTTAATTCCTCTCGCTTTGTTAAGCCTCTCCTTACATTGAGTGGTTTTACAACCCTGTGTATGTTTAGCGTGTGATGGGACATTCGGGAGCACTTTCAGGCTTACGGTGAAAAAGGAAATATGTTCAGAGCAAAACTGGAGAGAAGCTTTCCGAGGAATTGCTTTGTGACGTGTGCATTCCACTCACAGTGTCATACCTCTCTTCTCATACAGCGTGGGGGAAACCCTTTTGGAGAAACAGGTACCACCTGACAATCAGGAGCATGCTGATGCTGATGATGAGAAGAGAAATAGCCTCAGACAAAACCTGGGAAGAAGCTTTCTAGGAAACTGCTCTGTAATATGTGTAAGCATCTCACAGAGATAAAGGTTTCCTAACATTACACAGCTTGAAAGCCATCATGGAAGTATCCATGAAAGGACTTTTGGGACCACACTCAGGACTATGGTGAAAAAGGAAATACCTTCAGATAAAAACTTGAAAGAACCTTTCTGTGAATCTACTTTTTTCTATGTTTATTCTTCTCACATAGATGAAGCTTTGTTTACATTACGCAGCTTGGAAACTCCCCCGTGGATCGATCCAAGAAGGGATATTTGGGATCACAATTGGGCCTACGGTCAAATAGGAAATATATTCAGATAAAAACTGGAGAGAAGCTTTCTGAGAAACTGCTTGGTGATGTGTGCATTCCACTCAATGAGTTTTAATGTTCTTCTCATAAGGCACAGTTTGAACACTGTTCCTGTACAACCAAAAGAGTGATATTCGGAGCACACTGAAGACTATGGCAAAAAGTGAAATGTCGTCCAATAAAAAAAAAAATAAGCACTCGAAGAAACTGCTCTCTGACATGCCCATTGTTTTCACAAGTTTGGAGGTTACTCTATATTTCCCAGTTTGAAAGTTGGCCAATGAGGGTTCTGCGAAGGGATAGTAAGTGGCAACCAGTGGCATGTGTCGAGCAAGGAAATGTCTCCCATCGAAAATTGGAGAGAAGCTTTCTGCGCAACTCTTTTCTAATGTTTGTATTCATCTCAAAGAGTTAAATCATTCTTTGGATTGAGCAGTTTGAAATCACTGTTTCTGTAGAATCTGAGAAATGACAATTGGAGACACTCTTTAGAATCCTGAAAAGGAAATAACTTCAGAGGGAAACCAGAAGGAAGCTTTGTGTGAACCTGCTATGTGTCAGGTGAATTCCGCTCACATAGTTAAGCTTCTCTTTTCACTGAGCAGAATCATAACACTCTTTTTGTTTAGACTGCAAAGGGATATTCAGGAGCGATTTGAGGGTAACTGTGAGAAAGGAAATGTCTTCAGATAGAAACTGGAGAAAAGCTTTCTGAGGAGCTGCTTTGTGAAGTGTGCATTCCACTCAGAGAAATATACCTTTCTTCTCTTAGGGAATTCTGGAATCCCTTTTGTAGAAAAAGCTACCAAGAGACATTCGGGACTATAGGGTCGTCTATGGAGAAAAAGGAAATATCCTGAGAAAAACCTGTAAAGAAGATTTCTGTGAAAATGCTTCGTGTTAGATATATCTATTCATCTCGCATAGTTCAAACCTTTCTTATTTTACGCATTTTGGAAACTCTGTCATGCACGAATCTGCGAAGGGACATTCGGAAGTACATTAAGGCCTATGGTGAAAGAAGAGATCTTCAGATTAAAACTGGATAGAAGCTTTCTGAGAAACTACTTGTGATGTATGCATTCAGCTCAGGGAGTTATACCTCTTTTCTCACAAATAAGTGTTAAAACACAGTTCCTGTGTAACCAAAAAGGTGATATTTCAGAGCACATTGAGGACTATGGCAAATAATGAATTATACTGCAATAATATTGAGAAAGAAGCCTTCCAAGAATCTGCTCTCTCATATGTGCATTCACTTCAGAGAATTTATGCTTACTCTATGTTGCCAAATTTCAAAATTCTGTCATTGAAGAATCTGTGAAGGGATATTTAGTGATGCTCGGAGGGTTGTGGTGAGCAAGGAAACATCTTCCAATGAAACCTGCAGAGTAACACTCTGAGCAACTGCTTTGCGATGTGTGTGTTCGTCTCATAGATATAAAACGTTCCTTAGATTGAGCAGATTGAAATCACTGATTTGTGGAATCTGAGGAAGAAGATTTAGGAATGATACTTAGAACATGGAGAAATAAATATCCTCAGGTAAAATCCAGAAAGAAGTTTTCTGTGAAACTACTCTGTGTCATCTTAATTCCTCTCACTCAGTTAAGTCTCTCGTTACGTTGAGTACTTTTATAACCCTGTGTAAGTTTAGAGTGTGATGGGCCATTCGGGAATACTTTGAGGCTTACGGTGAAAAAGGAAATATGTTCAGACCGAAACTGGAGATAAGCTTTCCGAGGAACTGCTTTGTGACATGTGCATTCCACTCACAGTGTTATACCTCTCTTCTCATACAGCGTCGGGGCAACCCTTTTGGTGAAACAGGTACCAGGTGATATTGGGGAGCATGTTGATGTCGATGATGAAAAAGGAAATAGCCTCAGACAAAACCTGGAAAGAAGCTTTCTAGAAAACTACTCTGTGATATGTGTGATCATCTAACAGAGATAAAGGTTTCCTTACATTACACAGCTTGAAAACTGTCATGGACGGATCCATGAAGGTATTTTTGGGAGCACACTCAGGACTGTGGTGAAAAAAGAAATATCTTCAAATAAAAATTGGAAAGAAGCTTTCTGTGAATCTGCTTTTCTCTACGTTTATTCTTCTCACATAGACGAAGCTTTCTATACACTATGCAGCTTAGAAACTCCCTTGTGGATGTATCCACGAAGGGATATTTGGGATCACGTTCGGGCTTCTGGTCAAGTTGGAAATAGAGTCAGATAAAAACTGGAAAGAAGCTTTCTGAGAAACCACCTGTGATGTATTCATTCTGCTCATGGAGTTATACTTCTTTTCTCACAAGGCAGTGTTTAAACACAGTTCCTGTGTAACCGAAAAAGTGATATTTCGGAGTGCACTGAGGACTATGGCAAATAGTGAAATATACTGAAATAAAATCGAGAAAGAAGCGTTCCAAGATCTGCTCTCTGATATACGCAGTCATTTCACAGAATTTATGCTTACTCTATGTTTCCCAGTTTCGAAATTCTGTCTTTGAAGAATCTGAGAAGGATTATTTAGTGACGCCCGGAGGCTTGTGGTGAGCAGGGAAACATCTTCCGATGAAACCTGCAGAGTAAATTTCTGAGCAACTGCTTTGTGATGTGTGTATTCGTCTCAAATATTTAAACCGTTCTTGGATTGAGCAGATTGAAATCACTGTTTTTGTGGAATCTGAGGAAGGACATTTGGAAATGACCCTTAGAACATGGAGAAAGAAATATCCTCAGGTAAAATCCAGAAGGAAGCTTTCTGTGAAACTACTCTGTGTAGTCTTAATTCCTCTCGCTTAGTTTAGCTTCTCCTTATGTTGAGTAGTTTTATAACCGTGTGTATGTTTAGCGTGTGATGGGACATTCGGGAACAGTTTGAGGCTTACAGTGAAAAATGAAATTCATTTGTTTTTCTAAAGACCACCATAGCGGGCACTAAAGAACCAGCAATCAAGCAAGGGTAGGAGCAAAACTGCAAATTTGTTTTGCTCACCTAGTTTCATGGAAGTAGGTGGGTAGGGAGAGGTCTGTCGACCTTCAGAAAAGGAGGCCAACAGAGTCACCCTTGGAGCTCTCGGATGGAGATCCTGCAATCCCGACAGGAGTCGGGAGGCAGGAATTAAACGCCGTGCTCTGCCTGGAGCAGCTTTTGTGGGAGTGTAAAGGCAATGGGCGGGGCACAGGCATGTCCAGGGGTGTTCTGCAGGTGCAACCAGGTAAATCTTGGTCTCTTCGGATTGATGTCACCTGGTGCATGCCCAGTTGGTGTGCACCCTCCGGGTGCCGGCTACATTTTCACGCTTGTAGGAAATGTTGGTGATGAAGAAACCGGAAGTGTGCCATCTTACCTCCATAGGTCCAAACAGAAATATGTTCAGATCGAAACTGGAGAGAAGCTCTCCGAGGAACTGCTTTGTGACATGTGCATTCCACCCACAGAAATATGCCTTTCTTCTCCTAGAGGATTCTGGAATCCCTTTTGGAGAAAAAGCTACCAAAAGACATTTGGGAGTACAGGGAAAGCTATGGTGAAAAAGGAAATATCCTCAGACAAAACTGGAGAGAAGATTTTGGTGAAACCGCTTCGTGTTAGATATATCTATTCATCTCACATAGTTCAAATCTTTCTTGTATTACACAGTTGGAATCTCCGTCATGCACAAATTCACGAAGGGACATTTGGGAGCATGTTCAGGCCTACAGTGAAAAAGGAGTTATCTTCAGATAAAAACTTGAGAGAAGCTTTCTGAGAAACTACTTGTGATGTATGCATTCCGCTCAGGGAGTTATACATCTTTTCTCACAAGGCAGTGTTTAAACACAGGTCCTGTCTAACCGAAAAGGTGATATTTCTGAGTGCACTGAGGACTATGGCAAATAGTGAAATATACTGAAATAAAGTCGAGAAAGAAGCGCTCCAAGAATCGGCTCTCTGGTATATGCATTCACTTCACAGAATTTATGCTTACTCTATGTTGCCCAGTTTTGAAATTCTGTCTTTGGAGAATCTGTGAAGGGATATTTAGTGACGCCCAGAGGCTTCTGGTGAGCAAGGAAACATCTTCCGATGAAATCTGCAGAGTAACTTTCTGAGCAACTGCTTTGCAATGTGTGATTTGACTCATAGATTCAAACAGTTCTTTGGATTGAGCAGATTGAAGTCACTGTTTTTGTGGAATCTGAGGAAGGACATTTGGGAATGAACCCTAGCACTTGGAGAAAGAAATATCCTCAGGTATAATCCAGAAGGAAGCTTTCTGTGAAACTACTCTGTGTGGTCTTAATTCCTCTCGCTTAGTTAAGCCTCTCCTTAGGTTGAGTAGTTTTATACCCCTGTGTAGGTTTAGCATTTAATGATACATTCGGGAGCACTTTGAGGCTTATGGGGAAAAAGGAAATATGTTCAGAACAAAACTGGAGGGAACTTTTCTGAGGAACTGCTTTGTGACGTGTGCATTCCACTCACAGAAATATACCTTTTTCTCCTAGAGGATTCCAGAATCCCTTTTGGAGAAAATGCTACCAAGAGACATTCGGGAGTACAGGGACAGCTAAGGTGAAAAAGGAAATATCCTTAGACAAAACTGGAGAGAAGGCTTCTGTGGAAGTGCCTCGTGTTACATATATCTATTCATCTCACATAGATGAAACCTTTCTCATATTACTCAGTTTGGAAACTCTGTTATGCACGAATCCGTGAAGTGCCATTTGGGAGCACACTCAGGCCTACAGTGAAAGAGGAAATGTCTTCAGATAAAAATTGGATAGAAACTTTCTGAGAAACTACTTGTGATGTATGCATTCTGCTCAGGGTGTTATACCTTTTTTCTCACAAGGCAGTGTTTAAACACTGTTCCTGTGTAACCGAAAAATTGATATTTTGGAGCACATTGTGGACTATGGCAAATAATGGAATATACTGAAATAAAATCGAGAAAGAAGCATTCCACGAATCTGCTCTCTGATATGTGCATTCACTTTACAAAATTTATGCTTACTCTATGTTGCCCTGGTTCGAAACTCTGTCTTTGAAGAACCTGTGAAGAGATATTTAGTGACACCAGGTGGCTTGTGGTGAGGAAGGAAATATCTTCCAATGAAACCTGCCGAGTAACATAATGAGGACCTGCTTTGCGATGTGCATATTTGTCTCATAGATTTCACCGTTCTTTGGATTCAGCAGATTGAAATCACTATTTTTGTGGAATCTGAGGAAGTACATTTGGAACAATCCTTAGAACATGGAGAAAGAAATATCTTCAGGTAAAATACAGAAGGAAGCTTTCTGTGAAATTATTCTGTGTCATCTTAATTCCTCTCGCTTAGTTAAGCCTCTTCTTACGTTGAGTAGTTTTATAACCCTGTGTATGTTTAGCGTGTGATGGGACATTCAGAAGTACTTTGAGACTTACGGTGAAAAGGGAAATATGTTCAGCCTGAAACTGGAGAGAAGCATACCGAGGAACTGCTTTGTGACATGTGCATTCCACTCACAGTGTTATACCTCTCTTCTCATACAGCATCGGGGAAACCCTTTTGGAGAAACAAGTACCAAGTGATATTCGGGAGCATGTTGATGCTGATGAAGAAAAGGGAAATAGCCTCAGACAAAACCTGGAAAGAGGCTTTTTAGGAAACTACTCTGTGATATGTGTAATCATCTCACATAGGTAAAGGTTTCCTTACATTACACAGCTTGAAAACTGTCATGGACGGATCCATGAAGGGAATTTCGGGTGCACACTCAAGACGATGGTGAAAAAGGAAATATATTCTGATAAAAGACGGAAAGAAGCTTTCTGTGAATCAGCTTTTTTCTATGTTTATTCTTCTCACATAGATGAAGCTTTCTTTACATTATGCAACTTGGAAACTCCCTCGTGGATGCATCCACGAAGGGATATTTGGGATCACATACGGGCCTATTTTCAAATAGGAAATTTAGTCAGATAAAAAGTGGAGGGAACGTTTTTGAGAAACTGCTTGGCCATGTGTGCATTCCACTCAGGAAGTTTTAATGTTCTTCAAAGAAGGCACAGTTTGAACCCTGTTCCTGTAAAACCAAAAGAGTGATATTCAGAGCACATTGAAGACTATGGCAAAAACTGAAATGTCGTCCAATACAAAACAGAAAGAAGCACTCGAAGAAACTTCTCTCTGACATGCCCATTCTTTTCACAGGGTTAAAGCTTACTCTACATTTCCCAGTTTGAACTTCGGCCTCTGAGGGTTCTGCGAAGGGATACTAAATGGCAAGCAGAGGCCTGTGTTAAGCAAGGAATTGTGTCCCATCGAAAATTGGAGAGAAGCTTTCTGCACAATGCTTTTCTGATTTTTGTGTTCATCTCAAAGTGTTAAATCACTCTTTGGATTGAGCAGTTTGAAATCACTGTTTCTGTTGAATTTCCAAAAGGACATTTGGAGACGCTACTTAGAATACCCTGGAAAAGAAGTAACCTAAGAAAGAAATCAGAAGGAAGTTTTCTGGGAACCTGCTCTGTGTCACGTGAAATCTGCTCACAGAGTTAGCTCCTCTTTTCACTGAGCAGTATGATAACACTGTATTTTTTTAGACTGCTAAGGGATATTCAGGAGAGATTTGAGGGTTATGATGAGAAAGGAAACGTCTTCAGATAGAAACTGGAGAGAAGCTTTCTGAGAAACTACTTTGTAATGTATGCATTCCACTCATGGAGCTATACCTCTTTTCTCCCAAGGCAGGCTTTGAACACTGTACCTGAGAAACTGAAAGAGCGATATTTCAGAGCACATTGTGGACTATGGCAAATAGTGAAATATCCTGCAATAAAATCGAGAAAGAAGAGTTCCAAGAATCTGCTCCCTGATATGTGCATTCACATCACAGAATTTATGCTTACTGTATGTTGCCCAGTTTCGAAATTCTGTCTGTGAAGAAACTGTGAAGGGATATTTAGTGGCACACAAAGGCTTGTGGTGAGCAAGGAAACATGTTCCGATGAAATCTTCAGAGTAACATTCTGAGTAACTGATTTATGATGTGCATATTCGACTCATAGATTTAAACCGTTCTTTGGATTGTGCAGACTGAAATCACTGTTTCTGTGGAATTTGAGAAAGGACATTTAAGAACGATCATTAGAATATGGAGAAAGAAATATCCTCAGGTAAAATCCTGAAGGAAGCTTTCTGTGAAAATATTCTGTATCGTCTTAATTCCTCTCGCTTAGATAAGTCTCTCCTTACATTGAGTAGTTTTATAACCCTGTGTATGTTTAGCATGTGATGGGACAGTCGGGAGCACTTTGAGGATTACGGTGAAAAAGGAAATATGTTCAGACAGAAACTGGAGAGATGCTTTAGGTGGAACTGCTTTGTGACGTGTGCATTCCACTCACAGAAATATACCTTTCTTCTTTTAGAGGATTCCGGAATCCCTTTTGGAAAAAACAGGTAACAAGAGACATTAGGGAGTACTGGGACATCTATAGTGAAAAAGGAAATATCCTTGGACAAAACTGGAGAGAAGGTTTCTGTGGAACTGCTTCATGTTAGATATATCTATTCGTTTTGCATTGTTCAAACCTTTCATATATTATGCGGTTTGGAACCTCCATCATGCACGAATCCGTGAAGGGACACTCGGGAGCACATTCAGGCCTATGGTGAAACAGGAGATATCTTCAGATAAAGTCTGGATAGAAGCTATCTCAGAAACTGCTTGTGATGTATGCATTCTGTTCAGGGAGTTATAGATCTTTTCTCACAAGGCAGTGTTTAAACACTGCTTCTAAAGAGGACACTAACAAATGGAAGAACATACCATGCTCATGGATAGAAAGAATCAATATCGTGAAAATGGCCATACTGCCCAAGGTTAT
>NW_012119310.1:51703-52820 GCF_000951035.1 Colobus angolensis palliatus | reverse complement strand
CACTACTAGGTATATACCCAAAGGATTATAAATCATGCTGCTATAAAGACACATGCACACGTATGTTTATTGCGGCACTATTCACAATAGCAAAGCCTTGGAATCAACCCAAATGTTCATCCGTGACAGACTGGATTAAGAAAATGTGGCACATATTTTCTTATGCAGCCATAAAAAACGATGAGCTTGCGTCCTTTGTAGGGACATGCATCAGCTGGAAACCATCATTCTGAGCAAATTATCACAAGAACAGAAAACCAAACACCGTATGTTCTCACTCATAGTTGGGAACTGAACAATGACATCACTTGGACTCGAGAAGGGGAACATCACACATCGGGGCCTATCATGGCGGGGGAGGGAGGTGGGATTGCATTGGGAGATATACCTGATATAAATGACGAATTGATGGGTGCTGATGAGTGGATGGGTGCAGCACACCAACATGGCACATGTATACATATGTAACAAACCTCCACGTTATGCACATGTATCCTAGAACTTAAAGTATAACAATAAAAAAAAAGAAAAAGTGATATTTTAGAGCGCATGGAGGACTATGGCAAATAGTGTAATATACTGAAATAAAATCGAGTAAGAAGTGTTCCAAGAATCTGCTCTCTGATATGTGCATTCACTTCACAGAATTTATGCTTACTCAATGTTACCCTGTTTCGAAATTCTGTCTTTGAAGAATCTGTGAAGGGATATTTAGTGATGCCTGGAGGCTTCTGTTGAGCAAGGAAATATCCTCCGATGCAACCTGCAGAGTAACTTTCTAAGCAACTGCTTGGTGAAACATGTATTCTTCTCAGAGATATAAACCACTCTTTGGATTGAGCAGATTGAAATCTCTGTTTTTGTGGAATCTGTGGAAGGACACTTGGGAACAATCCTTTGAACGTGGAGAAAGAACTATCCCCGGGTAAAATCCAGAAGGAAGCTTTCTGTTAAACCTCACTGTGTCGTCTTAATTCCTCATGCTTAGTTAAGCCTCTCTTTACGTCGAGTAGTTTTATAACCCTGTGTATTTTTTTATTATTTATTTATTTATTTTTAAAATTTATTTTTATTATACTTTAATTTCTAGGGTACATGTGCATAACGTGCAGGTTTG
>NW_012119310.1:51336-51613 GCF_000951035.1 Colobus angolensis palliatus | reverse complement strand
TTTCTAGGGTACATGTGCATAACGTGCAGGTTTGTTACATATGTATACTTGTGCCATGTTGGTGTCCTGCACCCATGAACTCGTCAGCACCCATCTATTCATCATTTATATCATGTAAAACTCCCCAATGCAATCCATCACCCCTACCCCCTCCCCATGATAGGCCCCAGTGTGTGATATTCCCCTTCCAGAGTCCAAGTGATCTCATTGTTCAGTTCCCACTTATGAGTGAGAACATGCGGTGTTTGGTTTTCTCTTCTTGTGATAGTTTGCTAAG
>NW_012119310.1:49429-49752 GCF_000951035.1 Colobus angolensis palliatus | reverse complement strand
ATGTATATTCTGTTGATTTGGGGTGGAGAGTTCTATAGATGCCTATTAGGTCCGCTTGGTGCAGAGATGAGTTCAATTCCTGGATATCCTTGTTAACTTTCTGTCTCGTTGATCTGTCTAATGTTGACAGTGGAGTGTTGAAGTCTCCCATTATTAATGTATGGGAGTCTAAGTCTCTTTGTAAATCTCTAAGGACTTGCTTTATGAATCTGGGTGCTCCTGTATTGGATGCATATATATTTAGGATAGTTAGCTCTTCCTGTTGAATTCATCCCTTTACCATTATGTAATGGCCTTCTTTGTCTCTTTTGATCTTTGATAGT
>NW_012119310.1:44623-49036 GCF_000951035.1 Colobus angolensis palliatus | reverse complement strand
TTCCCTTTGTGGGTAACCCGACCTTTCTCTCTGGCTGCCCTTAAGCTTTTTTCCTTCATTTCATCTTCGGTGAATCTGTCAATTATGTGTCTTGGGGTTGCTCTTCTGGAGGAGTTTCTTTGTGGCGTTATCTGTATTTCCTGAATTTGAATGTTGGCCTGCCCTACTAGGTTGGGGAAGTTCTCCTGGTTGATATCCTGAAGAGTGTCTTCCAACTTGGTTCCATTGTCCCCCTCACTTTCGGGCACCTCAATCAGACATAGATTTGGTCTTTTTACATAATCCCATACTTCTTGCAGGCTTTGTTCATTTCTTTTCCTTCTTTTTTCTTTTGCTTTCTCTTCTCACTTCATTTCATTCATTTGATCCTCAATCGCTGATACTCTTCCTTCCAGTGGATTGATTCGGTTACTGAAGCTTGTGCATTTGTCACGTATTTCTCGTGTCATGGTTTTCATCTCTGTCATTTCGTTTATGACCTTCTCTGCATTAATTAGTCTAGCTATCAATTCTTCCACTCTTTTTTCAAGATTTTTAATTGCTTTGCGCTGGGTACGTAATTCCTCCTTTAGCTCTGAGAAGTTTGATGGACTGAAGCCTTTTTCTCTCATCTTGTCAAAGTCATTCTCTGACCAGCTTTGATCCATTGCTGGCGAGGGGCTGCGCTCCTTTGCAGGGGGAAGTGCTCTCTTATTTTTTGAATTTCCAGCTTTTCTGCCCTGCTTTTTCCCTATCTTTCTGGTTTTATCTGTCTCTGGTCTTTGATGATGGTGACGTACTGATGGGGTTTTGGTATAGGTGTCCTTCCTGTTTGATAGTTTTCCTTCTGACACTCAGGACCCTCAGCTATAAGTCTTTTGGACATTGCTTGAGGTCCACTCCAGACGCTGTTTGCCTGGGTATCAGCAGCAGAGTTTGCAGAAGATAGAATATTGCTGAACATCAAGTGTACCTGTGTGATTCTTAGTTTGGAAACTTCCTCTCAGGGGTGTACTCCACCCTCTGAGGTGTGGGGTGTCAGAATGCCCCTAGTGGGGGATGTCTCCCAGTTAGGCTAGTCTGGGGTCAGGGAACCACTTGAGCAGACAGTCTGACCATTCTCAGATCTCAGCCTCCGTGTTGGGAGATCCTCTGCTCTCTTCAAAGCTGTCAGACAGAGTCATTCTCGTCTGCACAGGCATCTGCTGCTTCCCCTGTAGTTTTTTATCTGTGCCCTGTCCCCAGAGGTGGAATCTACAGAAAGAGGCAGATTTCCTTGAGCTGCTGTGAACTCCACCCGGTTCGAGCTTCCCAGCAGCTTTGTTTACCTACTTCAGCCTCAGCAATGGCGGGTGCCCCACCCCCAGCCTTGCTGCTGCCTTGCAGTTGGATCTCCGCAGACTGCTGTGTTAGCAATGAGGGAGCTCAGTGGGCGTGGGACCCTCCTGGCCAGGTGTGGGATATACTCTCCTGGTGTGCCCGTTTGTTTAAAGCACGTTATTGGGGTGGGAGTTACCCAATATTGCAGGTGTTGTGTGTCTCAGTTCCCCTGGCTAGGAAAAAGGATTCCTTTCCACCTTGTGCTTCCCAGGTGAGGCGATGCCTCACCCTGCTTCATCTCTCGCTGGTCAGGCTGCAGCAGCTGACCAGCACCGATTCTCTGGCACTCCCTAGGGAGATGACCCCAGTACCTCAGTTTAAAATGCAGAAATCACCGGTCTTCTGTGTTGCTCACGCTGGGAGTTGGAGACTGGAGCTCTTCCTATTTGGCCATCCTGCTCCGCCCCCCAACCCTGTGTATTTTTAGCGTGTGATGGGACTTTGGGGAGCACTTTGAGGCTTACGGTGAAAAAGAATATATGTTCAGACCGAAACTGGAGAGAAGCTTCCGAAGAACTGTTTTTTGACGTGTGCATTCCACTCACAGTGTTATTCCTCTCTTCTCATACAGCGTCGGGGAAACCCTTTTGGAGAAACAGGTACCAGGTGATATTCGGGAGCTTGTTGATGCCGATGCTGAAATGGGAATTAGCCTCAGACAAAACCTGGAGAGAAGCTTTCTAGGAAACTTCTCTGTGATATGTGAAATTATCTCACAGAGATAAAGTTTTCCTTACAGCTTGACAACTGTCATGGACGGACCCTTGAAGGGACTTTTGGGGGCACACTGAAGACGATGGTGAAAAAGGAAATATCTTCAGATAAAAACTAGAAAGAAGCTTTCTGTGAATCAGCTTTTTTCTATGTTTATTCTTCTCACATAAATGAAGCTTTCTTTAAATTACGCAGCTTGGGAACTCCCTTGTGGATTGATCCACGAAGGGATATTTGGGATCACATTCAGGCCAATGGTCAAATAGGAAATAGAATCAGATAAAGACTGGAGAGAAGCTTTCTGAGAAACTTCTTGGTGATACTTGCATTCCACTCAGGGAGTTTGAATGTTCTTCTCATAAGGCACAGTTTCAACACTGTTCCTGTAACAACAAAAGAGTGATATCCGGAGCACATTTAAGAGTATGGCAAAAAGTGAAATGTCGTCCACTAAAAAACAGAAAGAAGCACTCAAAGGAACTGCTCTCTGACATGATCATTCTTTTCACAGGGTTAAAGCTTACTCTACATTTCCCAGTTTGGAAGTCGGCCTCTGAAGGGTCTGTGAATGGATAATAAGTGGCAACCAGAGGCCTGTGTCAAGCAAGTTAATGTCTCCCATAGAAAATGGGATAGAAGCATTCTGCACAACTCTTCTGTGATGTTTGTACTTGTCTCAAAGACTTAAATTGTTCTTTGGATTGAGCAGTTTGAAATCACTGTTTCTGTGGAATCTGAGAAAGGACATTTAGAGATGCTCTTTAGAACATCCTGAAAAAGAAATAACCTCAGAGATAAACCAGAAGGAAGCTTTCTGTGAAACTACTCTGTGTCACGTGAATTCCGCTGACACAATTAGGCATCTCTTTTCATTGAACAGAATCATAACACTGTTTTTGTTCAGACTGCAAAGGGATGTTCAGGAGTGCTTTGAGGATTACGGTGAGAAAGGAAACGTCTTCAAACAGAAACTGGAGAGAGCTTTCGGTGGAGATGCTTTGTGAAGTGGGCATTCCTCTCACAGAAATATACCTTTCTTTTCCTAGAGGATTCCAGAATCCCTTTTGGAGAAAAAGCTACCAAGAGACATTCGGGAGTATAGGGATGGCTATGGTGGAAAAGGAAATATCCTCAGACAAACTGGAAAGAAGATTTCTGTGAAACTGCTTCATGTTAAATATACCTATTCTTCTCGCATAGTTCAAACCATTCTCATATTATGCAGTTTAGAAACCCCGTCCTGCACGAATCCAGGAAGGGACGTTCGGGAGCACATTCAGAGCTATGTTGAAAGAGGAGATATCATCAGATATAAACTGGATAGAAGTTTTCTGAGAAACTACTTGTGATATATGCATTCTGCTCAGGGAGTTTTACCTCTTTTCTCACAAGGCAGAGTGTAAACACTGCTCCTGTGTAACCGAAAAAGTGATATTTCGGAGCGCATTGAGGACTATGCCAAATAGTGATATACACTGAAATAAAATCGAGAAAGATGCGTTGCAAGAATCTGCTCTCTGATAAGTGCATTCAGTTCAGAGAATTTATGCTTACTCTATGTTGCCCAGTTTCGAAATTCTGTCTTTGAAGAATCTGTGAAGGGATATTAGTGACGCCCGGTGGCTTGGGGTGTGCAAGTGAACATCTTCTGATGAAACCTGTAGAGTAACTTTCTGAGCAACTGCTTTGTGATGTGTGTATTCGTCTCGTAGATTTAAACCATTCTTTGTATAGTGCATGTTGAAATCACTGTTTTTGTGGAATATGAGGAAGGACATTTGTGAACGATCCTTAGAACATGGAGAAAGAAATATCCTCAGGTAAAATCCAGAAGAAAGCGTTCTGTGTAACTACTCTGTGTCGTCTTAATTCCTCTCACTTAGTTAAGCCTCTCCATATTTTGAGTAGTTTCATACCCCGTGTATGTTTAGCATGTGATGGGACAGTTGGGAGCACTTTCCTACGGGGGAAAAGGAAATATGTTCAGACCGAAACTGGGGAGAAGCTTTCTGAGGAACTGCTTTGTCACGTGTGCATTCCACTCACAGAAGTATATCTTTCTTCTCCTAGAGCATTCCAGAGCCCATTTTGGAGAAAAAGCTACCAAGAGACATTTGGGAGTATAAGGATGGCTATGGCGAAAAAGGAAATATCCTCAGACAAAACTATAAAGTAGATTTCTGTGAAACTGCTTCGTGTTAGATATATCTATTCATCTTGCATAGTTCAAACCTTTCTTATATTATACAGTTTGGAAACTCCAACATGCGTGAATCTGCAAAGGGACATTCAGGAGGACATTCAGGCCTATGTTGAAAGAGGAGATATCTTCAGATAAAA
>NW_012119310.1:38783-40543 GCF_000951035.1 Colobus angolensis palliatus | reverse complement strand
ATTGAAACCCTTTTGAAAAGAAAACTGGACTCAGCATGCATCTCTTCTTTTGTTGGATGTGTTTCAGCAGGGGACTTATTTCCCTTAGTGAGGCTTTGTATGAATATTGGACTTATATTCCCTTTCCAGCTTTGTATCAGGGAGTCACCTGGGGGGAGGCAGAAATTAAGGTTTTCACCAATGACACTACTTGGATGCCGTCCCCCTATATGGACAAGGACAATATAGAACGGGAAACGGGAATAATAAACAGCACATACCAATTTGGAGTGGAAGGACTTCTGATTTGCATGGGAAATAGTCCTCATTGCCTCCGGAAATCGCATGAAGCTTGGGCTGTTCACTATAATCATAGCCATGTGGCTGCCAATACTGTTATTATTGTAACTAGAAGTTTTCATTATAATCATACTGTATATATTAATGAGACTATTCCTAGTTCCTTACCTTTTTGTCCTATCCCAGAGGTTTCCCCTAATATTGAGGTACTGGAGTGACAACATTGTCGGGGACTAAGCCCCGGATTTTATTAGAATATAATGGGCTGCAAGTAATTGATTCGAGTGTGCACGGTGATTTTCAAACAAAATTTAGTCACATACCTTTGAAATGACACCGGGTAAATAAAAGTATTGCCGCTGACGGTAATGAAACTTTGGTATGGCGTAAAGGAGGCCTGTCACCACCTATGCCTCCTCTTAGACACTCTTTAAAAGTACAGAGTCATCTTTGGAAGTTATTAGCTGCAGGTGATGCTATTAGTACTTTTGTGGGAAATATGTCTCTTAATCTTTCTAACCCAAATAACCTCTTTCATATTCAATTACATCGGAATATCTCCCGATATATTATTGCCTGTGTCCAAAAGCCTTATCTATTGTTAGCGGGGAATTTAACATGGGATAATGATACAGGAATTGTTAATTGTAGAGATACGTGTACATTTTTGTCTTGCCTCAATCATTCCTGGTGGTGCAGTTTTACGGGGGATATTTATATCCTCAGGGCTCATAAGGAAATTTGGCTACCTGTCAATCTGATGTGACCGTGGGGGGCATCACCTCTTGAGACTTATGTTTGGACTTCCCTTCAGCAGACCCGTCGTGCCCTTGGACTTATAATTGCCTTGGTAACGAGCCTTGTTGCCATTGCCTCCACTGCGGCTGTGGCAGGGCTCGCATTACATCAGGGCATACAAAATGCTGAATTTGTACAGCAATGGCATGAGCAATCTCATCGGTTGTGGCTTCAACAACGGAACATTGACTCTCAACTCACTGAAAGATTGGCCAACGTGGAACAAGCCTTAACGTGGCTTGGAGATCAGCTTACTGTCCTCAGTACGCGGATAACATTGCAATGTGATTGGAACTCCACTCAATTTTGCGTAACACCTGTGCCTTTTAATGTTTCTCAGAATTGGACCGAAATCCGAAGATTATTAATAGGCCATAAAAATATTAGTTTGGACATTCAAGAACTCAGTCGAAACATTTCTGAAGCATTTCGACAACAACTACATGTATTGTCTGGAGCAACTACCCTGCAGGAGCTGAGTCAACACTTTGCTGCCCTTGATCCATGGACCCAGATGAAAACATGGATTTCTACCATCCCTGGAAGTATCTTGCTTTGGGCACTCGGATTGGGTTTGCTTTTCATGGTGATCCGATGCTCCCTCCGTCGCATCCAAAAACAAAGGAAAACACAGGAACAAATATGGGCCACCTTTCTAGGATTGAGGCAAAACAAAAAGGGGG
>NW_012119310.1:33113-38723 GCF_000951035.1 Colobus angolensis palliatus | reverse complement strand
GATACTATCTCTAGTTGAACTTTAATGAACTTTAGTAGGTGCCAAGAAGGCGGACAAAATAGAAAAAGTTTAGAGACAAGGAACTAAGCTGAAGGTCACATCTGGGTGCAGAAAGTTTGTTTTTCGTTGTGTTATTTCTGCTGACGTGGGGTTTGTGTGGTATAAATAAAGTGAGGCGGAGGCTCTAGGCGCGGCCGCCATGTTCTCTGTTTGTCTTTGTCTTGTGTGTCTGTTCATTCTCCACCACCCCCGGCACGGGCCCCAACAAAGGGTTCCAGGAATCTGGTCCCTGATATGTGCATTCACTTCACAGAATTTATGCTTACTCTATTTTGCTCAGTTTCGAAATTCTCTCTTTGAAGAAAATTTGAAGGGATATTTAGTGATGCCCGCAGCCTTGTGGTGAGCAAGGAAACATCTTACGATGAAACCTGCAGAGTAATTTTCTGAGCAACTGTTTTGTGATGTGTGTATTCATCTCATAATTTTAAAACGTTCTTTGGAGTGAGGAGATTGCAATCACTGTTTTTGTGGAATCTGAGGAAGGACATTTGGGAACGATCATTAGAACATGGAGAAAGAAATATCCTCAGATACCATGCAGAAGGAAGCTTTCTGTGAAACTACACTGTGTCATCTTAATTCCTCTCGTTTAGTTAAGCCTCTCCATACATTGAGCAGTTTTGTAACCCTGTGAATGTTTAGCGTGTGATGGGACATTCGGGAGCACTTTGAGGCTTACAGAGAAAAAGGAAATATGTTCAGACCGAAAGTGGAGAGAAGCTTTCCGAGGAGCTACTTTGTGACTTGTGCATTCCACTCACAGTGTTATACCTTTCTTCCCAGACAGCGTTGTGGAAACCCTTTTGGAAAAACAGGTACGAGGTGATATTCAGGAGCATGTTGATGCCGATGATGAAAAGGTAAATAGCCTTAGACAAAACCTGGAAAGAAGCTTTCTAGGAAACTACTCTGTGATATGTGTAATCGTCTCATAGAGGTAAATGTTTCCTTACATTACACAGCTTGAAAAGTATCCTGGAGGGACACATGAAGGGACTTTTGGGAGCACACACAAGACTATGGTGAAAAAGGAAATATCTTCAGGTAAAAACTGTAAAGAAGTTTTCTGTGAATCTGCTTTTTTCTTTGTTTATTCTTCTCACATAGATGAAGCTTTCTTTACATTACGCAGTTTGGAAACTCCCTCGTGGATGGACCTGCGAAGGGATATTTGGATCACATTCGGGCCTAAGGTCAAATAGGAAATATAGTCAGATAAAAACTGGAGAGAAGCTTTCTGAGAAACTTCTTTGTGATGTATGTATTCCACTTAGGGGGTTTTCATGTTCTTCTCATAAGGCAGAGTTTGAACACTGTTCCTGTAAGACCTAAAGAGTGATATTCAGAGCACATTGAAGACTATGGCAAAAAGTGAAATTTCGTCCAATAAAAAGAAGAAGGAAGCACACGAAGAAACTACTCTCTGACATGCCCATTCTTTTCACTGGGTTTAAGCTTACTCTACATTTCCCAGTTTGAAAATCGGCCTCTGAAGTTCTGCGAAGGAATAGTAACGGGCAACCGGAGGCCTGTGTTGAACAAGGAAATGTCTGCCATCGAGAATTGGAGAGAACCTTCCTGTGCAACTCTTTTGTGATGTTTGTATTCATCTCAAAGAGTTAATTCATTCTTTGGATTGAGCAGTTTGAAATCAATGTTTCTGTGGAATCTGACAAAGGACATTTGGAGATGCTCTTTAGAATATCCTGAAAAAGAAAGAACATCCGAGAGAAACCAGAAGGAAGCTTTCTGTGAAACTGCTCTGTGTCACGTGAATTCTGCTCACACAGTTAAGCTTCTCTTTTCAACTGAGCAGTATTATATCACTTTTTTTTGGACTCTGAAGGAATATTCAGGAGTGATTTGAGGGTTACGGTAAGAAAGCAAATGTCTTCAGATAGAATCTGGAGAGAGGCTTTCTGAGGAGGTGCTTTGTGACATGTGCATTCCACTCACAGAAATATACCTTTCTTCTCCTAGAGGATTCCGGAATCCCTTTTGGAGAAAAAGGTACCAAGAGACATTCGGGAGTATAGGGACGGCTACGGTGAAAAAGGAAATATCTTCGGACAAAACTGGGAAGATGATTTCTGTGAAACTGCTTCATGTTAGATATATCTATTCATCTCGCATAGTTGAAACATTTATATTACGCAATTTGGAATCTCCATCATGTATGATTCTGCGATGGGATATTTGGGAGCACATTCTGGCCTATGGTGAAAGAGGAGATATTTTCAGATAATAACTGGAGAGAAGCTTTCTGAGAAACTACTTGTGATATATGCATTCCGCTCAGGATGTTATACCTCTTTTCTCACAAGGCAGTGTGTAAACACAGTTCCTGTGTCACCGAAAAGGTGATACTTTGGAGTGCACTGGGGAGTATGCCAAATAGTGACATATACTGAAATAAAATCAACAAAGAAGCTTTCCAAGAATCTGCTCTCTGATAAGTGCATTCACTTCAGATAATTTATGCTTACTCTATGTTGCCCAGTTTTGAAATTCTGTCTTTGAAGAATCTGTGAAGGGATATTAGTGACGCCCAGAGGCTTGGGGTGTGCAAGTGAACATCTTCCGATGAAACCTGCAGAGTAACTTTCTGAGCAACTGCTTTGTGATATGTGTATTCGTCTCATAGAATTAAATCGTTCATTGTATAGTGCATGTTGAAATCACTGTTTTTGTGGAATATGAGGAAGGACATTTGGGAATGATCCTTAGAACATGGAGAAAGAAATATCCTCAGGTAAAATCCAGAAGAAAGCGTTCTGTGAAACTACTCTGTGTTGTCTTAATTCCTCTCGCTTAGTTAAGCTTGTCCATATTTTGAGTAGTTTCATACGAAGATCTGCGAAGGGATATTTAGTTATGACTGGAGGCTTGTTGTGAGCATGAAACATCTTCCGATGAAACCTGCAGAGGAACTTTCTGAGCAACTTTGTGATGTATGCATTCCACTCAGGGAGTTATACCTCTTTTCTCACAAGGCAGGGTTTCAACACTGTTCCTGTGGAACCAAAAAAGTGATATTTCAGAAGGAATGGAGGACTATGGCGAATAGTGAAATATGCTGAAATAAAATCGAGGAAGAAGGGAACCAAGAATCTGCTTGCTGATACGTACATTCACTTCACAGAATTAATACGTACTCTATGTTGCCCAGTTTCGAAACTCTGTCTTTGAAGAATCTGGGAAGGGATATATAGTGAAGCCTGGAGGCTTGTGGTGAGCGAGGAAACGCCTTCTGATGAAACCTGTAGAGAAATGTTCTGAGCATCGGTTTTGCGATGCATATTTTCATCTCATAGAGTTAAGCCATTCTTTGATTGAGGAGCTTGAAATCACTGTTCCTGTGGAATCTGAGGAAGGACATTTTGGAATGATCCTTAGCATACGGAGAAAGCAATATCCTCAGGTAAAATCCAGAAGGAAGCGTTCTGTGAAACTGCTCTGTGTCTTCTTAATTCTCTCACACTGACAAGCTTCTCTTTTCATTGAACAGATTTCTAGCCCTGTGTATGCTTAGTGTGTGATGGGATATTAGGTAGCACTTTGAGGACGATGGTGAAAAAGGAAATATGTTCAGACCAAAACTGGAGAGAAGCTTTCTGAGGAATTGGTTTGTGACGTGTGCATTCCAGTCACAGGGTTACACCTCTCTTCTCATACAGCGTCAGGGAAACCCTTTTGGAGAACCAGGTACCAAGGGATATTGGGGAGCATGTTGATGCCAATCGTGAAAACGGAAATAGCCTCAGGCAAAAACTGGAAAGAAACTTCCTAGGTAAATACTCTGTGATATATGTAATCATCTCACATAGATAAAGCTTTCCTTATATTACACAGCTTGGAAACTGTCTTGGACAGATACACGAATGGACATTCAGGAGCAGATTATGGACAATGTTGAAAAAGGATACATCTTCAGATAAAAACTGGAAAGAAGCATTCTTTGAATCTTCTTTTTGCTATGTGTATTCATCTCACTTAGATGAAGCTTTCTTTACATTAAGCGGCTTGGAAACTCCCTCGTGGATGGATCCGTGAAGGGATATTTTGGATCATATTGCGGCCTGTGGTGGATAGGAAATATAGCCAGATAAAAACTGGAGAGACGCTTTCTGAGAAACTGCTTGGTGACATGTGCCTTCCACTCAGGGAGTTATAACTTTCTTCTCATAAAGTACAGTTTGAACACTGTTCCTGGAAAACCAGAAAAGTAGTATTCCGAGCACATTGAAGACTGTGGCAAAAAGTGAAATGTCGTCCAATAGAAAACAGAAAGAAGCACTCAAAGAAACTGCTCTCTGACATGTCCATTCTTTTCACAGGGTTAAAGCTTACTCTACATTTCCCAGTTTAAAAGTCGGTCTTTGAGGGTTCTGCGAAGGGATAGCAAGTGGTGACCAGAGGCCAGTGTGAGGCAAGGAAATGTCTTCCACCAAAAATCAGAGAGACGATTTCTACGCAACTCTTTTGTGATGCTTTTATTCATCTCATATCGTTAAATCATTCTTTGGATTGAGCGATTTGAAAGCACTGTTTCTGTGGAATCAGAGAAAGAACATTTGGAAACGCACTTTAGAATATTTTGAAAAAGAAATAACCTCAGAGAGAAACAAGAAGGAAGCTTTATGTGAAACTGCTCTGTGTCACGTGAATTCTGCTCACACAGTTAAGCTTCTCTTTTCATTGAGCTGTATCATAACACTGTTTTTTCTTAGTCTGTAAAGGGATATTCTGGAGGGCTTTGACATATAGGGTGAGAAAGGAAACGTCTTCAGATAAAACCTGAAGAGAAGCTTTCTGAGGAGTTGCTTTGTGACGTGTGCATTCCACTCACAGAAATATACATTTCTTCATCTAGAGGAATCTGGAATCCCTTTTGGAGAAAAAGCTACCAAGTGATATTCGGGAGTTGACTATGGTGAATAAGGAGATATCCTCACACAAAAACTGGAAAGAAGATTTCTGTGAAACTGCTTTGTGTTAGACATCTTTATTCATCTCGCATAGTTAAAACTTTAATTATATTATGCAGTTTGGAATCTCCATCGTGCACAGATCTGCAAAGGGACATTCGGGAGCACATTCAGGCCTATGGTGAAAGAGGAGATATCTTCCGATAACAACTGTATAGAAGCTTTCTGCAAAAATACTTTGTGATGTATGCATTCCACTCAGGGAGTTACACCTTTTTTCTCACAAGGCAGTGTTTGAAAGCTGTTCCTGTGAAAATGGAAATGTGATATTTCGGAATGCATTGAGGACTATGGCAGATAGTGAAATATACTGAAACAAAATTGAGGAAGAAGCATTCTAAGAATCTGCTCTCCGATATGTGCATCCACTTCACAGACTTAATGCTTACTCTATGTTGATTAGGTTCTAAATTCTGTCTTTGAAGAATCTGTGAAGGGATATTTAGCAACGCCCGGAGACTTGTGGTGAGCGAGGAAACGTCTTCTGATGAAACCTGCAGAGAAACGTTCTGTGTAACTGCTTTGTGATATGTGTATTCATCTCATTAAGTTAAACTAT
>NW_012119310.1:29266-32275 GCF_000951035.1 Colobus angolensis palliatus | reverse complement strand
TAAAGTATAATAAAAAAAAAAGAAATCACTGTTTTTGTGGAATCTGAGGAAGGATATTTGGGAACAACCCTTATAATATGGAGAACGAAATAACCTCAGGTAAAATCCAGAAGGAAGCTTTCTGTGAAACTGCTCTGTGTCGTCTTATTTCCTCTCACTCAGATAAGCCTCTCTTTTCATTGAGCAGTTTTCTAGCCCTGTGTATGTTTGGCGTGTGATGGGATATTTGGGAGCACTTTGAGGCTAACGGTGAAAAAGGAAATATGTTCCAACCGAAACTGGAGAGAAGCATTCCGAGGAACTGCTTTGTGACGTGTGCATTCCAGTCATATTGTTATAACTCTTTTCTCATACAGCGTCGGGGAAGCCCTTTTGGGGAAACAGGTACCAAGTGATATTTTGGAGCATGTTGATGCCAAGGGTGAAAAGGGAAATAACCTCAGACAAAAACTGGAAAGAAGCTTTCTAGGAAACTACTCTGTGATATGTGTAATCTTCTCCAATAGATAAAGCTTTCTTTACATTACACAGCTTGGAAACTGTCTTGGACGGATACTCGAAGGGACCTTCGGGAGCACATTCTGGACTATGGTGAAAAAGAAAACATCTTCAGTTAAAATCTGGAAAGAAGCTTTCTGTGACTTTGCTTTTTGCTATGTTTATTCATGTCACATAGATGAAGCTTTCTTTACATTACGCAGCATGAGAACGCCCTCGTGGATGGATCATTCAAGGGATATTTGGGATCAAATTTGGGCCTATGGTGAAAGAGGAAATATAGTCAGATAAAAACTGGAGAGAAGCTTTTTGAGAAACTGCTTGGTGATGTCTGCATTCCACTCATGGAGTTATAACTTTCTTCACATAAGGCACAGTTTGAACACTGTTCCTGTAAAACCAAAAGTGTGATATTCAGAGCACATTGAAGACTATGGAAAAAAGTGAAATATCGCCCAAGTAAACACAGAAAGAAGCACTCGAAGAAACTGTACTCTGAAATGTCCATTCTTTTCACAGGGTTAAAGCTTACTCTACATTTCCCAGTTTGAAAGTCGGTCTTTGAGGTTCTGCGAAGGGATCGTAAGTGGCAACTGGAGGCCTGTGTGAGGCAAGAAAATGTCTACCATCGAACATCGGAGAGACGGTTTATGCACACCTCTTTTGTGATGTTTGTATTCATCTCAGAGAATTACATCATTCTTTAGACTGAGCCGTTTCAAATCACTGTTTCTGTGGAATCTGAGAAGGGACATTTGGAAATGCTCTTTGGAACATCCTGAAAAAGAAATAACCTCAGATAGATACCAGAAGGAAGCTTTCTGTGAAACTGCTCTGTGTCACGTGAATTCCTCTGACACAGTTAAGCTTCTCTTTTCATTGAGTTGTATCATAACACTGTTTTTGTTTAGTCTGCGAAGGGATATTCTGGAGGGTGTTGAAGGTTACGTTGAGAAAGGAAACATCTTCGGATAATAACTGGAGAGAAGCATTCTGAGGAGCTGCTTTGTGACGTGTGCATTCCACTCACAGAAATATACATTTCTTCTCCTGGAGGATTTCGGAATCCCTGTTGGAGAAAATGCTACCAATAGATATTCAGGGGTCGAATAAGGTGAAAAAGAATATATCCTCAGACAAAAACTGGAAAGAACATTTCTGTGAAACAGCTTTGTGTTAAATATATTTATTCATCTCTCATAGTTAAAACTTTAATTATATTACGCAGTTTGGAAACTCTGTCATACACAGATCCACGAAGGGACATTCAGGAGCACATTCGGGCCTATAGTGAAAGAGGAGATATATTCAGATAAAAACTCGATGGAGCGCATGATGGCTGAATAGGAAATGTTCCAGACTCCAACTCCCAGAGCGAGTGACACAGAAGACTGGTGTTTTCTACATTCTCAGCTGAGGTACTGGGGTCATCTCTCTAGGGAGTGTCAGATAATCAGTGCTGGTCAGCTGCTGCAGCCCGACCAGCGAGAGCTAAAACAGGGTGAGACATCACCTCAACTGGGAATTGCAAGGGAGAAAGCAATTCCTTTTCCTAACCAGGGGAACTGAGACACACAACACTTGGAAAATCGGGTGACTTCCACCCCAAAACTGTGCTTTAAGCAAACGGGCACCCCAGGAGAATATATCCCACACTTGGCCAGGATGGTCCCATGCCCACGGAGCCTCCCTCATTGCTAACACAGCAGTCTGTGGTCTAACCACAAGGCAGCAGCGAGGCTGGGGGAGGGGCGCCCACCATTGAATAGGCTTAAGTAGGTAAACAAAGCCACTCAGAACCTAGAACTGGGTGGAGCTCACAGCAGCTCAAGGAAACCTGCCTCTCTCTGTAGACTCCACCTCTGGGGATAGGGCACAGTTAACAACAGCAACTACAAAAGCAGCAGGAACCTCTGAAGACGAAAATGACTCTGACAGATTTGAAGAGAGCAGTGGATCTCCCAACACAGAGGTTGAGATCTGAGAAGGGACAGACAGCCTGCTCAAGTGGGTCCCTGAGACATCCCCCACTAGGGGCAGTCTGACACCCCACACCTCACAGGGTGGAGTACACCCCTGAGAGGAAGTTTCCAAAGTAAGAATCAAGCAGGTACACTGGCTGTTCAGCAATATTCTATCTTCTGCAACCTCTGCTGCTGATACCCAGGCAAGCAGGGTCTGGACTGGACCTCAAGCAATCTCCAAAAGACCTACAGCTGAGGGTTCTGACTGTTAGAAGGAAAACTATCAAACAGGAAGGACACCTATACAAAAACCCCATCACTACGTCATCATCATCAAAGACCAGAGGCATATAAAACCACAAAGATGGGGAAAAAGCAGGGCAGAAAAGCTGGAAATTCAAAAAATAAGAGAGCATCTTCCCCTGAAAAGGAGTGCAGCCCATTGACAGCAACGGATGAAAGCTGGTCAGAGAATGACTTTGACGAGATGAGAGAAGAAGGCTTCAGTCCATCAAACTTCTCAGTGCTAAAGGAGGAATTACGTACC
>NW_012119310.1:27579-27918 GCF_000951035.1 Colobus angolensis palliatus | reverse complement strand
CTCAATCAAAACTGCTCAACTACATGGAAACTGAACAACCTGCTCCTGAATGATTACTGGGTACATAACGAAATGAAGGCAGAAATAAAGATGTTTTTTGAAATCAATGAGAAGAAAGACACAACATACCGGAGTCTCTGGGACACATTTAAAGCAGTGTATAGAGGGAAATTTATAGCACTAAATGTCTCCAAGAGAAAGCAGGAAAGATCTAAAATTGACACTCTAACATGACAATTAAAAGAACTAGAGAGGCAAAAGAAAACACATTCAAAAGCTACCAGAAGGTAAGAAATAACTAAGATCAGAGCAGAACTGAAGGAGATAGAGACACAAAAA
>NW_012119310.1:0-27529 GCF_000951035.1 Colobus angolensis palliatus | reverse complement strand
AAATCCCTCCAAAAAATCAATGAATTCAGGAGTTGGTGTTTTGAAAAGATCAACAAAATAGACAGACCGCTAGCAAGACTAATAAAGAAGAAAAGAGAGTAGAATCAAATAGAATGGGAGAAAATGTTTGCAATCTACTCATCTGACAAAGGGCTACTATCCAGAATCTACAAAGAACTTAAACAAATATACAAGAAAAAAACAACAACCCCATCAAAAACTAGACAAAGGATATGAACAGACATTTCTCAAAAGAAGACATTCATACAGCCAACAGACACATGAAAAAATGCTCATTATCACTCGCCATCAGAGAAATGCAAATCAAAACCACAATGAGATACCATCTCACATCAGTTACAATGGCAATCATTAAAAAGTCAGGAAACAACAGGTGTAGGAGAGAATGTGGAGAAATCGGAACACTTTTACACTGTTGGTGGAATTGTAAACTAGTTCAACCATTATGGAAAACAGCATGGCAATTCCTTAAGGATCGAGAACTAGATGTACCATATGACCCAGCCATTCCACTACTCAGTGTATAGCCAAAGATTATAAATCCTGCTGCTATAAAGACACATACACACGTATATTTATTACGGCACTATTCACAATAGCAAAGACTTGGAATCAACCCAAATGTCCATCAGTGACAGACTGGATTGAGAAAATGTGGCACGTAAGCACCATTGAATACTATGCAGCCATAAAAAAGGATGTGTTTGCGTCCTTTGTAGGGACATGATGCAGTTGGAAACCATCATTCTTAGCAAACTATCACAAGAATAGAAAACCAAACATCGCATGTTCTCACTCATAGGTGAGAACTGAACAATGAGATCACTTGGACTCAGGAAGGGGAACATCACACACCGGGGCCTATCATGGGGAGTGGGGATGAGGGAAAGGGAAGGGATTGCATTGGGAGTTATACCTGATAAAAATGATGAATTGATGGAAAAAAATAAAGAATTAACAACATCTAGTATTTATACTACAAATACTACAGTCAATAATAATTTAATCATAATTTTTGAAATACTAAAAGAATATTATTAGATTGTTTGCAACACAAAGGATAAATGTTTGAGGTAATGAATACTCCATTTACCCTGATGTGATTATTACATATTATATGCCCTGTTTCAAAATATCTTATGTAACCCATGAATACACACATTTACTATGCACCCATAAAAATTGAAAATAAAATTTTAAAAAAATGGATATAAGCTTTCTGAGAAACTACTTTGTGATGCATGCATTCCACTCAGGGAGTTATACCTCTTTTCTTACAAGGCAGTTTTTGAACACTGTTCCTGTGAAACGGAAAATGTCATATTTCGGAACGCTTTGAGGACTATGGAGAATAGTGAAATATACTGAAATAAAATCGAGGAAGAAGTGTTCCAAGAATCTGCTCTCTGATATGGGCGTTCACTTCACAGAGTTAATGCTTACTCTCTGTTGCCCAGTTTCGTGACTCTCTCTTTGAACAATCTGTGAAAGGATATTTAGTGATGCCTGGGGGCTTGTGGTGAGCGAGGATACGTCTTCTGATGAAATCTGCAGAGAAACGTTCTGAGCAAATGCTTTGCGATGTGTGTATTTGTCTCAGAGAGTTAATCCATTCTTTGGATTGAGCAGCTTAAAATCACTATTTTGTGGAATCGGAGGAAGGGCATTTGGGAATGATCCTAGGAATATGGAGAAAGAAATATCCTCAGGTAAAATCCAGAAGGAAGCTTTCTGTGAAACTGCTCTGTGTCGTCTTAATTCCTCTCACTCAGATAAGCCTCTCTTTTCATTGAGCAGTTTTCTAGCCCTGTGTATGTTTAGCCTGTAATGGGATATTCGGGAGCACTTTCAGGCTAAGGTTGAAAAAGGAAATATGTTCAGACGGAAACTGGAGAGAAGCTTTCCGAGGAACGGCTTTGTGACATGTGCATTCCAGTCACAGTGTTATACCTCTCCTCTCTTACAGTTTCGGGGAACCCTTTTGGAGAAACAGGTACCAAGTGATATTCGGGAGCATGTTGATGCTAATGGTGAAAAAGGAAATAGCCTCAGACGAAAACTGGAAGGATGCTTTCTAGGAAACTACTCTGAGATATGTGTAATCATCTCAGATAGATAAAGCTTTCTTTACATTACAGAGCTTGGAGACTGTCATGGACGGATCCACGAAGGGATCTTTGGGAGCACATTCTGGACTATGGTGAAAAAGGAAATCTCTTCAGAAAAAAACTGGAAAGAAGCTTTCTGTGAATCTGACTTTACTATGTTTATTCATCTCACATAGATGAAGCGTTCTTTGCATTATGTAGCTTGGAAACTCCCTCGTGGATGGATCCTCCAAGGGATAGGTGGGATCACATTCGTGCCTATGATGAAATAGGAAATAGAGTCAGATAAAAACTGGAGAAAGCTTCCTGAGAAACTGCTTTGTGATGTGCCCATTCCACTCAGGGAGTTATAACTTTCTTCTGATAAGGCACAGTTTGAACACTGTTGCTGGAAAACCAAGAGATTGATATTCGGAGCACATTGAAGACTATGGCAAAAAGTGAAATGTCGTCCAATGGAAAACAGAAGGAAGCACTCGAAGAAACTGCTCTCTGACATGTACATTCCTTTCACACGGTTAAAACTTCATCTACATTTCACAGTTTAACAGTCGGTCTTTGAGGGTTCTGCGAAGGGATTGCAGGTGGTGACCGGAGGGCTGAGAGAGGCAAGGAAATGTCTTCCATCGAAAATCGGAGAGAAGATTTCTATGCAACTCTTTTGTGATGTTTGTGTTAATCTCATATCATTAAATCATTCCTTGGATTGAGCGGTTTGGAATCACTGTTTCTCTGGAATGTGAGAAAGGACATTTGGAATCGATCTTTAGAATATCCTGAAAAAGAAATAACCTCAGAGAGAAACCAAAAGGAAGCTTTCTGTGGAACTGCTCTGTGTCACGTGAATTCCGCTCACAGAGTTAAGTTTCTTTCTTCATTGAGCTGTATTATAACACTGTTTTTTTTAGTCTGTGAAGGGATATTCTGGAAGGCTTTTAGGCTTACGGTGAGAAAGGAAACATCTTCAGATAGAACCTGGAGAGAAGCTTTCTCAGGAGCTGCTTTGTGATGTGTGCATTCCACTCACAGAAATACACCTTTCTCCTCCTAGAGGATTCCGGTATCCCTTTTGGAGAAAAAGCTACCAAGAGATATTCGGGGGTCGACAATGATGAAAAAGGAAATACCCCCACACAAAAACTGAAAGAAGATTTCTGTGAAACTGCTTTGTGTTAGATATATTTATTCATCTCACCTAGTTAAATCTTTAATTAAATTATGCAGTTTGGAAAGTCTATCATGCAAGGATCCACGAAGGGACATTCGGGAGCACATTGAGACCTATGGTTAAAGAGGAGGTATCTTCAGATAAAAACTGTATAGAAGCTTTCTGAGAAACTATTTTGTGATGTATGCATTCCACTCAGGGAGTTATACCTCTTTTATCACAAGGGAGTGTTTTCACAGTGTTCCTGTGAAACCAAAAAAGTGATATTTTGGAATGCATTGAGACTACGGAGAATAGTGAAATATACAGAAATAAAATCGAGGAACAATCTTTCCAAGAATCTGCTCTCTGATATGTAAATTCAGTTCACAGAGTTAATGCTTACTGTATGTTGCCCAGTTTCGAAACTCTCTCTTTGAAGAATCTGTGAAGGGATATTTAGTGATGCCCGGAGGCTTGTGATGAGTGAGGAAATGTCTTCGGATGAAACCTGAAGAGAATCTTTTTGAGCAACTGCTTTCGATGTGTGTATTCGTCTCGAAGAGTTAAACCATTCTTTGGATTGAGCAGCTTGTAATCACTGTTTTTGTGGAGTTTGTGGAAGGACATTTGTGAACGATCCTTAGAATATGGAGAAAGAAATATCCTCAGGTATAATCCAGAAGGAAGCTTTCTGTGAAACTGCTTTGTGTCATCTTGATTCTACTCAGTCAGGTCAGCCTCTCGTCCCATTGATCAGTTTTCTAACCCTGTGTATGTTTAGCCTGTGATGGCATATTCGGGAGCACTTTGAAGCTTACGCTGAAATAGGAAATATGTTCTGAACGAAACTGGAGAGAAGCTTTCCGGGGAACTGCTCTGTGACGTGTGCCTATCATTCTCAGTGTTATACCTCCCTTCTCATACAGTGTCAGTGAATCCCTTTTGGAGGAACAGGTACCAAGTGATATTCGATAGCACGTTGATGCCAATGGTGAGAAGGGAAATAGTCTCAGACAAAATTTGGAAGGAAGCCTTCTAGAAAACTACTCTGTGATATGAGTATTCATCTCACATAGATAAAGCCTTCTTTACATTATGCAGCTTGGTAACTGTCATGGATGGATTCCCCAAAGGGACCATTGAGAACACATTCAGTACTATGGTTAAAATGGAAATATCTTCAGGAAAAATCTGGAAATAAGCTTTCTGTAAATCTGCTTTTTGCTACGTTTAATCGTCTCACATAGCTGAAGCTTTCTTTACATTACACAGCTTGGAAACTCCCCCGTGATGGGATATTTGGAATCACATTCGGGCCTGCAGTGAAATACGAAATATAGTCAGATAAAAAATGGAGAGAAGCTTTCTGAGAAACTGCTTGGTGATGTGTGCATTCCACTCAGACAGCTATAACTTTTTTCTCATAAGGCACAGTTTGAACACAGTTCCTGTAAAATCGACAGAGTGATATTCGGAGCACATTGAAGACTACGGCAAAAAGTCAAATGTCGCCCAGTAAAAAACAAAAAGGAGCACTCCAAGAAGCTGCTCTCTGTCATGTCCATTCTTTACACAGGGCTAAAGCTTCCGCTAAATTACCCAGTTTGAAAGTCGGTCTTTGAGGTTCCTGTGAAGGGATCATAATCCTCACCTCAATCCTGTGTAGAGCCAGGAAATGTCTTCCATGGAAAACCGGAGAGAATCTTTCTGTGCAACTATTTTGTCATGCTTGTATTCATCTTATAGCATTATATGACTCTGTGGATTGAGCAGTTTGAAATCCCTCTTTCTGCAGAATCTGAGAAAGGACATCTTGAAACGCTCTTTAGAATATCCTGAAAAAATATTAACCTTAGAGAAAACCAGAAGGAAGCTTTTTGTGAAACTGGTCTGTGTCATGTGAATTCTGCTCACACAGTTAAACTAAACTTTTCATAGAGCACTATCATAAGACTGTTTTTGTTTAGTCTGCAAAGGGATATTCTGGAAACTTTTGAGGCTCATGGTGAGAAAGGAAACGTCTTTAAATAGAAACTGAGGAGAAGCTGTCTGAGGAGATGCTTTCTAACATGCGCATTCCACACACAGAAATACACCTCTCTTCTCCTAGGGGATTCCAGAATCCCTTTTGGAGAAAAAGCTGGCAAGGTAAATTCGGGAGTATAGCAACGACTATGGTGAAAAAGGAAATATCCTCAGACAGAAACTGGAAAGATTATTTCTGTGAAACTGCTTTGTGTTAGATATATTTATTCGTCTTGCATAGTTAAATCTTTAATTATAATAAACAGTTTGGAAACTCCCTCATGCACAGATCCACGAAGGGACATCTGGGAGCACATTCCGGCCTATGGTGAAAGAGGAGATATCTTCAGATAAAAACTGGATAGAAGCTACCTGAGCAACTACTTTGTGATGTATGCATTCCACTAAGGGAGTTATACCTCTTTTCTCACAAGGCAGTGTTTGAACACTGTTCCTGTGAAACTGAAAAACTGATATTTTGGAACGCATTGAGGACTATTGCGAATAATGAATTATACTGAAATGAAATCGAGGAAGATGAGTTCCAAGAATCTGCCCTATGATATTTGCATTCACATCACAGAGTTAATGCTTACTGTATGTTGTCCAGTTTCAAAACTCATCATTGAAGAATCTGTGAAAGGATATTTAGAGACACTTGGAGGCTTGTGGGGAGCAAGGAAATGTCTTCCGATGAAACGTGCAGAGAAACGTTCTGAGCAACTGCTTTGCGATGTGTGTATTCATCTCATAGAGTTAAACCATTGATTGGATTGAGCAGCATGAAAAAATTGTTTTTGTGGAATCTGAGGAAGGACATATGGGAACGATCCTTAGAATATGGAGAAAGAAATATCCTCAGGTAAAATCCAGAAGAAAGCTTTTTGTAGAACTGCTCTGTGTCGTCTTAATTCCTCTTGCCTCCCTTCGTACAAACAGTCCAACCTTTTATTGGTAATAGTGATAAAGGGGCGCCGTGATCTGTCTGGCTACTTCCTGCTATTAAGAAGCGTCATTAAGGTCGAGGCTTATGGTTGGTGTTTGGACGTACGGATGAAGAAGCATTTGGTTGAAGGTGACGCGAGTGATTACTTGTATTCTGGCATGGAGAAATTTGATCAAATTGAGGGCAAAACATAAAATAAAACACAGTACTAGTATAGGAATGAGGAGTGGAAAAGTTTGGTGGAATATAGACAAAACCCAAAAGGATGGTCCTGGCAAGTCTGGGCACTATGAAACAGTTAAGAAAATTTAATAAGTTTGAGGCGAGTGGGGGAAAGTTGAACTGATTCCACTGATTGCTTTCAGTGGGGGCCCTTCTAGCTGGGAATGATGAACGAGTGTGTAAAGTAGTTGTTGACCAGGCAGCAATTAAGGTGTGGATTGGGTGGAAGGCTAGGTCCGGAGAAGGATGGCAAATTAGAATAGATAGCCACGCTGTCGATTAAAAAATTAATTGTCTTACCTGCTGCCAGTAGATTTACCCATGGCTCGGCAAGAGTGATGGGGGTCTCCGAGTCTAGGCACCTTCAGTTGTCATCATCCAGATGCAGGAGGTGGAAGGAGCCCCCAGGATCCTGGGAAAGGGAGTCACGTCGAGACACGGCACCTGTTCCCAGGGTGCGACAATCAGACTTCCAGTGTCCTTCCAGTTGGCAAATAGGGCAGGGCTTTGCTGGTGGATTTGGATTAGGATATTCACTGGCCCAATGTCCTGACGCCTTGCACTTATAGCAAGGCTGCGTTGGGGCTCCAGGACCCCGTGGAAAACTGTTGGCCTAGTGTCCTGCCTTGCCACACGTATAGCAGGCTCCTTTTGTAGCCTTGGAGTCTGTGGGCAGTGTGGTCTCTGGCCTGGGGTTACCATTGGGCTGCAAAGCCGCTGCTAGGAGCTGTAACTTCTGTTTTCAGTGAGCCTGTCGCTGTGCTTCAGCCATCTCCTCTCTGGAGTTATAGACCTTAAAGGCTAACTTAATCAGGTCTTCTATTGGTGCCTGAGGACCATCCTCTACCTTTTGATGTTTTTTACAAATTTCAGGAGCTGATTGAAAAATGGAGTGTAGGGCGGGGGTGAGGGTACGGAGACAGAAGGAAAAACTAGGTTCCTTTCTGGCTGAACAGAAAGGAATAAAGACTCCTCTTTTTCGGGTTCCTGTGAGCTGGCATCCTTGGCCAGTATAACCTGCACCAAAGAACACAGGCTACACAAGTCGGGACGAGAGCGTAAGGCCCAAAAGCCTTATATGTAATTAATTTCGGACCACTTGCCTAGCCGCTGGCAGAAATTGCTGAGGTCAATCAGAACATTAGGGTCTGAAGTGCCCTCTGGTGGCCACTGAGACTGATTATCTAGTTTGTATTGGGGCCACACCACAGTGGAAAGGAAAATTAACCGCTGTAAGGTTTATAAATTGGCTAGGAGGCACCCTAATGGGGTGCTCTTTGGAAATTTGGACTGGAGGTTTCCCATTTGTTTCCTCTTTACTTACACAATGGAGATCTCTGCCTGGCTTCAAAGCATCCTTTGAAATCACCAGAGACAGACTGGAGTCTCTTGGAGCGAAGGTGGAGATTACCTTCAAGCGATGGGCATCTCCGTCCGGAGCGGGTCTCCCAAGTCACTTCATGGCTCAAAAATAAGCCTTGGACCTGCACAGGATTTTTAGCCAAGGGAGGTAAAGAGGAGACAAGGGCACTTACCCCAGAGAAGCCATGAGAGTAAGGGAAGCGGGTCTCATGTCCTGGTCTGTCTGCGGCGTGGGAACAGGAGGAGGTTCCTCAACCCTTAGAGGCCAGAGGAGGGGTCTCCTCCCGGGTTTTGGCACTAACGGATTTGTTTTTCTAAGAACCACCAGAGCGAGCACAAAAGAACCATTGAATAGGCAAGGTTAAAAGCAAAAATGCAAATTTATTCTTTGGTCATCTAGCTCCAGGAAAAACGGTGTGTAAGGTGAAGTCTGTCGGCCTCCGGCAAAGGAGGCCCAGAGAGTCACCCAGGCGGAGTTCCTAATGCAGTCCTGATAAGAGTACGGGCTGAGGAAGACAACCCGGCGCACCTGCCAGGAGCAGCTTTTCTAGGAGTGGAAGGGCAATAGGCGGAGCACAGTCTTGTCGGGGGCGAAGGCTCCGCAGGGACAACCAGGTAAATCTTGGTCTCTTCGTATTGACATAACCTGATGCATGCCTGGTTTCTCTGCACCATCCGGGGCGCCAGCTGCATTTTCGGGCACACAGGAAGAATTGTTGATGAAGAACACGGAAATGCGCCATCTTGCCTCCATTCGTCCAAACATTACTCAGTGGTATGTGTAATCATGTCACATAGATAAAGCCTTCTTTACATTATGCAGCCTGGAAACAGTCATGGACAAATCCACAAAGGGACATTCGGGAGCACATGGACGACTAGGGTGAAAAAGGAAATATCTTCAGATAAAAACTCGTAAGAACCTTTCTGTGAATCTGCTTTTTGCTATGTTTATTCATCTCACATAGATGAAGCTTTCTTTACATTACACAGCTTGGAAACTCCACCTGGATGGATCCGCGTAGGGAAATTTGGGATCACATTCGGGCCTATGGTGAAAGAGGAAATATTGTCAGATAAAAACTGGAGAGAAGTTTCTGAGAAACTGCTTGGTGATGTGTGCATTCCACTCAGGGAATTCAACTTTCTTCTCATAAGGCACAGTTTGAACACTGTTCCTGTACAACCAAAAGAATGACATTCAGAGGACATTGAAGATTATGGGAAAAAGAGAAATGTTGCCCAATAAAAAACATAAAGAAGCACTTGAAGAAACTGCACTCTGAAATGTCCATTCTTTTCACAGGGTTAAAGCTTACTCTACATTTCCCAGTTTGAAAGTTGGTCTTTTAGTGTTCTGCAAATGGATCGTAAGTGGTAACCGGAAGACTGTGTGAGGCAAGGAAATGTCTTCCATCAAAAATCGGAGAGAAGATTTCTGTGCAACTCTTTTGTGATGTTTGTATTCATCTGATAGAGTTAAATCATTTCTTAGATTGAGTAGTTTGAAATCACCATTTCTGTGTAACCTGAGAAAAAACATTTGGAAACGCTCTTTAGAATATCCTGAAAAAGACATAACCTGAGAGAGACTCCAGAAAGAAGCTTTCTGTGAACCTACACTGTGTCACGTGAATTCCGATCACACAGTTAAGCTTCTCTGTTCATTGAGCTGTATCATAACACTGTTTTTGTTTAGTCTGCGAAGGGATACTCTGGGGGTCATTGAGGCTTATGGTGAGAAAGGAAACGTCTTCAGGTAGAAACTGGAGAGAGCTTTCTGAAAAGCTGCTTTTTGACGTGTGCATTCCACTCACAGAAATATACCTTTATTTTCCTCGAGTATTCTGGAATCCCTTTTGCAGAAAAAGCTACCAAGAGATATTAGGGAGTATAGCCATGACTACGGTGAAAACGGAAACATCCTCAGACAAAAACTGGAAAGAAGATTTCTGTGAAACTGCTTTGTGTTAGATATATTTATTAATCTCGCATAGTTAAAACTTTACTTATATTACTCAGTTTCGAAATTCCATCATGCACAGATCTGCAAAGGGATGTTCAGGAGCACATTCAGGCCTACAGTTAAGGAGGAAATATCTTCACATAAAAACTTGATAGAAACTTTCTGAGAAACTACTTAGTGATGTAAGCATTCCACTCAGGAAGTTATACCGCTTTTCTCACAAGTCAGTGTTTCAACACTGTTCCTCTGAAACCGAAAAAGTGATATTGCAGAAAGCATTGAGGACTATGGTGAATAGTGAAATATACTGAAATAAAATCAAGGAAGAAGCTTTCCAAGAATCTGCTCTCTGATATGTGCATTCATTTCACAGAGTTAATGCTTACTCTACGTTTCCCAGTTTTGAAACTCTGTATTTGAAAAATCTGTGAAGGGATATTTAGTGACACCCAGAGGCTTGCCATAAGCGAGGAAACATCTTCCGATGAAACCTGCAGGGAAAGGTTCTGAGCAACTGCTTTCTGATGTTTGTATTCGTCTCCTAGAGTTAAAACATTCTTTGGATTGAGCAGCTTGAAATCACTGTTTTTGTGGAATCTGAAGGAGGACATTTGGGAATGATCCTTAGAATATGGAGAAAGAAATATCCTGAGGTAAAATCCAGAAGGAAGCTTTCTGTGAAACTGCTCTGTGTCATCTTAGTTCCTCTCACACAGATAAGCCTCTATTTTTATTGAGGAGTTTTCAGCCCTGTGTATGTTTAGAGTGTGATGGGATATTCGGGAGCACGTTGAGGCTAATGGTGAAAAAGGAAATATGTTCAGACCGAAACTGGAGAGAAGCTTTCCGAGGAACTGCTTTGTGACATGTGCTTTCCAGTCACCGTGTTATACTTCTCTTCTCATACAGTGTTCTGTTTCTCATAAAGGGAAACCCTTTTGGAGAAACAGGTAGCAAGTGATATTCGGGAGCATGTTGATGCCGATGGTGAATAGGGAAGTAGCCTCAGACAAAAACTGGAAAGAAGATTTTTAGGAAACTACTCTGTGATATGTGTAATCACCTCACATAAATAAACTTTCTTTACATTACGCAACTTGGAAAATGTCATGGAGGGATCGAAGAAGGGACTTTTGGGAATACATTCTAGACTATGGTGAAAAAGGAAATATCTTCAGATAAAAACTGGAGAGAAGCTTTCTGAGAAACTGCTTGGTGATGTGAGCATTCTACTCAGGGAGTTATAACTTTCTTCTCATAAGGCAGAGTTTGAACACTGTTATTGTAAAACCAAAAAAGTGATATTCAGAGCACATTGAAGACTATGGAAAAAAGTGAAACGTTGTTCAATAAAAAACAGAAAGAAGTACCCAAAGAAACTGCTCTCTGACATGCCCATTTTTTTCACAGGGTTAAAACTTGCTCTACATTTCCCAGTTTGAAAGTCGGTCTTCGAGGGTTCTGCGAAGGGATAGTAAGTGGCGACCAGAGGCCTTTTTGAGGCAAGGAAATGTCTTCCATTGAAAATTGGAGAGAAGCTTTCCACGCAAGTATTTTGTGATGGTTGTATTCATCTTATAGCGTTAAATCATTCTTTGGATTGAGCAGTTTGAAATCACAGTTTCTGTGGAATCTGAGAAAGGACATTTAGAAACGCTCTTTTGAATATCATGAAAAAGAAATAACCACAGAGAGAAACCAGAAGGAAGCTTTCAGTGAAACTACTCTGTGTCACGTTAATTTGGCTCACACAGTTAAGCTTCTCTTTTCATTGAGTTGTAACATAACACTGTTTTACTTTAGTCTGCAAAAGGATATTCTGGAGGGCTTTGAGGCTCACAGTGAGAAAGGAAACGACATCAGATAGAAACTGGGGAGAAGCTTTCTGACGAGCTACATTGTGATGTGAGCATTCCACTCACGGAAATATACCTTACTTCTCCTAGAGGATTCCGGAATCACTTTGGGAGGAAGAGATACCAAGAGATATTTGGGAGTATAGCGACGACTATGGTGAAAAAGTAAATATCCTCAGACAAAACCTGGAAAGAAGATTTCTGTGAAACTACTTTGTGTTAGATATATTTATTCATCTTGCATAGTTGAAACTTTAATTATATTATGCAGTTTGGAAATTCTGTCATGCACTGATCCACATAGGGACGTTCGGGAGCACATTCAGGCCTATGGTGAAAGAGGAGATATCTTCAGATAAAAACTGCATGGAAGCTTTCTGAGAAACTACTTTGTGATGTATGCATTCCACTCATACCGTTATTCCTCTTTTCTCACAAGGCAGTGTTTGAACACTCTTCCTGTGAAACTGAAAAAGTGACATTTTAAAAGGCATTGAGGACTATGGTGAATAGTGAAACATACAGAAACAAAATCGAGGAAGAAGCATTCCAAGAATCTGCTCTCTGATATAGGCATTCACTTCACAGAATGTATGCTTATTCTATGTTGCCCAGTTTCGAAATTCTGTCTTTGATGTATCTGTGAAGGGATATTTAGCAATGCCCGGAGGCTTGTGTTAGGCAAAGAAACATCTTCTAATGAAACCTGAAGACTAACTTTCTGAGCAACTGCTTTCTGAAAAAATTGCTTGTGATGCATGCATTCCGCTCAGGGAGTTATAGCTGTTTTCTCACAAGTCAGTGTTTGAAGACTGTTCCTCTGAAACCGAAGAAGTGATATTTTGGAGCGCACTGAGGACTATGGCAAATAGTGAAAGATACTGAAATAAAATCGAGAAGGAGCATTCCAAGAATCTGCTCTCTGATATGTGCATTCACTTCACAGAATTTATACTTACTCTATGTTGCCCAGTTTCGAAATTCTGTGTTTGAGGAATATGTGAAAGGATATTTAGTGACGCCCGGAGGCTTGTGGTGAGCAAGGAAATATCTTCTGATGTAACCTGCAGAGTAACTTTCTGAGCAACTGCTTTGTTATGTGTGTATTCGTCTCCCAGATTTAAACCATTGTTTGGATTTAGCAGATTGAAATCACTCTTTTTGTGGAATCTGAGGAAGGACATTTTGGAATGATTCTTAGAACATGGAGAGAGAAATATCCTCAGGTAAAATCCAGAAGGAAGCTTTCTGTGAAACTACTCTGTGTGTTCTTAATTCCTCTCACATATTTAAGCCACTCCTTACTTTGAATAGTTTTATAACCCTGTGTATGTTTAGCGTGTGATGGCACATGCAGGAGCACTTTGAGGCTTACAGTGAAAAAGGAAATATGTTCAGACCGAAAGTGGAGAGAAGCTTTCCGAGGAACTGTTGTGTGACTTGTCCTTTCCACTCACAGTGTTATATCTCTCTTCTCATACAGCGTCGGGAAAACCCTTTTGGAGAAACAGATAACAAGTGATATTCGGGAGCATGTTGATGCCGATGATGAAAAGGGAAATAGCCTCAGACAAAACCTGGAAAGAAGTTTTCTAGGAAACTACTCTGTGATATGTGTAATCATCCGACATAGATAAAGGTTTCCTTACATTACACAGCTTGAAAGCTCATGGACGGATCCACGAAGGGACTTTCGGGAGCACAGTCAGGACTATCCTGAAAAAGGAAATATCTTCAGATATATACTGGAAAGAAGCTTTCTGTGAATCTGCTTTTTTCCATGTTTATTATTCTCAGATAGATGAAGCTTTCTGTACACTATGCAGCTTGGAAACTCCCTCCTGGATGGATCTGTGAAGGGATATTTGGGATCACATTCAGGCCTATGGTCAAATAGGAAATATAGCCCAATAAAAACGGGAGAGAAGCTTTCTGAGAAACTGCTTGGTGATGTGTGCATTCCACTCAGGGAGTTATAAGTTTCTTCTCATAAGCCACAGTTTGGACACAGTTCCTGTAAAACCTAAAGAGTGATATTCAGAGCACATTGCAGACTATGGCAAAAAGTGAAATCTCGTCCAGTAAAAAACAGAAAGAAGCACTCAAAAAAACTGCTCTCTGACATGCTCATTCTTTTCACAGGGTTAAAGCTTATTCTCCATTTCCCTGTTTGAAAGTCGGCCTCTGAGGGTTTTGCAAAGGAATAGTAAGCGGTAACTGGAGGCCTGTGTCAAGCAAGGAAATGTCTCTCATCGAAAATTGGAGAGAAGCTTTCTGCACAACCCTTTTCTGATGTTTGTCTTCATCTCGAAGAGTTAAATCATTGTTTGGATTGAGCAGTTTGAAATCACTGTTTCTGTGGAATCTGAGAAAGGACATTTGGAGACGCTCTTTACAATACCCTGAAAAAGACATAACCTCAAAGAGAAACCAGAAGGAAGTTTTCTGTGAACCTGCTATGTGTCACGTGAATTCTGCTCACACAGTTAGGCTTCTCTTTTCCCTGGGCAGTATCATTACACTGTTTTTGTTTAGACTGCAAAGGGATATTCAGGAGTGATTTGAGGGTTATGGTGAGAAAGAAAACTTCTTCAGATAGAAACGGGAGAGAAGCTTTGTGAGGAGCTGCTTTGTGACTTGTGCATTCCACTCACAGAAATATACCTTTCTTTTCCTAGTGGATTCTGGAAACCCTTTTGGTGAAAAAGCTACCAAGGGACATTTTGGATTATGGGGACGGCTATGGTGAAAAAGGAAATATCCTCAGACAAAAAATGGAAAGAAGATTTCTGTGAATCTGCTTCGTGTTAGATATATCTATTCATCTCACATAGTTAAAACTTTTCTTATATTACGCAGTTTGGAAAATCCGTCATGCATGGATCCATGAAGGGACATTTGGGAGCACATTCTGGCCTTCGGTGAAAGAGGAGGTATCATAAGATAAAAACTGGAAAGAAGGCTTCTGAGAAACTATTTTGTGATGTATGCATTCCGCTCAGGGAGTTATACCTCTTTTCTCACAAGGCAGGGATTGAACACTGTTCCTGTGAATCCAAAAAAGTGATATTTTGGAGAGCACTGAGGACTATGGCAAATAGTGAAATATACTGAAATAAAATCGAGGAAGAAGGGATCCAAGGATCTGCTCTCTGATATGTGCATTCACTTCAAAGAATTTATGCTTACTCTATGTTGCCCACTTTCGAAATTCTGTCTTTGAAGAATCTGTGAAGAGATATTTAGTGACACACGGTGGCTTGTGGTGAGCAGGGAAACATCTTCCGATGAAACCTGCAGAGTATCTTTCTGAGCAACCGCTTTACAATGTGTGTATTCTTCTCAAATATTTAAATCGTTCTTTGGATTGAGCAGATTGAAATGCGTCTTGAAGATTTGCTTTTGGCAAGCATAGCACTGCTGGTTGATTGTAAGTAAATGTTTTTGTAGTGTTGGACAGTGGAAGAGGGGATTAAGAAAATTGTATAAGGCTTTGGGTCCTATATGTAAAGAATTACGTATGTCTGTTAGAATGATATGGAGTTGTGTTTCAGGAATGACTAATTTGTTATTGATATATATCCAGTCACCTGTAGTGAGTTTCACTGTTGGATTTTGTAATAGCTTAGCCTTTTCTTCCTGAGTGTAATTAGGGGCATACTGGGGGGAGAGAAAACAGACAGAAGGAGGCTTAGGGGTGCAAAATTCGGCAGCTGACTTGGCAGTGACGTCAGCGAAATTGTTGCCAGCTGCTACCGGGTTAGATGAAGTTCAGTGACCTTTAAAATATATAACGGCTACCTTGGAAGGTGCCGACAGTGCATCTAGTAGTTTGAGTGTTTCATTTTCGTCAATAATAGGGGTACTGCCGGTGGTTAAAAACCCTCTCTCTTTCCAGATGACTGAATGGTTGTGTGCAATTAGAAAAGCGTATTTAGAATCTGTGTATATGTGTACTGTTTTTCCTTTTGATAGTAGGAGTGCCTTGGTTAGTGCAGTGAGTTCTGCTTGCTGTGATGTGGTCCCTTGTGGTAGGGGTTTTGCCTCTAAATCTGCGGAGGAGGTAACTACTGCATATCCTGCCTGTCTGTTTCCTTGATGGTTGATAAAGGAACTGCCATCCACAAAAAAGGTTAGTTGCGCATTCTGAAGGGGCCGGTCATGCAGGTGTAGGTGGCTGGGGTGTTGAGCCCCCAGGAACTCAGGACAAAAATGTTTAGTATGAGGTGGTTTAAGAGGGTCTGGCCATAAAGTGGCTGGATTTAGGGAGGAGCAGACTTCTAAAGTAACAGTCGGGTCTTCTATGAATAAGAGATGGAAAAGTTGGAGCCAGGATGGAGTTAAGTGGCTAATACTTTTATGAGAGATGAGATCTTAAAGACGGTGTGTGGAAAGGACTGTTAGGTTACTGCCTCTAATGAGCTTTTTTGCTTCCTGGGTCAGGCAGGCTGCCACTGGTAATGCACGCAGACAGTGTTGCCAGCCTTGTACAGTTGGGTCTAGTTGTTTGGATAGATAGGCCACAGGGCGGTGGGTGCTGCCGACAGGCTGGGCGGAAAGACCAACTGCCACTTTCTGCCTTTCATCTGTAAAGAGTTGGAAGCGATGCTGGAAATCAGGCAGTGAGAGAGTGGGTTGTGAGAGAAGGCAAGCTTATAAGTGGGTGAAATGAGTCGAGATTAACTTGGGGTTGGACAAAGGCCCATGTGGGGTTTCTTTAACTGCAGCATATAAAGGTTTGGCTAAGATTCCAAAATTGGGGATCCAATGTCTGAAGAAGCCTATTAGACCTAGGAAGGAGTGAATTTCTTTTGCATTTTGAGGGGGAAGAAGGTTACGTATTAGGGCCATTCAGTCAGTAGTTAGTGACCGGGTTGTTCGGGTGATTTCAATTCCTAAGTATGTGATGGTTTGGCTAGAAATTTGGGCCTTGTGTTTAGATATTCTATTATATAATGAGCCTAAATGGTTGAGGAGACTTGCAGTGCCTAGAAGAGAGTCTTGTTTGGTAGGGCTACAGATGAGGAAATCATCTACACATTGCAGAACTTTGCTACTAGTGAGAGGGCAAGAGGCAAGGTCTTTTGCTAAGGCCTGACCAAAGAAATGGGGGCTGTCCCGGAACTCTTGTGGGAGGACTGTCCACGTCAGTTGAATGGAGATATGTGTGTCTGGGCCCTCCCATGTAAAAGCAAACAGGAACTGGCAGTCTGTGTGTAGGGGTATAGTAAAGAAAGCACCCTTAAGATCTAGCACAGTAAAATAAGTAGAATTGGTGGGGATATGGGACAGAGGGGTGTAAGGGTTGGGAACTACATGGTGCGTTGGAAGGATAACCTCATTGACAAGCCGAAGATCCTGTACTAACCTACACGTTCCATCTGCCTTCTTAACTGGAAGTATTGGAGTGTTACAGGGGAAATGTGTGCGGACAAGAATTTGTTGGCCAAGTAGTCGCGTGATAATTGGCTTTAAACCTTGTAGATGTGTCAGAGAGGGAGCAAATTTGGGGTGGTTTGGGAAACGGGTGGGTTCTTTGATCTTGACAAGAACTGGTGTGTGGTGGGCAGGTACAACCAGGGTGGAAGTGTCCCACACATGAGGGTGTACAGAAATAGGAAAGATGGGTGGTGAGGGTGACATAGGAGGAGCGTGTGCACCTGCACAATGCATGAGCAACAGGTCGTGAGGGTGTTGAAGGGGAGTGGATGGGTTGGTGGGAATGTATATGGAGGCCTTTAATGTGCTCAGGATGTCTTGGCCTCGTAAGGGGGTAGGGCATGGGGATATAATGAGGAATGAGTGCGCAAAGTAGTTGTTGGCCAGGTAGCAATTAAGGAGTGGAGTTTTTCGTGGAGTGGAAGGCTTTCCGTCTACTCCTACTACAGAGATACTGGATGAAAGGGTAGGTCCAGAGAAGGATGGCAAAATAGAATAGGAAGCCCTGCTATCTATTAAAAAATTAATTGTCTTACCTGCTACCAGGAGAGTTACCCGCGGCTCGGCGAGGGTGATGGGGGTCCCCGAGTCTTGGCACCTTCAGTTGTCATCGTCCAGATGTAGGAGCTGGAAAGAGCTCCCAGGATCCTGGGAAAGGGTGTCACGTGGAGACGTGGCACCTGTTCTCAGGGTGGAGCCATCAGACTTCCAGTGACCTGCCTATTGGCAAGCAGGGGAGGGGGTTGCTGGTGGACGAGGGTTAGGACATTCACTGGCCCAATGTCCTGATGCCTTGCACTTATAACAAGCTGCGTTGGGGCTCGGGGACCTTGCGGACACCTGTTGGCATAGTGTTCTGCCTTGCTGCACTTATAGCAGGCTTCTTTTGTAGCCTTGGAGACTGCGTGGTGTGTTCTCTCTGGCCTCGGGTTACGACTGGGCTGTAAAGCCGCTGCTAGAAGCTGTGCTCTCTGTTTAAGGCGAGCCTGTCGCTGTGCTTCAGCCATCTCCTCTCTGGAGTTATAGACCTTAAAGGCTAATTTAACCAGGTCTTGTATTGGTGCCTGAGGAGCATACTCTACCTTTTCAAGATTTTACGAATGTAAGGAGCTGATTGAGAAATGAAATAAGACGCCAAAATGGTGGCCCCTCTTGGGGAGGCCGGATCTAACCGGATGTATTGGGTTAGAACCTCAGTCAGCCTGTTTAAGAATGCGGCTGGATTTTCTTCTGGATTTTGAACAATTTCTTTTATTTTTTAAAATTTACGGTTCTGCTTGAGGCTGCTTGCATACCAGCCAACAAACACTGGACCGTTATGTCTCGCCTACGGCACCCAGGCTGGCCTGCTTGGTATATGCAGTCTGGGTCTGCCAAAGGGACTGCTTTCTCCCCTAGTGGGATGGCGGTGTAAGTTAAATTTAATTGGTATCATGCTGCCTGGTGGCCACTAGGATATGCTCTTTCTCCTCAGGGTTTAGGGTGGAGGTTAGGATAACCTGGAGGTCATGTGTAGTTAAGTCATAGGCCTGACAAAGGTATCTAAATTCCTTTATGTATATGGTAGGATTAGCTGAGAAATCACCTAAACGCTTCTCAATTTTGGAGAGATCGGCCAGTGAAAAAGGGACATGTACTCTGACTACCCCCTCAGCCACAGCTACCTCTCGCAAAGTTGCTGACACTGTAGGAGGGTGTGGGGCAGGATTGAGGGCCTCAGTAGGGCACTTAGAGCGGGTGTGGGCAGAGACAGGAGACTCAAGACAGCCAGTTGGGGGCCCCGAAGGAGGCACGGGACCGAGTGGATTAGTAGTAGATAAGGGAGAGGAAGGAGGAGTCTGGATGGAAGGCGGAGGAGAAGTGTAAGGCAGAAGTGAGGAAAACCCTATGTCCTCCGGCTGAACAGAAAGGAATGAAGACTCCTCTTTTTCGGGTTCCTGTGAGCCGGCATCCTTGGCTAGCCTAACTTGGGCCAAAGAGCACCAGCTACACAGGTCGGGATGAGAGGGTAAGGCCCAAAAGCCTTGTATGTAAGTAATTTCGGACCACTTGCCTAGCCGCTGGCAGAAATTGCTGAGGTCAGTCAGAACATTGCAGTCTAGGGTGCCCACTGGTGACCACTGAGACTGATTTTCTAGTTTGTGTCGGGTCCACACCACAGTGGAAAGGAAAATTAACCGCTTCCTCCTAAGGTCTTGTTCAAGCTGTAAGGTTTTTAAATTGGCTAGTAGGCACCCTAAGGGGGTGCTCTTTGGAAATTTGGACTGGGGGTTTCCTATTTATTTCCTCTTTAGATACACAATGGACACAATGGAACTGGAAGTGGATCTCTGCCTGGCTTCCAAGCGACCTTTGGAACAAGCAGAGACAGACTGGAGGCTCTTGGAGCCAAGGTGGAGATTACCTTCAGGCAGACGTCTCCATACTGAACGGGTCTCCCGAGCCACTTGGTGGCTCAAAAGTGGGCCTCAGACCTGCGCAGCATTCTTGGCCAAGGGAGGTAAAGAGACAAGGGCACTTACCCCAGAGAGGCCGTGAGGTAGAGGGAAACGGGCCTCAGGTCCTGGTCCGTCCACGGTGTTTATGGAGAATGAGGATGCTCCCCGGACCCTGGAGGCCCTGAGGAGGGGTCTCCTCCCGAGTTGGGCACCAACTGATTTGTTTTTCTAAGACCACCAGAGCGAGCACAAGAGAACCAGTAAGTAGGCAAGGGTCGGAGCAAAACTGCTAATTTATTTATAGTCACCTAGCTTCAGGGAAGAAGGTGTGTAGGCAGAGGTCTGTTGGCCTCCAGCACAGGAGGCCAAGAGAGTGGCCTCGTGGAGCTCTCGGAAGGAGATCCTAATGCAGTCCCTACAGGAGTGGAGGACTGGGAAGTATTCGCGAGACGCTCACGAAGATCGGCTTTTCTAGGTGTGGGAGGGCAATAGGCAGTGCACCGGCATGTCGGAGTCGTTCTGTAGGTGCGACCAGGTAAATCTTGGTCTCTTCGAATTGACGTAACCTGGCGAATGCCCGGTTGGTCTCCACCTTCCCGGACACTGGCTGCATTTTTGCGCACGCGGGAAAAGTTGGTGATGAACAACCTGGAAGTGCACCATCTAGCCTCTGGTTATCCAAACAGTTACGTTGAGTAGTTTTATATCCCTCTGTATGTATAGCATGTGATGGGACATTCGGAAGCACTTTGAGGCTTACGGTGAAAAAGGAAATATGTTCAGACCGAAACTGGAGAGAAGCTTTCCGAGGAACTGTTTTGTGATGTGTGCATTCCACTCAGAGTGTTATACCTCTCTTCTCATACAGCATTGAGGAAACCCTTTTGGAGAAACAGGTACCAAGTGATATTCAGGAGCATGTTGATGCCGATGATGAAAAGGGAAATAGCCTCAGACAAAACCTGGAAAGAAGCTTTCTAGGAAACTACTCTGTGATATGTGTAATCATCTCACAGAGAAAAAGGTTTCCTTACATTACACAGCTTGAAAACTGTCATGGACGGATCCACGAAGGGACTTTCAGGGGCACACTCAGGAATATGGTGAAAAAGGAAATATCTTCAGATACAAACTGGAAAGAAACTATCTGTGAATCTGCTTTTTTCTGTGTTTATTCTTCTGATAGAGGTGAAGCTTTCTTTACATTTCACAGCTTGGAAACTCCCTCGTGGAGGGATCCACGAAGGGATATTTGGGATCACGTTCAGGCCTATGGTCAAAAAGGAAATAGAGTCAGATAAAAACTGGAGAGAAGCTTTCTGAGAAACTGCTAGGTGATGTGTGCATTCCACTAAGGGAGTTTTAATGTTCTTCTCATAAGGCACAGTTTGAACACTGTTCCTCTAAAACCAAAAGAGTGATATTCGGAGCACATTGAAGACTATGACAAAAAGTGAAATGTCGTCCAACAAAAATCAGAAAGAAGCACATGAAGAAACTGCTCTCCGACATGTCCTTTCTTTTCACAGGGTTAAAGCTTACTCTATATTTCCCAGTTTGAAAGTCGGTCTTTGTGGTTTCTGCAAAGAGATACTAACTGGCAACCTGAGGCGTGTGTGAGGCAAGGAAATGTATTCCATCGAAAATCAGAGAGAAGCATTCTGTGCAACTCTTATGTGATGTTTGTATTCACCTCATATTGAAAAATCATTCTTTGGATTGAGCGGTTTGAAATCACTGTTTCTGTGGAATCTGAGAAAAGACATTTGGAAACCCTCTTTAGAATATCCTGAAAAACAAATAACCTCAGAGAGAAACCAGAATTAATCTTTCTGTGAAACTGTTCTGTGTCACATGAATTCCGCTCACACAGTTAAGCTTCTCTTCTCATTCCACTGTATCAAAACACTGTTTTTGTTCAGTCTGTGAAGGGATATTCTGGAGGGCTTTGAGGCTTACAGTGAGAAAGTAATTGTCTTCAGAGAGAAACTGGAGAGAAGCTTTCTGAGGAGCTGCTTTGTGATGTGTGCATTCCATTCACAGAAATATACCTATCTTCTCCTAGAGGATTCCGGAATCCCTTTAGGAGAAAAAGCTACGAAGAGATATTCGGGAGTATAGCGATGATTTTGGTGAAAAAGGCAATATCCTCAGACAAAAACTGGAAAGAAGATTTCTGTGAAACTGCTTTGTGTTAGACATCTTTATTCATCTCGCATAGTTAAAACTTTAATTATATTATGCAGTTTGGAAACTCCGTCGTGTACAGATCCATGAAAGGACATTTGGGAACACATTCAGGCCTACAGTGAAAGAGGAGATATCTTCAGATAAAAACTGGATAGAAGCTTTCTGAGAAACTACTTTGTGATGTATGCATTCCACTCAGGGAGATATACCTCCTTTTTCACAAGGCAGTGTTTGAACACTGTTCCTGTGAAACTGAAAATGTGGTATTTCGGAACGCTTTGAAGACTATGGCGAATAGTGAAATATATTGAAATAAAATCGAGGAAGAAGCATTCCAAGAATCTGTTTTTTGATATGTGCATTCACTTCACAGCATTAATGCTTACTATATGTTGCCCAGTTTCAAAACTCTGTCTTTTAAGTATCTGTCAAAGGATATTTGGAGACATCCGGGGGCTCTTGGTGAGCGAGGAAACGTCTTCCAATGAAACATACAGAGAAACGTTCTGAGCAAGTGCTTCACGATGTGTGTATTCGTCTCCTAGCGTTAAACCATTCTTTGTATTGAGCAGCTTGAAATCACTGTTTTTGTGGAATCTGAGGAAGGACATTGGGAACGATCCTTAGAGTATGGAGAACGAAATATCCTGAGGCAAAATCCAGAAGGAAGCTTTCTGTGAAACAGCTCGCTGTGTTCTTAGTTCCTCTCACCCATATAAGCCTCTCTTTTTATTGAGAAGTTTTCTAGCCCTGTGCATGTTTAGCGTGTGCGGGATATTCTGGAGCATTTTGAGGCAAACGTTGAAGTAGGAAATATGTTCAGACTGAAAATGGAGAGAAGCTTTCTGAGGGAATGCTTTGTGACGTGTGCATTCCAGTCACAGTGTTATACCTCTCTTCTCATACAGCGTCGGGGAAACCCTTTTGGAGAAACAGGTACCAAGTGATATTCTGGAGCATGTTGATGCCTATGGTGGAAAGGGAAATAGCCTCAGACAAAAACTGGAAAGAATCTCTGTAGGAAACTACTCTCTGAAATGTGTAATCATCTCACATTGATAAAGCTTTCTTTACATTACATAGCTTGGAAACTGTCATGGACGGAGCCATAAAGGGACATTTGGGAGCACATTCCGGACTATGGTGAAAAAGGAAATATCCTCAGATAAATACTGGAAAGAAGATTTCTGTGAATATGCTTTTTGATACGTTTATTCTTCTCACTTAGTTGAAGCTTTCTTTTCATTACATGGCTTGGAAACTCCCTCATGGATGGATCTGAGAAAGGAAATTGGTGATTACATTCGGGCCTATGGTGAAAGAGGAAATATAGTCAGATAAAAACTAGAGAGAAGCTTTCAGAGAAACTGCTTGGTGATGTGCGCATTCCACTCAGGGCATTATAACGTTTTTCTCATAGGGCAGATTTTGAAAACGGTTATTGTAAAGCCAAAAGAGTGATATTCGGAACACATTGAAGACTATGGCAAAAAGTGAAATGTCGTCCAATAAACAACAGGATGAAGAATTGAAGAAACTGGTCTCTGACATGTCCATTCTTTTCAAAGGGTTAAAGCTTACTCTACATTTCGAGTTAGAATATCGGTCTTTGAGGGTTCTGTGAAGGGATAGTAAGTGGCGACCAGAGGCCTGACTGAGGCAAGGAAATGTCTTCCATCGAAAATTGGAGAGAAGCTTTTTGCACAACTCGTTTGTGATGTTTGTATTCATCTCATAGCGTTCAATCATTCTTTGGATTGAGCAGTTTGAAATCACTGTTACTGTGGAATCTGAGAAAGGAAATTTGGAAACGCTTTTTGGAATATCCTGAAAAAGAAAAACCTCACAGAGAAACCAGAAGGAAGCTTTCTGTGAAACTGCTCTGTGTCACGTGAATTCCGCTCACACAGTTAAGCTTCTTTTTCATTGACCTGTATCATTACACTGTTTTTGATTAGTCAGCGAAGGAATATTCTGTAGGGCTTTGAGGCTTATGGTGAGAAAGGAAACGACTTCAGATAGAAACTGGAGAGAAGCTTTCTGAGGAGCTGCTTTGTGATGTGTGCATTCCACTCACAGAAATATACCTTTCTTTTCCTAGAACATTCCGGAATCCCCTTTGGAGAAAAAGGTATCAAGAGATATTCAGGAGTATAGCAACAACTATGGTGAGAATGGAAATATCCCCAGAGAAACCTGGAAATAATATTTCTGTGAAACTGCTTACTGTTAGATATATTTATTCATCTCGCATAGTTAAAACATTAATTTTATTATGCAGTTTGGAAACTTGGTCGTGTACAGATGTGTGAAGGGACATTCGGGAGCATATTGAGGCCTATGATGAAAGCGGAAATATCTTCACATAAAAACTGCATAGAAGCTCTGAGAAACTACTTTGTGATGTGTGCACTCCACTCAGGGAGTTATATCTCTTTCCTCACAAGGCAGTGTTTGAACACTGCTCCTGTGAAACCAAAAAAGTGATATTTCAGAACGCATTGATGACTATGGCGAATAGTGAAATATACTGAAAAAAAAATCGAGGAAGAAGCTTTCCAACAATTTGCTCTCTGGTACGTGCATGCAGTTCACAGAGTTTATGCTTAATCTATGTTGCCCAGTTTCAAAACTCTGTCTTTGAAGAATCTGTGAAGGGATATTTAGTGACCCACGGAGGCTTGTGGTGAGCCAGGAAATGCCTTCCGATGAAACCTGCAGTGAAACGTTCTGAGCAACTGCTTTGTGATGTGTGTATTCGTCTCATAGAGTTAAACCATTTTTTGGACTGAGCAACTTGAAATCACTGTTTTTGTGGAATCTGAGGAAGGACATTTGGGAACGATCCTTAGAATATGGAGAAAGAAATATCCTCAGGTAAAATCCAGAAGGAAGCTTTCTGTGCAACTGCTCTGTGTCATCTTAATTGCTCTCACTCAGATAAGCCTCTCTTTTCATTGAGCAGTTTTCTAGCCCTGTATGTTTAGCATGTGATGGGATATTTGGAAGCACTTTGAGGCTAACTGTGGAAAAGGAAATATGTTCAGAACGAAACTCGAGAAAAACTTTCCGATGAACAGCTTTGTGAGGTGTGCATTCCAGTCACAGTGTTATACCTCTCTTCTCCTTCAGCATCGAGAAACCATTTTGGAAAAACTGGTACCAATGATATTCGGGAGCATGTTGATGCTGATGGTGGAAAGGGAAATAGCCTCAGACAAAAGCTGGAAAGAAGCTTTCTAGGAAACTACTCTGTGATATATGTAGTCATCTGACATAGATAAAGCTTTCTTTACATTACACAGCTTGGAAACTCTCATGGACGGATCCACGAAGGGACCTTTGGGAGCACATTATGGACTATGATGAAAAAGGAAATATCTTCATATAAAAACTGGAAAGAAGTTTCTGTGAATCTGCTTTTTGCTATGTTTATTCATCTCACATAGATGAAGCTTACCTTTCATTACACAGCTTGGAAACTCCCTCATGGATGGATCTGCCAAGGGATATTTGGGATCATATTGGGCCTATGAGAAATAGGAAATATAGTCAGATAAAAATTGGAGAGAAGCTTTCTGTGAAACTGCTTGGTGATGTGAGCATTTTAATCCCAGAGTTTTATCTTTCTTCTCCTAAGGCAGAGTTTAAACACTGTTTCTGTAAAACCAAAACAGTGATATCAGAGCACATTGAAGACTATGGCAAAAAGTGAAATGTTGTCTAACAAAAAACAGAAAGATGCACTCGAGGAAACTGCTGTCTGTCATATTCATTCTTTTCACAGTGTTAAAGCATACTCTACATTTCCCAGTTTGAAACTCTGTCTTTGAAGGTACTGCAAAGGGATAGTAAGTGGCGACCAGAGGCCTGTGTGAGGCAAGAAAATGTCTTCCATTGAAAATCGGAGAGAAGGTTTCTGCACAACTCTTTCATGATGTTTGTATTCATCTCATACAGTTAAATCATTCCTTGGAATGAGCAGTTTGAAACCACTGTTTGTGTGGAATCTGAGAAAGGACACTTGGAAATGCTATTTAGAATATCATGAGAAAGAAATAACCTCAGAGAGAAACCAGAAGGAAACTTTCTGTGAAACTACTCTGTGTCACGTAAATTCAGCTCACAGAATTAAGCTTCTCTTTTCATTGAGCTGTATCATGAGAAAGGAAACATCTTTAAATAGAAGCTGAAGAGAAGCTTTCTGAGGAGCTGCTTTGTGACATGTGCATTCCAATCACAGAAATATGCCTTTATTCTACTAGAGGATTCCACAACCCCTTTTGGAGAAAAAGCTACCAAGAGATATTGGGGAGTATAGCGATGACTACAGTGAAAAAGGAAATATCCTCAGACAAAAACTGGAAAGAAGATTTCTGTGAAACTATTTTGTGTTAGATATTTTTTTGTCTCACATAGTTAAAACTTTAATTACATTACGCAGTTTGGAAACTCCGTCATTCGCAGATCTGCGGAAGGACATTCGGGAGCACATTCAGGGCTATGGTGAAAGAGGAGATATCTTCACATAAAAACTGGATATAAGCTTTCTGAGAAACTACTTTTTGATGTATACATTCCACTCAGGGAGGTTTACCTACTTTCTCACCAGGCAGTGTTTGAACACTGTTCCTGTGAAACCGAAATGTGATATTTCGGATCACATTGAGGACTATGGCGAATACTAAAATGTACTGTAATAAAATCGAGAAAGAAGCATTCCAGGAATTTACTCTCTGATATGTGCATTCAATTAACAGAGTTCATGCTTACTCTATGTTGCCCAGTTTCGAAACTCTGTCTTTGAAGTATCTGTGAAGGGATATTTAGTGACGCCCGGAGGCTTGTGGTGAGCAAGGAAACGTCTTACGATGAAACCTGCAGAGAAACGTTCTGAGCAACTACTTTGCGATGTGTGTATTCATCTCCTAGAGTTAAAGCATTCTTTGGATTGAGCAGCTTGAAATCACTGTTTTTGTGGAATCTGAGGATGGACATTTGGGAATGATCTTTAGAATATGGAGAAAGAATTATCCACAGGTAAAATCCAGAAGGAAGCTTTCTGTGAAACTGCTCTGTGTCGTCTTAATTCCTCTCACTCAGATAAGCCTCTCTTTTCATTGGGCAGTTTTCTAGCCCTGTGTATGTTTAGCGTGTGATGGGATATTCAGGAGCACATTGAGGCTATCGGCGAAAAAGGAAGTATGTTCAGACCGAAACTGGAGAGAAGCTTTCCGAGAAACTGCTTTTTGACGTGTGCATTCCAGTCACAGGGCTACACGTCTCTTCTCATACAGCATCCGGGAAACCCTTTTGGAGAAACAGGTACCGAGTGATATTCAGGAGCATGTTGATGCCGATGGTGAAAAGGGAAATAGCCTCAGACAAAAACTGGAAAGAAGCTTTCTAGGAAACTACTCTGTCACATGTGTAATCAACTCACATATATAAAGCTTTCTGTACATTACTCAGCATGGAAACTGTCTTGGACCTAACCACGAAGGGACTTTCGGGAGCACATTCTGGACGATGTTGAAAAAGGATATATCTTCACATAAAAATTGGAAAGAAGCATTCTGTGAATCTGCTTTTTGGTATGTTTATTCAACTCACATAGATGAAACTTTCTTTACATTATGCAGCGTGGAAACTCCCTCATAGATGGATCCATGAAGGGATATTTGGGATCATATTCAGTCCTGTGGTGTAATAGGAAATATAGTCAGATAAAAACTGGAGAGAAGCTTTCTGAGAAACTGCTTTGTGATGTGTGCTTTCCACTCAGGGAGTTATAACTTTCTTCTCA
>NW_012119309.1:2340-4205 GCF_000951035.1 Colobus angolensis palliatus | reverse complement strand
GGAGGCAGAGGCTGCGGTGAGCAGAGGTTGTGCCACTGCACTCCAGCCTGGGCGACAGAGCAAGACTCCATCTCAAAAAAAAGTGAAGGCATGAATGCTGTAAGGAAGCACAGAAATGGCTGTAACTGAATGCTTCACAAAGTCTAAGATTCAAAAACAGACATTATCCGATAACATTCCTCTATTTATAATCTCTGAAAGTTCAAAGAAAGAAAACTTACTTAATGACATCACAGAGATGAATTTCCGATCTACAGATGCAGTAAAACTCTCTATAACAGAGTTTTCATCTTGTCCAAGTAAGAGTGTATATTTGGTTAAGATACGTGAGTTAAACATTTGCACGTAAGCAAAGTAATTTCCATGCTGCAAAACAAAAAAAAAGGTTATTTTATAAATATTCCCATTTCAACCAAGTATTTTAACATATGTCAAAACCAGAAGTTGTCACCCCATTCTAATTACATCAATGAGTACTTAAAAACATCTTATCCAATTAAATTTGTTTGTTTGTTTTGAGACAGGGTCTTGCTCTGTGGCCCAGGCTGGACTACCGTGGTGTGATCTCGGCTCATTGCAATCTCCACTTCCCAGGCTCAAGCAATCCTCCCACCTTGGCCTCCCGAATATCCGGGAATGCAGGTGTGCGTTGTCATGCTCCAGTATTTTTTTTTTAATAGAGATGAGGTCACCACACCCAGCCTTAAATTTAAAAGGTTATAAAAAAGTTACAGGCTGGACGTGGTGGTTCATGCCTCTAATCCCAGCACTCTGGGAGGCCTAGGTGGGTAGATCACAAGGTCAGGAGCTCGAGACCAGCCTGATCAATATGGTAAAACCCCGTCTCTACTAAAAATACAAAAATTAGTCAGGCGTGGTGGTGGGCGCCTGTAGTCCCAGCTACTTGGGAAGCTGAGGCAGGAGAATCACTTGAACACGGGAGGCGGAGGTTGCAGTGCGCTGAGATCGTGCCACTGCACTCCAGCCTGGGTGACAGAACAAGACTCCATCTCAAAACAAAATAAAAAATAAAAAGTAAAAAAAATTAGAGATATTCTGAGAGAATAAGGAGTCCCATTTTAATTCAAAAAATAATGGTTTTGCACCAGGCACAGTGGCTTACACCTGTAATCCTAGCACTCTTGGAGGTTGAGGTGGGTGGATCACCTGAGGTCGGGAGTTCAAGACCAGCCTGACCAACTTGGAGAAACTCCGTTTCTACAAAAAATACAAAATTAGTTGGGTGTGGTGGTGCATGACTGTAATCCCAGCTACTAAGGAGGCTGAGGCAGGAGAATCACTTGAACCCGGGAGAAGGAGGTTGTGGTGAGCCGAGATCACGCCACTGCACTCCAGGCTGGGCAACAAGAGCAACAGGAGTGAAACTCTGTCTCAAAAAATAAATAAATAAATAAATAAAGGTTTTGAAATTTCGCAGCTGGGCTCAGTGGCTCACACCTGTAATCCCAGGACTTTAAAAGGCCAAGGCAGGAGGATCCCTTGAGTCCAAGGAGTTTGAGATCAGCCTGGGCAACACAGTGAGACCCTGTCTCTACAAAAAATAAAACATAAGCCAGGATGGTAGTGCATGCCTGTGGTCCCAGCTACTCGGCAACTCGGCAGGCTGAGGTGGGAGGATTGCTTGAGCCAGGAGGTTGAGGCTGCAGTGAACCATCATGGCACCACTGCTCTCAAGCCTGGGGGACAGGGCAAGACCCTATCTCTAAAAAAAAATTTTTTTTTTAAAAGAAATTTCACAAAATGGGCCAGGAATTAAAGATATCACTTACTTTTTCAGTAATAAAAATTAAAACAGGATGCCTGAATACTATGAAAAATTTTGTCCATCTACAAAAAAAAAAAAA
>NW_012119309.1:0-718 GCF_000951035.1 Colobus angolensis palliatus | reverse complement strand
TCCAGCCGCGGAGGCTTCTTTTTAAGTGACTGCTTTGTTTTCATTTTGATTTAGTTTTGCTTTGTAACTATGTATGGTTCCAAAATCTAACCTACAACACAAAACACATTTAGAAGTCTTAACTTTTTCTCTTATCCTCTCTACCTAGTCCCAACTTTAATCTGTAAGTTCATTTTTGGTTTACCCATTGTGACTACTAGAGGTTAGACTAAAACCTGGGTTTCTTAAAAATGAGGAAGATACAAATAAGCCATTCATGCAGAGGTACATGCAATTCTGGTGTTAGATAATAACTGATGTCACAATTAAAACTACAGCCCGCAATTCCAGAGAAAGAAGTTAACACCGTGTGTGAGGAAAACAACAACAAATAAACCCCCACTGTTTAAAATTCAGGATTATGTTATAAATTTCAAGGTAAATGAAAAGACTGGAGCCAGGGAACAGCACAGCTAGCTGGCTAGAAGTTTCAAGGATCCAGGCAACACTGCATTATATCTGAATTAGCCCTCTTGTGAGCCACTTCTAAAATGTGCCAATTATATTTAGACATTTAGAACGGGAAAGAACTTTCAAGATTAACCTAGTTTAAGATACTCATTTTATAAGTAAGAAAAAATGCACACACTCTAGGTCATTAGTAGAACATACACAGCTAGTCATCTTTTGATTTGATTTTTTACTGTATTATATGCCACTCTTAAAAATGTACAATACG
>NW_012119308.1:4734-5166 GCF_000951035.1 Colobus angolensis palliatus | reverse complement strand
AAGGACAGCCGAGGGGGCGCACGGCGCGGGGTCGCGGAGGCGCGGCGGCGATCTCGGAAATTTCCCCTCCAGTAAACATGGGATACGAAAGAAGCAGCCCCCGAGCCACCGCCCCATGCAGGGAGAGGAGGTGGGACAGAGGCCACCAGGCCCGGAACAGAGCACCCTGCCTGTAGTGGAGCCAACAGTCCGCCCTCCGTAGAAATACAGAGTGGAGCAAAGCACTTCGAAGCGATTTTCCAACTTTAACCAACTTGAGCCCCAACTCCGGAGGCAGAACTCCGCTCCCAGAGAGCGACGCGTCGCCTCCCCGGGTGGCCCCGCTTGCTCCAAACTGCTTGAATCTTCAGTGACACTCCCAACAACGCGCCCTGCCGGAGCCCCGCAACCCACCTCCCCCCACCCGCCTTTGGTGCCCTGGACCCCGATGGC
>NW_012119308.1:0-1079 GCF_000951035.1 Colobus angolensis palliatus | reverse complement strand
GATGGTCTCGATCTCCTGACCTCGTGATCCGCCCGTCTCGGCCTCCCAAAGTGCTGGGATTACAGGCTTGAGCCACCGCGCCCGGCCACACACCATGTTTTTTAAGGAGTGTTAAGGAGTTCCTTTGGTCCCTACTTTGCAAAGAAAACCTCCATCTTCTTGAAGGTTTAGACTCCTCTGTGATATTAAGTAAAGGCTTTCCTCTTATAAGAGGGAGGTCAGCCCTGCCACTGGTGCTCCACCACTGTTCAGAGGCAGCTGGTACCACGGTCCTCCACACACACTGCCAAAGCTGGATGAGCTCTAGGACTTGTCATCACAGGGACACCCCAGCTTCCCCAGAAGTGACACTCCCTCCCTGGGGAGTAGGGGAGGTTCCCTGATATGTACGTGTTTTGTGTGTGTGTGCATGTGTCAGTTTGTGTGTGTGTGCGTGCGCGTGTCTGTAATGAACCTTGGGCTCTTCTGTTGCCAGGCAACATGCCTCTATTTTGTTCCTATTATGCCTGTTTCCATAGTAACCACAAAGGGGCGCTCTGTGGGCAGGCCCCTGGCCAGGGGATTCCCCTTCCCCTCCCTTCTCTCCACAGTCCCTTTTTCTGAAATCAGCATGTTACAAGGAAGAAAAGAGGTTGACTGCTCAAAGAGTAATCTCAGTTTCTGATCCCAGAAGGGAAATGAAGTGTGTGGTCTGTTTGCAGTCTCTTTAGAAGCAGACTTTTCCCCCCATGAAGGTCCTTTTGCATGATATTCTTAGAAGCAGAGAAATGGGCTGTGCCTGGTGGCTCACACCTGTAATCCCAGCACTTTGGGAGGCCAAGGCGAGTGGATCACCTGAGGTCAGGAGCTCAAGACCAGCCTGACCAACCTGGTGAAACCCCGTCTCTATTAAAAATACAAAATTAGCTGGACATGGTGGCACACGTCTGTAATCCCAGCTACTCAGGAGGCTGAGGCAGGAGAATTGCTTGAACCTGAGAGGCGGAGGTTACAGTGAGCCAAGATTGCACCACTGCACTCCAGCCTCGGCAAGAAGAGCAAAACTCTGTCTCAAAAAAAAAAAGAAGCAGAGAAATGAC
>NW_012119307.1:4957-6165 GCF_000951035.1 Colobus angolensis palliatus | reverse complement strand
AAAAGCAATTTCACAGAAACAGAGAGTAGAAAGGTAATTACTAGAGGCTAGAAGAAGGGGAAAAGATTGCAAAAGGGAAAATGTCAGTCATAGGGTACAAAGTTTCCATTAAATTGATCGAATAACTTTTAGTGATCTGTTGCACTGCAGGATGACCACAGTTAATAATAATGCATTATATATTTCAAAATGTTATTTATTTATTTTTATTATTTATTTATTTATTTATTTTGAGACAGAGTCTCACTCTATCGCCCAGGCTGGAGTGCAGTGATGCCGTCTCCGCTCACTACAAGCTCCGCCTCCCAGGTTCACACCATTCTCCTGCCTCAGGTTCCCAAGTAGGACTACAGGCGCCCGCCAGCTTGCCTGGCTAATTTTTTGTATTTTTAGTAGAGATGGGATTTCATCATGTTAGCCAGGATGGTCTCGATCTCCTGACCTCGTGATCTGCCCACCTCGACCTCCCAAAATGCTGGGATTACAGGCGCGAGCCACTGCACCCAGCCTATATTTCAAAAATTTTAAAGTAATAAATTTTTAATGTTCTCACCACAGAACCATAATAATTTGGTGATGTGAGGGATGTGTTAATTAGCTTAATTGAATTTTTCTACAATATATAAATAGATCAAAACATCAAATTTACCCCACAAACATACACAATTATTATCTGTCAATTAAAACAATGAAAATAAAAAGCAACTTAGAGCTGCTAAAGATGAAATTGTGATGGGGAAATTTTGTTTTTGATGTTACAGTTCTCTAATCTTGACTGGGCTTTTCTTTATCCCTTGTTAGTTAGTGCCATTCCTCTATAGAAAACTTACTTTAGGAAAACTGTTTATTTCATTACTTCAGTTCACACATATTTCAGCAAAGCATTATGCAAGGCATTGTGGGGGATGCAAATTTGAACAATGCATAGTGTCTGTTCTTGTAGAACCTCCAATATTACCTAGAAAAGTAGGTGGCAATTCCATGCAACAAGTGGAATATAACCCATGCAAACTCTGTTACTGAAAGGGTTGTTTCTGGGAGAATGAAGGAGAAGACATCATAGAGAAAGATAAACTTCTGCAGAATCTCAAAGAAGAATCAGCTGCACTGTGTTAAGCAGATATACCATAAATGGATGAACAAATATATTCCTCATGTAAGCATTTAATATTAAGCATTATTATTCCAAGTGGAAAGAATAGCAGGGT
>NW_012119307.1:0-1986 GCF_000951035.1 Colobus angolensis palliatus | reverse complement strand
CTTAAGGTATACAATTGGTGATTTGATATACATATCCACTGTAAAATAATCACCACAATAAAGCAAATTAACATCACCATCACCTCAGTTTTTTTTCCTAATGTAAGCATTTAATAATGTAATTTTCCCTCCAAATAATGCTATCAATGCATTCTACATATTTTGATAAGTTGTGTTTTAATTTTCATCTGGTTCAATTTTTTTAAAAAAATCTATCCAGAGACTTTTTTTACCCGTCTTTTCTTTAGAAGTTCTTTGTTTAATGTTCAAATATTTGGAAATTTTCCAAATACCATTCTGTTACTGATATGTAGTTTGATTTCACTGTGGTCAGAGAACATATTCTGCATAATTCCTGTTTTTGTTTTTGTTTTTTAACTAGTTAAGGTGTGTTTATGAGCTAGAATGGGGTCTATCTTGTTGCATGTTCCATGTGAATGTGAGAAGAATATATATTGTGCTGTTGTTGGATGGAGAATTCTATAAATGTCAATTAGAATATGCTAATTATAATGCTATTGAGATCAACTGCATCCTATTGATTCTCTGCCTGCTTGATATATATATATTAATAAAAGAAGGGTATTGTGTTCTTCAGCTATAGTAATAGATTTGTCTATTTTTCTCAGTTTTTGCTTCATGTATTTTGAGTCTGTGTTATTAGGCACACACAGATTAAGGATTTGTCTTTCTAGAGAATTGACCCCTTCATCAACATGTAATATCTCTTTTTTCTCTTACAATTTTTCTTGCCCAGATATCCGCTTTGTCTGAAATTAATACAACTACACCAACTTTCTTTTGATTCATGTTAGTATCATACATCTTTCTCCCACCTCTTTAGATTAAACCTGTGTCTTTATATTTAAAGAGGGTTTCTTGTAGAAAATTTATATAGTAGGGTCTTTTTTATTCCAATCCACTCTAGCAACCTGTCTTTAATTGAAGTATTGAGACTACTGACAAAGTGATGATAGATAGTTGGGTTAATATCTACCATATTTGTAACTGTATTTTATTCATTGCTTTTCCTGTTTTTTTATTCACCTTCTTTTTTTAGAGACAGAATTTCGCTCTTGTCACCCAGGTTGGAGTGCAATGGGATCCTCTGCAACCTCTGCATCCAGATTTCAAGTGATTTTCCTGCCTCAGCTTCCCAAGTAGCTGAGATTACAGGTGCCCACCACTACGCCTGGCTAATTTTTTGTAGAGACAGGGTTTTGCCATGTTGGGCAGGCTGGTCTTGAACTCCTGACCTCAGGTGATCTCCCACCTTGGCCTCCCAAAGTGCTGGGATTACAGGCCTGAGCCACCGCACCCAAACTTTATTTACCTTCTTTTGTCTGGGTTGTCTGATTTTAATTCAGTATATGTAATTCTATTTTCTCTCTTCTCTTAGCATTTCAGTTATATGTTGCTTTTAAAAAACCTTATTGTTTGCCCTAAAGTTTGCAATATACATTTTATAACTAACCTAAGTTTTCTTTCAAATAAGTTTATACTGCTTCATGAATTTTGCAGGTGCTGTAAAGTATTTCAAAGTTCTCCATCTAATTACTTATAAAGTTGCTCCCATTAATTTTACTTTATCACATGCTACAGTCACATAATACATTCTTATTATTTTAAGTAAATATCTATCTTATCAATTAAGAATAAGATAAACAAAGATTTTACTTTATTTTCATTTATTCCTTCTCCAAAGCTTTTCTTAATTATGTAGAAAATTTTTACATTTTCTTCATTTTTGAAGATTAATTTCTCTGAATATAAAATTGTTGCTTTTATTTCAACACTTTAAATACTTCACCCACTTTCTTCTCATTTGCAAAGTTTCTGATAAAATGTAACATATAATATTATTTTTTCTCTATAGATATAATGTTTTCCCTCTGGCTTTTTTCTTTTGCTTTGGTTTTCTTTTGTTTGGATATGGTAAGCTTGGAGAGAGAGAGATTATATATATATATATATATATATATATAT
>NW_012119306.1:2033-3397 GCF_000951035.1 Colobus angolensis palliatus | reverse complement strand
TCATGCCTATAATCCCAGCACTTTGGGAGGCCAAGGCAGGCAGATCATGAGGTCAGGAGACCAGCCTGGCCAACATGGCAAAACTCCATCTCTACTAAAAATACAAAAAAAATTAGCCAGGCGTGGTGGCACGTGCCTGTAATCCCAGCTACTTGGGAGGCTGAGGCAGGAGAATCACTTGAACCTGGGAGGCAGAGGTTGCAGTGAGCTGAGATCGTGCCACTACACTCCAGCCTGGGTGACAGAGCAAGACTCAGTCTCAGGAAAAAAAAAAAAAAAAAATTCAGGGTGAGGGGAAGGCGGTAACGTGGCAAAACCCTAAGTAAGCTGAAGAAACAATGGGGCGGTGGATGGGGTCGCTCAGTGAAGGGTCTGGAGGTCTTGGTGGCCATGCAGTAAAGAACCTGCCAACCAGGAACAAGCTTGTGTTCACTTAGTGACATTTTTATCAGGGTCTGCCATGGACACTGGGGTGGAGATGAATTGCACAAGGAATCCAGGATCTATGGGGAACATCACATATTTACCAAATGCACCAATGCCCCACCTGCCTGCATTGAGCACTAGGAAACGTGAACAGCAGCTTCCTCCCATTCAGGAAAGGGGTGACGAACTTTAACCCCCACCTACAGGCCATTTCTCGGCAGAAACCCAAGACCATACCTCTACTCCTCCCTTCTGTCCCCGATCTGCCCACATCTGGAGTGTCTCCCAACCTCAAAGTCACAGGACAGCAGCGCTGGAAGTTCAGGACCATCTAGTCTGACCAGGTGAGTTTTAAGACAAGAGAATAGGTGCCTGAAGAACAGAGGCAGCTTGGCCACGGTCACCCACTGGTGGGGGGCAGTGACAATGCTGGACTTTGACCTCACGTTGGACCACCACTCAGGGTGTTTCCCAGCAGGCTAGCCAGCTCATAGCCTTCCTCTTCTTGCTCCAGAGTAGGAGAACCAGCCACTCACCAATCATCTGTTTTTGCTCATGCAGGGGTGCCGCAGCCAGCATGGATGCGGTCAGGGGCTCCTGTCCCGGGACGTGCACAGCCGGCTCCTGGACCTGCATGGTGCCAGGGACACATCCCTTAATCACCATGGATAGGCATGCCCTCAAAACACCCTGGGCCGGGCACGGTGGCTCACACCTGTAATCCCAGCACTTTGGGAGGCCGAGCCAGGCAGATCACAAGGTCAGGAGATCAAGACCATCCTAGCTAACACGGTGAAACCCGAACTCTACTAAAAATACAAAAACTTAGCCAGGTGTGGTGGCGGGCACCTGTAGTCCCAGCTACTTGGCAGGCTGAGGCAGGAGAATGGCTTGAACCTGGGAGGTGGAGCTTGCAGTGAGCCGAGATTGCGCCACTG
>NW_012119306.1:0-1049 GCF_000951035.1 Colobus angolensis palliatus | reverse complement strand
AGCCACCATGCCCAGCCTGTACAACCATTTTCACAGCAGCATTATTCGCAATACCCAAAGGGTAGAAGAGTCCATTGATAGATGAATGAATAAGTAAAAATGAGGTCTATACATACAATGGAATATTATTGAGCCTTAATAAGGAGATTCTGACACACACTACAACATAGATACATCTTGAGACATGTAAAGTAAAAAAAAAAAACAGCCACAAAAAGACAAATACTCTATGATTCCACTTATATGAGGTACCAAGAATAGTCAGATTCAAAGAGACAAAGTAGAATGGCAGTTGCCAAGGGCTAGCGGGAGGAGGAACGAGAAGTTATGGTTTGCTGGGCACAGAATTTCAGCTCTGCAAGATGAACAGAGTTCTGGAGAGTGGATGGTGGTGACAGTGCACAACAGTGTGAATATACTTAATGCCATTGATCTGTACACTGAAAAATAGTTAAGTGGTAAATTTTGTTATGTGTATTTACCACAATAAAAAGGAATAAGCACGGGTGTCAGGGCCTGGCAGCAACCTAAGGCCAGGGATTGAGTATGTCTCATTCACGCAGAACCTCCAGTGCTGAGCTTGGGGCTCCAGCACGGAGTGGATGTGAGAACATTTGCAGAATGAAAGAACAGACGCGCTTGCTGAACAGCCAAAATCTACACCCTTGTTTATAGTCACTGCAATACTTACCAGGCTTTAGGCCCAGCGCTAAGCTCTTGCATGCATGATCTCATTGATCCTCAACAACAAGCCGGGCATGGTGGCTCATGCCTGTAATCCCAGCACCTTGGGAGGCGGAGGCCAGTGGATCACCTGAGGTCAGGAGTTCGAGACCAGCCTGGCCAACATGGTGAAACCCTGTCTCTACTGAAAATACAAAAATTAGCCAGGTATGGTGGTGCGTGCCTGTAATCCCAGCTACTTGGGAGGCTGAGGCAGGAGAATTGCTTAGAACCCGAGAGGCAGAGGTTGCAGTGAGCCGAGATCACGCCATTACACTCCAGCCTGGGCGACAGAGCAAGATTTGATCTCAAAAAAAAAAAAAAAA
>NW_012119305.1:3719-4717 GCF_000951035.1 Colobus angolensis palliatus | reverse complement strand
ACAGTCTTGCTCTGTTGCTCATACTGGAGTGCAGTGGTGTGATCTCAGCTCACTGTAACCTCTGCCTCCTGGGTTCAAGTGATTCTTGTGCCTCAGCTGGGATTACAGGCATGTGCCACCAATCCCAGATAATTTTTGTATTTTTAGTGGAGATGGGGTTTCACTATGTTGCCTAATCTGATCTCAAACTGCTGGCTTCAGGTGATCCACCCACCTTGGCCTCCAAAGGGCTGGGATTACAAGCATGAGCCACTGTGCCCAGTCGTGAATTTCTTTACATAATATAAGAAGCTCAAAATGAGAAGCTTGGTTCCTGAATGTCTGACAAGAATGGAAGGCAAGTTCCTTTTGGAAACTGATACTGTTTTTTTTTTCTTGGAAATAAAGCCGGCATTAGCTATAGAGGAAAGAAACATTGTATAATTTTATTATTAGATTGTAATAGCTTCGTTGGACCTTAATACCATGTTTAAGTATAAGGTTACGGCTCTTTTTCAAACAAGTTCATAAACCAAGAAAATCATCTTATAACTCCAACTCTCCTTATTCATTGTTTTAAATGCTTTTATAAATCTTTACTGTCACTTGATAATTATTTACAGTAACATGGAACAAAAGCAAAACAGACATTTGAAATCTACAGATGACCTCTACCTCCAGTTCAGGTGATCCTTTCCAACTCATCTTTCCCCAGAGCTATGAACCAGCAGTGAAATTACTTCGTTTCAGTATCATCTACTGTTTCTCTTGTGGGCATCAGTGCAAGCGGAAGGCAGGAGAGTGAGCAGGGTTTTATTTTTCTTTACTTCCTTTTTTTTAAATCCCTTGTTAGAATTTTCTCTGTGTCTGATTTCTCTGTGTCTGATTTTTCTTTTTCTTTTTCTTTTTCTTTGAGACGGAGTCTCGCTCTGTCGCCCAGGCTGGAGTGCAGTGGCCGGTTCTCAGCTCCCTGCAAGCTCCGCCTCCCGGGTTCCCGCCATTCTCCTGCCTCAGCCTCC
>NW_012119305.1:0-3150 GCF_000951035.1 Colobus angolensis palliatus | reverse complement strand
ACTCGTTAAACAATTATGTTTTATACTAGAATGTTAACTCCCACCCATAACTAAAACTCGTTAAACAATTATGTTTTATACTAGAATGTTAACTCGGTAAAGAACATGGTATGTGTTGCATAGAAAGGTAGAGTTTTAGGTCATTTTCTTCTTTTCTGACACGCACAAAAAATTAGTCTTTCCTCAGTCCTGCAGGTGATGAGAACACTGTATGGGACACACATATCAACAGCTGGTAGACGACGCAGGACTCCGGAGTGGATGTGGCATTCTGCCTTCATATTATTCTCAATGTGCATGTGATTTATTTCATAGACTATACACACTGAAATAAGAAATGAGGAAGGCTTGAAAGTAGAATTTTGGGTCTACAGTGCTCTCCAGATGTATAGTGACATGCCACATGTGTTATCCATGTCCCCACGCTCACCTGCCCTGCCACCTTGCATGCTTTGATTCAAAAAGAACTACATTCCTTGAAATGGAATTAAGATTTTTCTGTTTGATGTAAGGCAGGCTCCTCAACCTGAGCATCACTGATATTTTAAGCCAGATAATTTTTAAATTCTTTGTGGTGGTGGGCTGTGCCATGCATTGTAAAGCGTTTAGCAGCATATCTGGCTGCTACTCACTAGATGCCAGCAGTATGCCTCCCCCAGCCACCCCCATGCCAGAGGTGACAGTTGCAAATGTGAAAACATTGCCAAATATCCCCTGGGTACAAAATTGAGTTTTGATTTTTGATTGAGAACCAATGAGGTAAGGTAATACATGACATTCGCTTTCAGTTTCCCTCTTTACAGCAGACTGGTGTTTGAGTAACTTACAAAGAAGTTCAGAAGCCACTGTGCCAGCAGAGAGAAGCTGCTGGGAGAAGCTTCAGCTACCATAGCAGTCATGCTGAGGTCACACCTTCCCCAGGCTGCTTCTAGCCAATGACTCTGCAAAGCAGGGGGACTGGAGCTAGACATTTCTGCCAACATGGGACCCATCGAATGGTGCTCCTCTTTGGCTCGGTTAGAAGAGTCTCAGAGCTGCGCTGTCATCTGAGCCTTTTTCTACCCATTCCTCCTTCCTTCTCCCTCTTTTTTTTCCCAGGTGTCAGACTTGCATCATGGCCTGGGAATCTCACAGCCTTCACCTGCTTCCTCTCCTCTCTTTGTTTCACGGACATTTCCCCAATACATCTCATAAATCTCTTGCATTTCTAATTTTGTCTTGGATCTGCTTCCTGGATTACCCGACCTGCTACAGCTGCCATTGTGCTATTTTCTTTCCTTCTCCCCCGCCTCAATTTTATAATGTATGGTTTTATGAAAAGAAATAGCCTATGCTGGGCATGGGATGTGGGTTACGGGTGGCAAATGAAGAGGTTCCTGGCTCTGTCTTCAAGGCCTTCTCTTAGCCTTGTGTGTGTGATGCAGAACACCCAGGACTCAGAGATCCCCTGCTGTTTGTGATCTTGAGAGAGGGAGGGAAGAAAGGTGGAGAAGGCCTCACAGTAAAACATACAAAATGGTCAGGTGAGGATCTCTTTGATGTTATACAGTTATATTTAGTTTTGTATTATCTAGGTTTTGTCAAATTGGAGCATGGATTAACACAAAAATTTCTTTGCACACTTTGTTGCATTCTAATTTTCAGTTTTCTACTTGGAAAAGCAACTTTACCTCTCAAGACGATACTCTAATCCATAAGATTTTTTCTCATTGAAAAATCAAAGGAAGGGTTAAATTAAAGGAGGTTTAGGGAAGCAGAAGAGGAGGAGGAAGAGAAAAGAGGGAAGATCAAACTCTTTGGTTCCTTTTCCCCAAGTTGTGAGTTATTCCCCCAGATCCCATATCAGGGAAGAAGGATTGTAGACATGAGAACTAGAAAGCCTATTTGTGCAACAATCTATATCTATCTATCTATCTATCTATGCAAAAAGAATGAACTATTTTGTGTGGGCATTACATTCTTAGACAAAATATATAACAAACATTTGAGAGCCATCTATGTGCTAAATTCTGCTAATGGTTGGTGATAGATGGAAACAAATAGGGTGTGCCCTCATGGAATTTAAAGTCTGATGGGAAATAAAAATAAATGGAAAACTATAATTCAGTTTGATATGTGCTCTTAAAGGAAGCTATGGGGAGACGGAAGAGGTATTAACTATAGACAGGTGGGATCCCGGAAACACCTCCTTAGAGGTCTTAGATCTGAAGAATGAATAGTCGCAGGGGTGAAGCAGTAGACAGGAGAGATTTTCAAGTAGAGGAAGCATCATGCATAAACGTCCACAGGCGGGAGTTCATGTTCATGAAAGCGAAAATAATTATGGTGGCTGGAGTATGTGTGGTGGAGTAAGATGTTCAGGGGAAAGACCTAGCAAAGCTGTATTAAATAGTTTGTACTGGCCTCTAATTCCAGCACTTTGGGAGGCTGAGGTGTTGAGAGCTGCTTGAGCCCAGGAGTTGGGCAGGATAATGATACCCCTTCTCTACAAAATAATAATAATAATAATAATAATAATAATAATAATAATAAAAGCTGGGACTGGTGGCCCATGCCTGTAGTCTCAGCTCCTCGGGTGGCTGAGGTGGGAGGATCGCTCATGTAGGGGAGGTTGGTCTGCAATGAGTTGTGATTTTGCACAGCACTCCAGCCTGGGCAACAGAGTGAGACCCTGCCTCAAAAACAAGCAAACAAAAACCCATTGTACTTTATTCTGAGGGCGATGGAGAAGTAAGGAAGCCTCCGGGTTTCGAAAACCCACTGTATTTGTGATGAGGGAAAGGACTGAATAGGGCAGTAATGAAGACAGAATGGTCTGGTGTGGGCTGTTGCCATAATCCAGGTGAGAGATGATGGTCAGTTATGTCTGTAAGTGGGGACACAAGTTTCAGTATTGGGAGGCAGTGTTGACAATTTTGGTTATAAGAGGGGGTAAGGAGAAGAGGGAATATAGGTTTCACGTTTGGCAGATGAGATTGAAAACACAAGAAAAGGCAGAATTTTGGGAAAATATGGTGAGCTCAGTTTGTGATTGCATGTGATTTAGGGGCTTATGGGACAATCAAGCAAATCTGGAACCTCGTAAAGAGATATAGTGGATTTGAATTTGTGAGACATCAAAATGTAGATGGAAATGGAGGGTGTGTGTGT
>NW_012119304.1:2839-3672 GCF_000951035.1 Colobus angolensis palliatus | reverse complement strand
GTGTGGAGCTAAGGTTTCATCATAAAAGGAAATATAAATTAAGAGCCAATCAGTGCCAGCCATGGTGTCTCATGCCTGTAATCCCAACACTTTGGGAGGCCACAGCAAGCAGATGGCTTGAGTCCAACAGTTTGAGACCAGACTGGCCAACATGGAGAAACCTCGTCTCTACTAAATGCAAAAATTAGCCGGGATGCCTGTAATCCCAGCTACTCAGGTGGCTGAGGCATGAGAATTGCTTGAACCTGGGAGACAGAGGTTGCAGTAAGCTGAAATGGCGCCACTGCACTCTAGCCTGGGAGACAGAACAAGACCCTGTCTCAGAAAAAAAAAAAAAAAAAAGGCCAACCAAATGTAGATGGTATTTGAATCTTTGGGACTAGGTAAAATCACTTAGGGAGAGAGTGAAGATACAGAAAAGAAGTCACAGGACTGGCACTTAGGGTGATGCAATATTTAGAGCTCTGGTTGAGGAAGAGGAGCCAACAAAGTAGACTGAGAAGCAGCAGCCAGTGAAAGAAGAAAATGTCTTAGAAGCCCAGAAAACAAAGCAAATCTCCGAGAGCAGGGGTTCAATATCAAATGCTGCTAAGTCAAATCGTGGGGATGGAAAATTGAACATTTTGGCAGACATTATTAGTGGGTGAACTTAATAAAATGTGTTGGTGGAGTGATGGGCATGAAAATCCACCAGAATAGTTAATGAAAGAAATCAGGATAAGGAAGGAGAGAAAGTACAAGTAATTGGAAGTTTTACAATGAAAAGGAGCAGAGAAATGGAGGTAATCTCTTGAGTGAGATATGGGTCTAGGGTGAGGGAACAGCTTTTTATT
>NW_012119304.1:0-617 GCF_000951035.1 Colobus angolensis palliatus | reverse complement strand
GGAGATTGAGACCATCCTGGCTAACATGGTGAAACCCCATCTCTACTAAAAAAACAAAAAAACAAAAAATTAGCCAGGTGTGGTGGCACGTGCCTATAGTCCCAGCTATGTGGGAGGCTGAGGCAGGAGAATGGTGTGAACCTGGAAAGCAGAGTTTGCAGTGAGCCGAGATCGCGCCCTTGCACTCCAGCCTGGGCAACAAGCAAGACTCTGTCTCAAAAAAAAAAAAAAAAGAAAAGAAAGAGGTTTATTGGACTTACAGTTGCACAATCCTGGTGGAAGGTGAAAAGCATGTCTCACATGGCGGCAGACAAGAGAAGAGAGAAGTAACTCCCATTTTTAAAACTGTCAGATCTTGTAAGACTTATCCACTAACATGAGAACAGCACGGGAAAGACCCACCCGCCATGATTCTTTTTTCTTTTTTGAGACTAAGCTTCACTTTGATGCCCAGGCTGGAATGCAGTGGTGTGATCTCCGCTCACTGCAACCTCCGCCTCCAGGTTTGAGTGATTCTCATGCCTCAGCCTCCCAAGTAGCTGGGATTACAGGTGCCCGCCACCGCGCCTGGCTAGTTTTTGCATTTTCAGTATGGATGGGGTTTCACCACGTTGGCC
>NW_012119303.1:5288-5849 GCF_000951035.1 Colobus angolensis palliatus | reverse complement strand
GGCCAATATGGTTCAACATCTGTACTAAAAAATACAAAAATTAGCCGGGCGTGGTGGTGGGCGCTTATAGTCCCAGCTAGTCAGGAGGCTGACGCCGGAGAATCGCTTGAACCCAGGAGGCGGAGGTTGCAGTGAGCGGAGACCACACCACTGCACTCCAGCCTAGGTGACAAAGTGAGACTCAATCTCAAAAAAAAAAAAAAAAAAGAAAAGAAAAGAAAAAAAAAGAGCCTAGTGACTCCTGGCTACCTTGACAGACAACCTAATAACTTGATGTAGAAATGAGAAGATGCTAAAGCCCCATAGGCCAATTGTGAGAGATTCCTATGGCTTTCAAAGATGGTGAAATTCTGATATGGATGCAGACTCTCCTGTGAATTTCCTGGGGGTCATTTTGCTGTATTACTCACCTTTGCATCCCTCAGGTCCTTAGGAAAGGTCCTGTCACACAGATGCTCATCAAAAGTTTGTTCAATCGGCCGGGCGCGGTGGCTCAAGCCTGTAATCCCAGCACTTTGGGAGGCCGAGACGGGCGGATCACGAGGTCAGAAGATCGAGACC
>NW_012119303.1:0-1258 GCF_000951035.1 Colobus angolensis palliatus | reverse complement strand
GATTTTGTATCCTGAGACTTTGCTGAAGTTGCTTATCAGCTTAAGGAGATTTTGGGCTGAGACAATGGGGTTTTCTAAATATAAAATCATGTCATCTGTAAACAGGGCAATTTGACCTTCTCTTTTCCTAATTGAATACCCTTTATTTCTTTCTCCTGCCTGATTGCCCTGGCCAGAACTTTCAACAATATGTTGAATAGGAGTGGTGAGAGAGGGCATTCCTGCTTTGTGCCAGTTTTCAAAGAGAATGCTTCTCTTTGAAAGAATTACACCACAAAAACATTACAATTTGGCACGTTCAGTATGATATTATTTTTCCTATTCAGTATGATATTGGCTGTTAGAAGGAAAACTAACAAACAGAAAGGACATCCCCAGCAAAACCCCATCTGTACATCACCATCATCAAAGACCAAAGGTAGATAAAACCACAAAGATGGGGAGAAACCAGAGCAGAAAAGCTGAAAATTCTAAAAATCAGAGTGCCTCTTCTCCTCCAAAGGAATGCAGCTCTTCACCAGCAACGGAACAAAACTGGATGGAGAATGACTTTGATGAGTTGAGAGAAGGCTTCAGATGATTGGTAATAACAAACTTCTCTGAGCTAAAGAAGGATGTTTGAGCCCATAACAAAGAAGCAAAAAACCTTGAAAAAAGATTAGATGAATGGCTAAGTAGAATAAACAGCATAGAGAAGACCTTAAATGACCTGATGGAGCTGAAAACCATGATACAAGAACTACGTGAGACATGCACAAGCTTCAGTAGCCAATTTGATCAAGTGAAAGAAAGAGTGTCAGTGATTGAAGATCAAATGAATGAAATGAAGTGAGAAGAGAAGTTTAGAGAAAAAAAGAGTAAAAATAAATGAACAAAGCCTTCAACAAATATGAGACTATGTGAAAAGACCAAATCTACGTCTGATTGGTGTACCTGAAAGTGACGGGGAAAATGGAACCAAGTTGGAAAACACTCTTCAGGAGATTATCCAGGAGAACTTCCCAAACCTAGCAAGGCAGGCCAACATTCAAATTCAGGAAATACAGAGAATGCCAAAAAGATGCTGCACAAGAAGAGCAACACCAAGCACATAATTGTCAGATTCACCAAAGTTGAAATGAAGGAAAAAATGTTAAGGGCAGCCAGAGAGAAAAGTCAGGTTACCCACAAAGGGAAGCCCATCAGACTAACAGCAGATATCTCAGCACAAACCCTACAAGCCAGAAGAGAGGAGGGGGCCAATATTCAACATTCTTAA
>NW_012119302.1:4477-5611 GCF_000951035.1 Colobus angolensis palliatus | reverse complement strand
TCACGCCATTCTCCTGCCTCAGCCTCCTGAGTAGCTGGGACTACAGGCACCCACCACCACGCCCAACTAATTTTTTTTTTTTGTATTTTTAGTAGTGACGGGGTTTCACCGTATTAGCCAGGATGGTCTCGATCTCCTGACCTCGTGATCCGCCCACCTCGGCCTCCCAAAGTGCTGGGATTACAGGCATGAGCCACCACGCCTGGCCACTTTCATTCTTTCACAAGTATACAGTGTAGTTTTCCAGAGGTTATATGATATGTGATATTCATGGCTCTGACAGCCAGTGGAATGCATGTTTCCATTTCTTTTATTTTAAAAACATCTCAGTTTTAATTTTTAGTATAGTAAATATTAATAAATCAAAGCCACCTAAAAATGTCTTTTAAATTGTTGATAATTTGTAACCAAAAAGTTTCAGAATGGTTGGCGTAGAAAAGGTTTTAGCTACAGGCAGGATTAACAAATGATATATGCTGAGCCTTTTTCCAGTCTAAATAACAAATATTCTAAAATTTCCAAAGTCTTTGAAAAATCTTTGCTAGGGTAAACTCTACAAGAAATGTGTTAATGGGCTTCAGAAATCTTTCAATGTAATTATGGGATGCCTACTCAAGGCACTTGTAGGATACAAACATTAGACATGACTTCTACTCTCAGAGACCTTACTAGTAGGAGTAAGAAAACATATTCAACAATGCAGCATATGATAAGTACAGAGTGAAACAGGATATTCCCAATGGATCTGAGCTCTGGATGTACAACCATTTTAATTTGTGGTTCAGAAAATGGAAGTGATGGAGTGAGATACCCGATAATAGATTACCTATTTAAAATCACAGAGCAGAACATTTTCAAATGACGTAAGCTACTCCCAGAACTATCCTATGGAGAGGAAGTAAATGGACTGAAAACAGAGCAAACAATACCAAACATTCCATGATTTAGGTACTGAGAGAGAAAGCAAAGGCAGTGTTTTGGGATGGGGATCTGGCTCCAAGGATGAGGAAAGGCATGGCACGGCAGAAGCAAGTAGCAGAAAATGCCACACAGACAATGATTCTTAGCTACTGCTCTGTATTGTGGAAGAAATCAGTCTAATAGTAAAGGGCTACTTTTTTTTTTTTTTTTTAA
>NW_012119302.1:0-1017 GCF_000951035.1 Colobus angolensis palliatus | reverse complement strand
ATACCATCAGAATCCACAGGATCTTCTACTTCTTCTGTGTAATTTACTTCTGTCCTCACATAAGTATGATGAAGAGTAAAGAAACAGAATTTGAAGTCTGCTTTACATATAATCTACAAGGAAACGTTACATATTCCAACACTAAAAGTAGACACCTTAAAAAAGCCTGTGTAAGAAGAGTGGAACCATATGAATGTGAGACCCAATGCGAGATTCCTAACTATAGGTGGTAGTAGCTCCCTTAAACTTTCAAGAAAGGATATAAAGCTGCACTCTCAGTTAGGGTGTTCCAAACAATAGGCAGAATCTGCTGCATGGAGGACACCATGTGCTTTGGGAAGTTTTTCACTAGGGCTGTCACTGCCTAAGAAGTTAAGAGAAAAGGACCCAAGTTATGAGTGATATATAGGAAATAAATGACTTCAGACCACCCCCTCAAACTCCAAATATTTCATTGGTGTAAGTGTTTACCTTTAGGACCTCCATCTTAAACCCACTGTCAGATGTGGGACCATCTGGTATCTGGAGGGCCTGAACAAAGGCCTCTGTGAACTGCTGCACCACGGGAAAGATCAGGACTTTGGCTGCACCCTGATAACAGAAACCAAAGTCAATGCTGGATAAATCCCTAATCCATGGCTTCAACACATATATATCAAACACTGATATTTGAAAGGCACCTAAAGCTCTCTTCAAGCTCCAAGCCTGATCAGAAGAGAATAGCTATAAAGTCAATGAAGGTGTTACCTAAGATTTCATGTTTCCTTAACCAGCACTTGCAGTTCTTCATCAAAGCCCTCTTAAAAACTATTATGTAAGACCACTTTGCTCCTAACTGCTTCTGAATCACAGGGATTGGTATTTTTCAGCTAGCTTTGCTTCACGCAAGAGGGCCATAAAAGAGTAGGAAAGTTCTGAGTGATGACTACTACGAAAAGGATATAGGATAAGGTGTTTGAAGAAGTAAGACTCAAAACAAGACTAAGCTTTTTGCAAGTTGAAAATTCAGTCAGGGCT
>NW_012119301.1:5480-6432 GCF_000951035.1 Colobus angolensis palliatus | reverse complement strand
ACCCAGGAGTCCAGGCCCCAGTTCCTCCTCCCTCAGACCCAGGAGTCCAGACCCCCAGCCCTCCTCCCTCAGACCCAGGAGTCCAGGCCCCAGCCCCTCCTCCCTCACGCCTAGGAGTCCAGACCCCACCCCTGGCAAACCCTGGCATAAGGCCCCTTTACCTGCACCGGGAACTGAAGTGTCAGCCCCTTTCGGGGGCCATGGTAGGAGCCCAGGCAGAAGCGGAATCACCGCCCAGTCCCCAGGCAGAGAGGGTTTTGGCACAGGCCCCTCCCAGCCTTTCTCATCCCCCAAAAGTTTGCCTCTAGGATTTAAAGGACTAGAAAGCAGTGGTGGAAAAGCTGAGGCCCCTCTGGGCGGAGTGTGGGGGCGGGAGGAGGCCAGGACTGAGTGTGCAGGGGGAATGGGCAGAGGGGGTGGGGCTGGACAGGGCGCGCCCCCAGCCTGGCCCCTCCCCTGCCCAGCTTGGAATTTCCTGAAACTGGGGAAGTCTGGCTGTTTAGAAGAGTAATTTCTTCCAGATTGCAGCTGTATGGAGAGAGAGAGAGAGAGACAGAGAGACAGAGAGAGACAGAGAGAGAGAGAGAGAGAGAGAGAGAGAGAAGGTCAGACAATGAAAGCAGCAGGAGGATGAAGAGCATGGAGGCTGTCTGAGGGGCAACTCTGGCCTTGTGGCCGCATCCCCGAGATGAACGTCGCTGCCTGAAGCCACTCATAGAAAGGTCATAGAAAGGTCATATCTCATTCTAAGCACCCGTGTCTACTGATGACAAGAGAGTGAGGTTTGGGTGTCAGGACAATTCCTTCAGGGCAGTGTGGGCAGGGAGAGAGCAGAGGGGGAGAGCAGAGTCCCAGGGCAGGATGCAGCTCAGTGGGAGGGAGGTGGAGGCCCAGGTGGGAGGCTGGGTCAGTGAGGGGTAGGTGGAGTCCCAGGTGGGAGGCTGGGTCAGTG
>NW_012119301.1:0-285 GCF_000951035.1 Colobus angolensis palliatus | reverse complement strand
CTGGTGGCAGAATTTCTTCTTCCTCTGCGAAACCTCCGTTTTGCACAACGCCTTTTAGTGGCTTAGATGAAGCCCACCCGTATTACTAAGGGCAATCTTCACTGAGGGCCCATGGACTGCAGATGTTAACGGCGTCTCCGGAATGGCTCCGCAGCGACACCCAGACTGGAGTCTGATGGAATAACCGGAGATTAGAGCCCAGTCAAGTGGACACAGAAACCTAACTTTCGGCCGGGCGCGGTGGCTCACGCCTGTAATCCCAGCACTTTGGGAGGCCGAGGCAGG
>NW_012119300.1:2041-2794 GCF_000951035.1 Colobus angolensis palliatus | reverse complement strand
TGTATGGTTAGCCAGTTTTCCTGGCACCATTTATTAAATAGGGAATCCTTTCCCCATTTCTTGTTTTTGTCAGATTTGTCAAAGATCAGATGATTGTAGATGTGTAGCATTATTTCTGAGGGCTCTGTTCTATTCTATTGGTCTTTATCTCTGTTTTGGTACCAGTAACGTGTTGTTTTGGTTACTGTATCCTTGTAGTATAGGTTGAAGTCAGGTAGTGTGATGCCTCCAGCTTTGTACTTTTGGCTTAGGACTGTCTTGGCAATGCGGGCTCATTTTGGTTCCATGTGAACTTTAAAGCCGTTTTTCCAATTCTGTGAGGAAAGTCCTTGGTAGCTTGATAGGGATGGCATTGAATCTATAAATTACCTTGGGCAATATGGCCATTTTCACGATATTGATTCTTCCTTTCCATGAGCATGAAGTGTTCTTCCATCTGTTTGTGTTCTCTTTTATTTCATTGAGCAGTGGTTTGTAGTTCTCCTTGAAGAGGTCCTTCACATTCCTTGCAAGTTGGATGCCTAGGTATTTTATTCTCTTTGAAGCAATTGTGAATGAGAGTTCATGCATTATTTGGCTCTCTGTTTGTCTGTTATTGGTGTATAAGAATGCTTGTGATTTTTGCACATTGATTTTGTATCCTGAGACTTTGCTGAAATTGCTTATCAGCTTAAGGAGATTTTGGGCTGAGATGATGGGGTTTTCTAAATATACAATCATGTCATCTGCAAACAGGGACAATTTGACTTCTTC
>NW_012119300.1:0-1306 GCF_000951035.1 Colobus angolensis palliatus | reverse complement strand
ATGGGGTTTTCTAAATATACAATCATGTCATCTGCAAACAGGGACAATTTGACTTCTTCTTTTCCTAATTAAATATCCTTTATTTCTTTCTCCTGCCTGATTGCTCTGGCTAGAAGTTCCAACACTATGTTGAATAGGAGTGGTGAGAGAGGACATCCCCGTCTTGTGCCAGTTTTCAAAGGGAATGCTTCCAGTTTTTGCCCATTCAATGTGATATTGGCTGTGGTTTTGTCATAAATAGCTCTTATCATTTTGAAATATATCCCATCAATACCTAACTTGTTGAGAGTTTTTAGCATGAAGGGCTGTTGAATTTTGTCAAAGGCCTTTTCTGCATATTGAGTTAATCATGTGTTTTTTGTCTTTGATTCTGTTTATATGCTGGATTATGTTTATTAATTTGCATATGTTGAACCAACCTTGCATCCTAGGGATGAAGCCAACTTGATCATGGTGGATAAGCTTTTTGATATGCTGCTGATTCAGTTTGCCAGTATTTTATTGAGGATTTTTGCATCGATATTTGTCAGGGATATTGGTCTAAAATTCTCTTTTTTTGTTTTCTCTCTGCCAGGCTTTGGAATTAGGATGATGTTGGCCTCATAAAATGAGTTATGGGGGATTCCCTCTTTTTCTATTCATTGGAATAGTTTCAGAAGGAATGATACCAGCGCCTCCTTGTACTTCTGGTAGAATTTGGTTGTTAATCCATCTGGTCCTGGACTCTTTTTGGTTGATAGGATATCAATTATTGCCTCAATTTCAGAGCCTGTTATTGGTCTATTCAGGGATTTAACTTCTTCCTGGTTTAGTCCTGGGAGGGTGTATGTGTCCAGGAATTTATCCATTTCTTCTAGATTTTCTAGTTTATTTGCATAGAGGTGTTTATAGTATTCTCTGATGGTAGTTTGTATTTCTGTAGGATCAGTGGTGATATCTCATTTATCATTTTTCACTGAATCTATTTGATTCTTCTCTCTTTTCTTCTTTATTAGTCCAGCTAGTGGTCTATCAATTTTGTTGATCTCTTTGATAAACCAGCTCCTGGATTCAATGATTTTTTGAAAGATTTTTGTGTCTCTATCTCCTTCAGTTCTGCTCTGATCTTATTTCTTGCCTTCTGCTAGCTTTTGAATGTGTTTGCTGTTTCTTCTCTAGTTCTTTTAATTGTGATGTTAGGGTGTCAATTTTAGGTTTTTCCTGCTTTCTCTTCTGGGCATTTAGTGCTATAAGTTTCCCTCTACACACTGCTTTAAATGTGTCCCAGAGATTCTGGTATGTTATGTCTTTGTTCTCATTGGTTTCA
>NW_012119299.1:94925-96171 GCF_000951035.1 Colobus angolensis palliatus | reverse complement strand
ACAGTTCACAAAGCCGTTTCTCAGAAAGCTTCTTTCCAGATTTTAACTGATGATACTTCCTTTATCAGCCTAGGTATCAATGCGACCCAAACTAGCCCTTCTCAGTTTCCTCAAACACAGTGTTCATCGACTGCTCTTGTAGTGTAACTGTAACTCTGTGAGGTGAATTCCGACCTCACAGAGAAGTTCGTAAGAAAACTTCTTTCTAGTGTTTATATGAGGATATCTCCTTTGACCCCATAAGCTGCATTGAACTAAGATTTATCCCGTTGCAGATTACAAGAAAACTGTGTTGGCAAACTGTTGACTGAAGAGAAAAGTGTAACTCTGTGAGTTGCATTCACACATGGAATGCAGTTTCTCAGAAGGCTTCCTTCCAGTTTTTGTGTGTGGATAGTCCCCTTTTCACCCTAGGCCACAATGAGCTCCCAAATCTCACTTTCCAGAATCCACGAAAAGAGTGTTAGCAAACTGCTACCAGGAGGGAAAGGAGAAACTCTGTATGATGCATTCACACATCAGAAAGCAATCTCTCAGAAAGCTTCTCTATAACTGTTATGTGAGGATATGTCCTCTTTCAATATGGCCCCCAATGGGATCCCAAATATCACTTCGCAGATTCCAGGACAAGAGCGTTAGCAAAGTGCTTCCTCAGGAAGAAGCTGTAACTCGGTGAGACAAATTCACAAAACACAAAGGAGTTCTCCGAAAGCTTCTTTCCAGTTTTTCACCGATGAAATTTTGTTTATCAGCGCAAGACGCAGTGCTATCCAAATCAGCCTTTCTCAGATATGTCAAGGAGAGGGTTAGTGGCCTGCTCCAGGAAACATGAGTGTAACTCCATGACATAAACTCAAACATCACCAAGAAGTTGCTCTGAAAGCTTCTTTCTACTTTTCATCTAAAGATATTTCCTTTGTCACCGTCAGCTTCTTTGAGCTAAGAGGTCTCCCATTGCAGATTTTAAGAAAACAGGGTTAGCAAACAGAACACTGGAGAGAAACCTGAAACTCTGTGAGTTGCATTCACCCATGGCAGTGCAGTTTCTCAGAAGGCTTCTTTCCAGTTTCTGTTTGAGGATACTCCGTTTTGCAGCATTGCCCTCAATGAGTTCCCAAATATCACTTTGCAGAATCCAAGACAACAGTGTTAGCAAGCTGTTCCAGGAAGGGCAGGGTGGAACTCTGAGACATGAAGTCACACAGCAGAGAGCAATCTCTCAGAAAGCTTCTCTCTAACTGTTATG
>NW_012119299.1:92046-94570 GCF_000951035.1 Colobus angolensis palliatus | reverse complement strand
TTTGCAGATTCCATGAAAAGAGTGTTAGGAAACTGCTTCCTGAGATCTAAGCTGTAACTCCGTGAGACAAATTCACAGATCACAAAGCAGTTTCTCAAAAGGCTTGTTTCCAGTTTTTAACTGAAGAAATTTGCTTTATCAGATCAGGCCTCAATGCTATCCAAAGCAGCCCTTCTCAGATTCCCCAAAGATAATGCTAGAGGTCTGTTCCAGGAAACATGAGTGTAACTCTGTGAGATGAAATCATACGTCTCCAAGAAGTTTCTAAGAAAGGTCCTTTCTAGTTTTCATCTAAGGATATTTCCTTTGTCATCGTAAGCTTCATTGCGCTAAGAAGTATCCCATTGCAGATTTCAAGAAAACTGTGTTAGCAAACTGACCATGGAAGAGGAACCTGTAACTCTGTGAGTTGCATTCACACATCACAGTGCAGTTTCTCAGAAGGCTCCTTTCAGGGTTCTGTATGAGGATACTCCCTTTAGCTTCATTGAGCTAAGAAGTATCCCATTGCAGATTTCAAGAAAACTGTGTTAGCAAACTGACCATGGAAGAGGAACCTCTAACTCTGTGAGTTGCATTCACACATCACAGTGCAGTTTCTCAGAAGGCTCCTTTCAGGGTTCTGTATGAGGATACTCCCTTTTGCTTCATTGAGCTAAGAAGTGTCCCATTGCAGATTTCAAGAAAAAAATGTTAGCAAGCTGACCACGGAAGAGGAACCTGCAACTCTGTGAGTTGCATTCACACGTCACAGTGCAGTTTCTCAGAAGGCTTCTTTCCAGGTTCTGTATGAGTATACTCCCTTTTGCACCACAGCCCTCAGTGAGTTCCCAAATATCACTTTGCAGAATCCACGACAACAGTGTTAGCAAGCTGTTCCAAGAAGGGCAAGGGGGGAACACTGAGAGATGAAGTCTCACATCAGAAAACAATCTCTCAGAAAGCTTCTCTCTAACAGTTATGTGAGGATAAGTCTTCCATCACTATGGGCCCCAATGGGATGCCAAATATCACTTTGCAGATTTCAGGAAAAGAGTGTTAGCAAAGTGCTTCCTGAGGCCTAAGCTGTACCTCGGTGCGACGAATTCACAGAACACAAAGGGGTTTCTCAGAAATCTTCTTTTAACAGATGAAATTTCCTTTATCAGCGCAAGCCGCAGTGCTATCCAAATCAGCCCTTCTCAGATATCTCAAGGAGAGAGTTAGTGGCTGCTCCAGGAAACATGACTCTAACTCCGTGAGATAAACTCACATCACCACGAAGTAGCTAAGAATGCTTCTTTGTACTTTACATCTAAGGATACTTCCTTTGTCACCGCAAGCTTCATTGAGCTAGGAAGTATCCCATTGCAGAATTCAAGAAAACTCTGGTAGCAAACTGACCACTGAAGAGAAACCTGTAACTCTGTGAGGTGCATTCACACATCACAGTGCTGTTTCTCAGCAGGCGTCTTTCCACTTTCTGTATGAGGATACTCCCTTTTGCTCCTTAGCCCTCAATGAGTTCCCAAGTATCACTTTGCAGAGTCCACGACAACAATGTTAGCAAGCTGTTCCAAGAAGGGCAGGGTGGCACTCGGAGAGATGAAGTCACGCAGTAGAGAGCAATCTCTCAGAAAGCTTCTCTCTAACTGTTTTGTGAGGATATGTAATCTTTCACTATGGGCCCAAATGGGATCCCAAATATCACTTTGCAGATTGCAGGAAAAGAGTGTTAGCAAAGTGCTTCCTCAGGACTAAGCTGTAACTCGGTCAGAAAATTTCACAGAAAACAAAGGAGTTTCTCAGAAAGCCTCCTTCCAGTTTTTAACAGATGAAATTTCCTTTATCAGCGCAATCCGCAGTGCTGTACAAATCAGCCCTTCTCAGGTATCTCAAGGAGAGAGTTATTGGCCTGCTCCAGGAATCATGAGTGTAACTCCGTGAGGTAAACTCACACATCACCACGGAGTTGCTGATAAAGCTTCTTTCTAGTTTTCATCTATGGATACTTCCTTTGTCACCGTGAGCTTCATTGAGCTAAGAGGTTTCCCATTGCAGATTTCAAGAAAACAGTGTTAGCAATCTGACCACTGAAGAGAAACCTGTAAGTCTGTGAGTTGCATTCACACATCACAGTGCAGTTTCTCAGCAGGCTTCTTTCCAGTTTCTGTATGAGGATATTCCATCTTGCTCCTTAGCCCTCAATGAGTTCCCAAGTATCACTTTGCAGAATCCACGACAACAGTGTTAGCAAGCTGTACCATGAAGGGCATGGTGGAACTCTGAGAGATGAAGTCACACATCAGAGAGAAATCTCTCAGAAAGCTTCCCCCTAGCTGTTATGTGAGTATATGTCCTCTTTCAGTATGGGCGCCAATGGGATCCCAAATATCACTTTGCAGATTCCAGGAAAAGAGTGTTACCAAAGTGATTCCTCAGGACTGAGCTGTAACTCGGTGAGACAGATTCACAAAGCACAAAGGAGTTCCTCAGAAAGCTTCTTTCCAGTTTCAAACAGATGAAATTTCCTTCAGGAGCGCAA
>NW_012119299.1:87959-89197 GCF_000951035.1 Colobus angolensis palliatus | reverse complement strand
TAACTCTTATGTGAGGATATGTCCTCTTTCACTATGGGCCACATTGGGATCCCAAATATCACTTTGCAGATTCCAGGAAAAGAGTGTTAGCAACGTGTTACCTCAGGACTAAGCTGCAACTTGGTGAGACAAATTCACAGAACACAAAGGACATTATCAGAAAGCTTCTTTCCAATTTTCAACAGATGAAATTTTCTTTATCAGCGCAAGGCACAGTGCTATACAAATCAGCACTTCTCAGATATCTCAAGGAGAGAGTTAGGGGCCTGCCCAAGGAAACATGAGTGTAACTCCGTCAGATAAACTCACACATCACCAGGGAGTTGCTAATAATTCCTCCTTCTAGTTTTCATCTAAGGATATTTCCTTTGTCACCATGAGCTTCATTGAGCTAAGAAGTCTCCCATAGCAGATTTCAAGAAAACTGTCTTAGCAAACTGAATACTGAAGAGAAACCTGTAACTCTGTGAGTTGCATTCACACATCACAGTGCAGTTTCTCAGAAGGCTTCTGTCCACTTTCTGTATGAGGATAATCCCTTTTGCTACATAGACCTCAATGAGTTCCCAAATATCTCTTTGCAGAGTCCACGACAACAGTGTAAGCAAGCTGTTCCAAGAAGGGCAGGGTGGAACTCTGAGAAATGAAGTCACACATCAGATAGCAATCTCTCAGAAAGCTTCTCTCTAACTGTCATGTGAGGATATTTTCCCTTTCACTATGGGCCCCAATGGGATCCCAAGTATCACTTTGCAGGTTCCAGGAAAAGAGAGTAAGCAAAGTGCTTCTTGAGGACTAAGCTGTAACTCGGTGAAACAAATTCACAGAACACAAAGGAGTTTCACAGAAAGCTTCTTTCCAATTTTTAACAGATGAAATTTTCTGTATCAGCGCAAGCCGCAGTGCTATCCAAATCAGCCCTTCTCAGATATCTCAAGGAGAGAGTTAGTGGCCTGCTCCAGGAAACATGACTGGGACGCCGTGAGATAAACTCACACATCTCCAAGAAGTTGCTAAGAATGCTTCTTTCTAGTTTTCATCTTAGGATATTCCCTTTGTCACCGTTAGCTTCATTGAGCTATGAAGTCTCCCATAGCAGATTTAAAGAAAACTGTGTTAGCAAACTGACCATGGAAGTAGAACCTGTAACGCTGTGAGTTGCATTCACACATCACAGTGCAGTTTCTCAGAAGGCTTCTTTCAAGTTTCTGTATGAGGATACACCCTTTTGCTCCATA
>NW_012119299.1:86833-87846 GCF_000951035.1 Colobus angolensis palliatus | reverse complement strand
TCCCAGAAAGCTTCTCTCTAACTGTTATGTCAGGATATGTCCCCTTTCACTATGGGAACCAATGAGATCCCAAATATCACTTTGCAGATTCCAGGAAAAGAGTGTTAGGAAAGTGCTTCCTGAGGACTAAGCTGTAACTCCGTGAGACAAATTCACAGAGCACAAAGGAGTTTCTCAGAAAGACTCTTTCCAGTTTTTAACAGATGAAATTTCCTTTATCAGCGCAAGCCACAGTGCTATCCAAATCAGACCTTCTCAGATATCCCAAGGAGAGAGTTAGTGGCCGGGTCCAGGAAACATGAGTGTAACTCCGTGAGATAAACTCACACATCATCAACAAGTTGCTAAGTAAGCTTCTTTCTAGTTTTCATCTATGTATATTTTCTTTGTCACCGTGAGCTTCATTGAGCTAAGAACTATCCCATTGCAGATTTCAAGAAAACTGTGTTAGGAAACTGACCACTGAAGAGAACCCTGTAACTCTGTGAGCTGCATTGACACATCACAGTGCAGTTTCTCAAGAGGCGTCTTTACACTTTCTGTATGAGGATACTCCGTTTTGCTCCGTAGCCGTCAATGAGTTCCCAATTACCACTTTGCAGAATCCACGACAACAGTGTTAGAAAGCTGTTCCAAGAAAGAAAGGGTGGAATTCAGAGAGATGAAATCACACATCAGAGAGCAATCTCTCAGATAGTTTCTCTCTAACTGTTATGTGAGAACTTTCACTATGAGCCCCATTGGGATCCCCAATATCACTTCTCAGATTCCAGGAAAGGAGTGTTAGCAAAGTGCTTCCTGAAGACTAAGCTGTAACTCGATGAGACAATTTCACAGAACACAAAAGAGTTTCTCAGAAAGCTTCTTTCCGGTTTTTACCAGATGAAATTTCGTTTATCAGCGCAAGCCGCAGTGCTATCCAAATCAGCCCTTCTCAGATATCCCAAGGAGAGAGTTAGTGGCCTGCTCCAGGAAACATGAGTGTAACTCCGTGAGATAAACTCACACATCAC
>NW_012119299.1:86501-86783 GCF_000951035.1 Colobus angolensis palliatus | reverse complement strand
GTGGCCTGCTCCAGGAAACATGAGTGTAACTCCGTGAGATAAACTCACACATCACCAACAAGTTGCTAAGAAACCTTCTTTCTAGTTTTCATCTATGAATATTTTCTTTGTCACCATGAGCTTCATTGACTTAAGAACTATCCCATTGCAGATTTCAAGAAAAGTGTGTTAGCAAACTGACCACTGAAGAGAAACCTGTAACTCTGGGAGTTGCATTCACACATCACACTGCAGTGTCTCAAAAGGCTTCTTTCCAGTTTCTGTATGAGGATACTCCCTTTT
>NW_012119299.1:85198-85549 GCF_000951035.1 Colobus angolensis palliatus | reverse complement strand
TGAGGATATGTCCTCTTTCACTATGGACCCCAAAGGGATCCCAAATATCACTTTGCAGATTCCAGGAAAAGAGTGTAAGCAAAGGTCTTCCTCAGGACTAAGATGTAACTCGGTGAGACAAATTCACAGAACACAAAGGAGTTTCTCAGAAAGCTTCTTTCCAGTTTTTAAGACATGAAATTTCCTTTGTCATCACAAGCCGTAGTGCTATCCAAATCGGCCCTTCTCAGATATCTCAAGGAGAGACTTAGTGACCTGCTCCAGGAAACATGAGTGTAACTCCGTGAGATAAACTCACACATCACCACGGAGTTGCTACGAAAGCTTCTTTCTGGTTTTCATCTAAGGATA
>NW_012119299.1:84416-84694 GCF_000951035.1 Colobus angolensis palliatus | reverse complement strand
AAATATCACTTTCCGGAATCCACGACAACAGTGTTAGAAAGCTGTTCCAAGAAAGGCAGGGTGGAACTCTGAGAGATGAAGTCACACATCAGAGAGCAATCTCCCAGAAAGCTTCTCTCCAACTGTTATGTGAGGATATGTCCCCTTTCACTATGGGAACCAATGAGATCCCAAATATCACTTTGCAGATTCCAGGAAAAGAGTGTTAGCAAAGTGCTTCCTCAGGACTAAGCTGTAACTTGGTGAGACAAATTCACAGAACACAAAGGAGTTTCTCA
>NW_012119299.1:83971-84291 GCF_000951035.1 Colobus angolensis palliatus | reverse complement strand
TTCTCAGAAAGCTTCTTTCCAGTTTTTAACAAAAGACATTTCCTTTATCAGCGCGAGCCGCAGTGCTATCCAAATCAGCGCTTCTCAGATATCTTAAGGAGAGTGTTAGTGGCCTGCTCCAGATAACATGAGTGTAATTCCGTGAGATAAACTCACACATGACCAACAACTTGCTAGGAAAGCTTCTTTCTAGTTTTCATCTACGGATATTTCCTTTGTCTCCGTGAGCTTCATTGAGCTCAGAGCTATCCCATTGCAGATTTCAAGAAAACAGTGTTAGGAAACTGAAGACTGAAGAGAAACCTGTAACTATGTGAGTT
>NW_012119299.1:82887-83472 GCF_000951035.1 Colobus angolensis palliatus | reverse complement strand
AATGGGATCCCAAATATCACTTTGCAGATTCCAGGAAAAGAGTGTTAGCAAAGTGCTTCCTCAGGACTAAGCTGTAACACGGTGAAACAAATTCACGCAACACAATGGAGTTTCTCAGAAAGCTTCTTTCCAGGTTTTAACACATGAAATTTCATTTATCAGCACAAGCCACAGTGCTATCCAAATCAGCCGTTCTCAGATATCCCAAGGAGAGGGTTAGTGTCCTGCTGCAGGAACCATGAGTGTAACTTCGTGAGATAAACTCACACATCACCAACAAGTTCCTAAGAAAGCTTCTTTCTACTTTTCATATACAGATATTTTCTTTGTCACCATGAGTTTCGTTGAGCTAAGAACTATCCCATTACAGATTTCCAGAAAACTGTGTTAGCAAACTGACCACTGAAGAGAAACCTGAAACTCTGTGAGTTGCATTCACACATCACAGTGCAGTTTCTCAAAAGGCTTCTTTGCAGTTTCTGTATGAGGTTACTCCCTTTTGCTCGATAGCCCTCTATGGGTTCCCAAATACTATTTTGCAGAATCACAGAGAACTTTCTCAGAAAGCTTCTTTCCAGTTTGTAC
>NW_012119299.1:81105-81925 GCF_000951035.1 Colobus angolensis palliatus | reverse complement strand
AAGGATATTTCCTTGGTCACCGTAAGCTTCATGGCACTAAGAAGGATCCAACTGCAGATTTCAAGGACACTGTGTTAGCAAACTGACTGCTGACGGGAAATCTGTAACTCTCTGAGTTGCATTCACACACGGCAATGCATTTTCTCAGAAGGATTCTTTCCAGGTTCTCTCTGAGGAAACTTGATTTTTCACCATAGCTGTCAATGAGCTCCCACATATCACTTTGCAGAATCCACGACAACAGTGTTAACAAACTGTTCCAAGAAGGGAAGGGTGGAGCTCTGTGTGATCAAGTCACACATCAGAAAGCAATCTCTCAGAATGTTTCTCTCTCGTTATTGTGTGAGTATATGTCCCTTCTCACCATGGACCCCAATGGTCTCCCAAATTTTACTTTGCAGATTCCATGAAAAGAGTGTTAGCAGACTGCTTCCCCAGGGCTAAGCTGTAACTCTGTGAGACAAATTCACAGATCACAGAGAACATTCTCAGAAAGCTTCTTTCCAGTTTTTACTGATGAAATTTCCTTTTTCAGCGCAGGCCTCTATGCCATCCAAAGCAGCACTTGTCAGATTCCTCAAAGAGAGTGTTAGTGGCCTGCTCCATGAAATATAAGTCTACCTCCGTGAGATGAATTCACACATCAATCAGAAGTTTCTAAGAAAGCTTCTTTCTAGTTTTCATCTAAGGATATTTCCTTGGTCACCGTAAGCTTCATGGTGCTAAGAAGGATCCAACTGCAGATTTCAAGGACACTGTGTTAGCAAACTGACCACTGAAGAGAAACCTGTAACTCTGTGAGTTGCATTCACACACGGAA
>NW_012119299.1:80754-81055 GCF_000951035.1 Colobus angolensis palliatus | reverse complement strand
GTGAGTTGCATTCACACACGGAAATGGAGTTTCTCAGAAGGCTTCTTTCCAGTTTCTCCTGTGGAAACTTGATTTTTCACCATAGCCCTCAAAGAGCTCCCAGATATCACTTTGCAGAATCCACGACAACAGTGTTAGAAACTGTTCCAAGAAGGGAAGGGTGGAACCCTGTTTGATCATGTCACACAACAGAAAGCAATCTCTCAGAACGCTTCTCTCTAGGTATTGTGTGAGGATATGTCCTTTCTCACCATGGACCCCAAAGGGCTCCCAAATTTCACTTTGCAGATTCCATGAAAAG
>NW_012119299.1:79400-80349 GCF_000951035.1 Colobus angolensis palliatus | reverse complement strand
AAGGATATTTCCTTGGTCACCGTAAGCTTCATGGCGCTAAGAGGGATCCCACTGCAGATTTCAAGCACACTGTGTTACGAAACTGTCCGCTGAAGAGAAACCTGTAACTCTGTGATTTCCATTCACACACGGCAATGCACTTTCTCAGAAGGCTTCCTTCCAGGTTCTCTGAGGAAACGTGATTTTAAACCATAGTCCTCAATGAGCTCCCAAATATCACTTTGCAGAATCCACGACAACAGTGTTAGCACACTGTTTCAAGAAGGGGAGGGTGGAGTTCTGTGTGATTAAGTCACACATCAGAAAGCAATCTCTCAGAACGCTTCTCTCTGGTTATTGTGTGAGGATATGTCCTTTCTCACCATGGACCAAAAAGGGCTCCCAAATTTCACTTTGCAGTTTCCACGAAAAGAGTGTTCGCAGACTGCTTACTGGGGGCTAGGGTGTATCTCTGTGAGACAAATACACAGATCACAGAGAATATTCTCAGAAAGCTTCTTTCCAGTTTTTAACTGATGAAATTTCCTTTATCAATGCAGGCCTCAATGCTATCGAAAGCAGCCCTTCTCAGATTCCTCAAAGAGAGTGTTAGTGGCCTGTTCCATGAAATATAATTCTAACTACATGAGATGAATTCACACATCACGAAGAAGTTTCTCAGAAAGCTTCTTTATAGTTTTCATGTAAGGATATTTCCTTGGTCACCGTAAGCTTCATGGAGCTAAGAAGGATCCCACTGCAGATTTCAAGCACACTGTGTTAGCAAACTGACCGCTGAAGAGAAACCTGTAACTCTGTGACTTGCATTCACACAAGGCAATGCATTTTCTCAGAAGGATTTTTTCCACGTTCTCTCTGAGGAAACTTGATTTTTCACCATAGCCCTCAATGAGCTCCCAAATATCACTTTGCAGAATCCACGACAACAGTGTTAACAAACTGTTCCAAG
>NW_012119299.1:78995-79350 GCF_000951035.1 Colobus angolensis palliatus | reverse complement strand
AAACTTGATTTTTCACCATAGCCCTCAATGAGCTCCCAAATATCACTTTGCAGAATCCACGACAACAGTGTTAACAAACTGTTCCAAGAAGGGAAGGGTGGAGCTCTGTGTGATCAAGTCACACATCAGAAAGCAATCTCTCAGAATGTTTCTCTCTCGTTATTGTGTGAGTATATGTCCCTTCTCACCATGGACCCCAATGGTCTCCCAAATTTTACTTTGCAGATTCCATGAAAAGAGTGTTAGCAGACTGCTTCCCCAGGGCTAAGCTGTAACGCTGGGAGACAAATTCACAGATCACAGAGACCTTTCTCAGAAAGCTTCTTTCCGGTTTTTGACTGATGAAATTTCCTTT
>NW_012119299.1:77054-78491 GCF_000951035.1 Colobus angolensis palliatus | reverse complement strand
GTGTTAGCAAGCTGTTCCAAGAAGGGCAGGGTCGAACTCTGAGAGATGAAGTCACACATCAGAGAGAAATCTCTCAGAATGCTTGTCTGTAACTGTCAAGTGAGGATATGTCCTCTTAAACTATGGGCAACAATGGGATCCCAAATGTCACCTTGGAGATTCCAGGAAAAGAGTGTTATCAAAGTACTTCCTCAGGACTAAGCTGTAACACGGTGAGACAAATTCAAAGAACACAAAGGAGTTTCTCAGAAAGCTTCTTTCCAAGACATGAAATTTCCTTTGTCATCACAAGCCGTAGTGCTATCCAAATCGGCCCTTCTCAGATATCTCAAGGAGAGAGTTAGTGGCCTGCTCCAGGAAACATGAGTGTAACATCGTGAGATAAACTCACACATCACCAAGAAGTTGCTAAGAAAGCTTCTTTCTAGTTTTCACCTAGCATATTTCCTTTGTAACCGGGCGCTTCATTGAGCTATGAGTCTCCCTTTGCAGATTTCAAGAAAACAGTGTTAGCAAACTGACCACGGAAGAGGAAGCTGTATCACTGTTAGTTGTACTGACACATCACAGTGCAGTTTCTCAGCAGACTTCTTTCCAGTTTCTGTATGAGGATACTCCCTTTTGCTCCATACCCCTGAATGAGTTCCCAAATATCACTTTGCGGAATCCACGACAACAGTGGTAGCAAGCTGTTCCAAGAGGGGCAGGGTGTAACTCTGAGAGGTGAAGTCACACATCAGAAAGCAATCTCTGAGAAAGCTTCTCTCTAAGTGTTATGTGAGGATATGTTCTCTTTCACTTTGGGCCCAATGGGATCCCAAATATCACGTAGCAGATTCCAGGAAAAGAGTGTTAGAAAAGTGCTTCCTGAGGACTAAGCTGTAACTCCGTGATACAAATTCACAGAACACAAAGGAGTTTCTCAGAATGCTTCTTTCCAGATTCTAAGAGATGAAATTTCCATTTTCAGCGCAAGCATCAGTGCTACCCAAATCAGCCCTTCTCAGATATGTCAAGGAGAGAGTTACTGGCCTGCACCAGGAAACAGGAGTTTAACTCCGTGAGATAAACTCACACATCGCTAAGAAGTTGCTAAGAAAGCTTCTTTCTAGTTTTCATCTAAGGATATTTTCTTTCTCACCGTGAGTTCCCTTGAGCTAAGGACTATCCCATTGCACATTTAAAGAAAACTGTGTTAGCAAACTGACCACTGAAGAGAAACCTGTTACTCTGTGAGGTGCATTCACACATCACAATGCAGTTTCTCAGTCGGCTTCTTTTCAGTTTCTGTATGAGGAAACTCTCTTTTGCTCATTAGCCCTCAATGAGTTCCCAAATATCACTTTGCAGAATCCATGACAACAGTGTAAGCAAGCTGTTCCAAGAAGGGCAGGGTGGAACTCTCAGAGTTGAAGTCACACGTCAGAGAGCAATCTC
>NW_012119299.1:76335-76980 GCF_000951035.1 Colobus angolensis palliatus | reverse complement strand
TCACCTTGCAGATTCAAGGAAAAGAGTGTTAGCAAAGTGCTTCCTCAGGACTAAGCTGTACCGCAGTGAGATAATTTCACAGAACACAAAGGAGTTTCTCAGAAAGCTTCTTTCCAGCTTTTAACAGATGAAATTTCCTTCACCAGCACAAGCCACAGTTAAATCCAAATCAGCCCTTCTGAGATATCTCAAGGAGAGAGTTAGTGGCCTGCACCAGGAAACAAGAGTGTAACTCCATGAGATAAACTCACACATCACCAAGAAGTTGCTAAGAAAACTTCTTTCTAGTTTGCATCTAAGATTATTTCCTTTGTCACCGTGAGCTTCATTGAGCTAAGAAGTATCCCATTGCAGATTTCAAGAAAACTTTGTTAGCAAACTGACTACTGAAGAGAAACCTGTAACAGTGTGAGTTGCATTCACACATCACAGTGCAGTTTCTCTGAAGGCTTCTTTCCAGTTTCTGTATGAGGATACTCCCTTTTGCTCCAAAGCCCTCAATATGTTCCCAAATATAACTTTGCAGAATCCGGGAAAACAGTGTTAGCAAGCTGTTGCAAGAAGGGCAGGGTGGAACTATGAGTGATGAAGTCACACGTCAGAGAGCAATCTCTCAGAAAGCTTCTCTCTAACTGTTATGTGAGG
>NW_012119299.1:74837-75416 GCF_000951035.1 Colobus angolensis palliatus | reverse complement strand
TCAGAGAGCAATCTCTCAGAAAGCTTCTCTCTAACTGTTATGTGAGGATATGTCCTGTTTCACTATGGGCCCCAATGGGATCCCAAATATCACTTTGCAGATTCCAGCAAAAGAGTGTTAGCAAAGTGCTTCCTCAGGACTAAGCTGTAACTCGATGAGACAAATTCACAGAACACAAAGGAATTTATCAGAAAGATTCTTTCCAGTTTTTAACAGATGAAATTTCCTTATCAGTGCAAGCCGCAGTGCTATCCAAATCAGCCCTTCTCAGACATCTCAAGGAGAGAGTTAGTGGCCTGCTCCAGGAAACATGAGTGTAGCTCCGTGAGATAAACTCACACATCACCACAAAGTTGCTAAGAAAGCTTCTTTCTAGTTTTCATCTATGGATACTTCCTTTGTCACCGCAAGCTTCATTGAGCTAAGAAGTATCCCATTGCAGATTCCAAGAAAACTGTGGAATTTGATTGGGGGCGGGGCAAGATGGTCGAATAGGAACACCTCCAGTCTCCAACTCCCAGCGCGAAGGACACAGAAGACCGCTGATTTCTGCATTTTCAACTGAGGTGCTGGGGTCTT
>NW_012119299.1:73674-74787 GCF_000951035.1 Colobus angolensis palliatus | reverse complement strand
GCTCCCAAATATCACTCTGCAGAATCCACGACAACAGGGTTAGCAAGCTGTTCCAAGAAGGGTAGGGTGGAGCTCTGACTGATGAAGTCATACATCAGAGAGAAATCTCTCAGAAAGCTTCTCTCTAACTGTTATGTGAGGATATGTCCTTTTTCACCATGGCACCCAATGGAATCCCAAATATCACTTTTCAGATTCCACGAAAAGAGTGTTATCACACTGCTGCATGAAAACTAAGGTGTAGCTCAGTCAGACAAATTCACAGAACAAAGAGGAGTTTCACAGAAAACTTCTTTCCAGTTTTTAGCAGATGAAATTTCCTTTCTCAGTGCAGGACTCAGTGCTATGGAAATCAGCCCTTCTCAGATATCTCAAGGAGAGAGTTAGTGGCCCGCTCCAGGAAACATGACTGTAACCCCGTGAGATCAACTCACACATCACCAAGAAGTTTCTAACAAATTTCTTTCTATGTTTCGTCTAACGATATTTCCTGTGTCAGCGTGAGCTTCATTGAGCTAAGAAGTATCCCATTGCAGATTTCAAGAAAACTGTGCTAGCAAACTGACCGCTGAAGGGAAAGCTGTAACTCTGGGAGTTGCATTCACACATCACAGTGCAGTCTCTCAGAAGGCTCCTTTCCATTTTCTGTATGGGATTACTCCCTTTTGCACCATAGCCCTAATTGAGCTCCCAAATATCACTTTGCAGAATCCACGGCAACAGGGTTAGCAAGCTGTTCCAAGAAGGTCAGGGTGGAACTCTGAGTGATGAAGTCATACATCGGAGAGCTACCTCTGAGAAAGTTTCTCTCTAACTGTTATGTGAGGATATGTCCTTTTTCACCATGGGGCCCAACGGGATCCCAAATATCACTTTGCAGATTCCACGAAAAAATTGTTATGAAACTGCTGCATGAAAACTAAGCTGTAACTCGGTGACACAAATACACAGCAGAAAGAGGAGTTTCTCTGAAAGCTTCTCTCCAGTTTTTAACGATTGAAATTTCCATTATCATCGCAGTTCTCAGTGCTATGCAAATCAGCCTATCTCAGATATCTCAAGGAGAGAGTGAGTGGCCTGCTGCAGGAAACTTGGGTGTAACTCCGTGACATA
>NW_012119299.1:71211-72074 GCF_000951035.1 Colobus angolensis palliatus | reverse complement strand
CGGATGAAATTTCCTTTATCAGCGCAGGTCTCAGTGCTACGGAAATCAGACCTTCTCAGATATCTCAAGGACAGAGTTAGTGGCCCGCTCCAGGAAACATGAGCAAAACTCCGTGAGATCAACTCACACATCACCAAGAAGATTCGAACAAAGCTTCTTTCTGGTTTTCATCTAACGATATTTCCTTTGTCAACGTGAGCTTCATTGAGCTAAGAAGTATCCCATTGCAGATATCAAGAAAACTGTGTTAGCAAACTGAGCACTGAAGACAAAGATGTAACTCTGTGAGTTGCATTCACACATCACAATGCAGTCTCTCAGAAGGCTTCTTTCCAGTTTGTGTATTGGAATTCTCCCTTTTGCACCAGAGCCTTAAGGGAGCTCCCAAATATCACTTTGCAGAATCCACGACAACAGGGTTAGCAAGCTATTCCAAGAAGGGTAGGGTGGAACTCTGAGTGATGAAGTCATACATCGGAGAGAAATCTCTCAGAAAGTGTCTCTTTAACTGTTATGTGAGGATATGTCCTTTTTCACCATGGGGCCCAATGGGATCCCTAATATCACTTTGCAGATTCAACGAAAAGAGTGTTATCAAACTGCTGCCTGAAAACTAAGCTGTAGCTCGGTGAGACAAATTCACAGAACAAAGAGGAGTTACACAGAAAGCGTCTTTCCAGTTTTTAACTGATGAAATTTCCTTTATCAGCGCAGCTCTCAGTGCTATGGAAATCAGCCCTTCTCAGATATCTCAAGGATAGAGCTACTGGCCCGCTCCAAGAAACATGAGTGTAACTCTGTGAGATCAACTCGCACATCACAAACAAGTTTCTAACAAAGCTTCTTTGTGGTTTTCATCTAAC
>NW_012119299.1:68979-70148 GCF_000951035.1 Colobus angolensis palliatus | reverse complement strand
ACCGTGCTAGCAATCTGTTCCAAGAAGGGTAGGGTGGAACTCTGACTGATGAAGTCATATATCAGAGAGCAATCTCTCAGAAAGCTTCTCTCTAACTGTTATGTGAGGATATGTCTTTATCACCATGGGGCCCAAAGGGATCCCAATTAACACTTTGCAGATTTCACGAAAAGAGTGTTATCAAACTACTGCCTGAAAACTAAGCTGTAGCTCGGTGAGACAAATTCACAGAACAAAGAGACCTTTTACAGAAAGCTTCTTTCCAGTTTTTAACGGATGAAAATTCCTTTATCAGCGCAGGTCTCAGTGCTATGGAAATTAGCGTTTCTCAGATATCTCAAGGAGAGAATTAATGTCCCGCTCCAGGAATCATGAGCGTAACTCCTTGAGATCAACTCACACATCAACAAGAAGTTTCTAACAAAGCTTCTTTCTGTCTTTCAGCTAACGATATTTCGTTTGTCAACGTTAGCTTCATTGAGCTAAGAAGTATCACTTTGCAGATTTCAAGAAAACTGTGTTAGCAAACTGACCACTGAAGAGAAAGCTGTAACCCTGTGAGTTGCCTTCACACATCACAGTGCAGTCTGTCAGAGGCTTATTTCCAGGTTCTGTATGAGGATTCACCCTTTTGCACCCTAACACTCAATGATCTCCCAAATATCACTTTGCAGAATCCACGACCACAGGGTTATCAAGCTGTTCCACGAAGGTTAGGGTGGAACTCTGAGTGATGAAGTGACACATCAGAAAGCAATCTCTCAGAAAGCTTCTCTCTAACTGTTATGTGAGGATATGTCCTTTTTCACCATGTTGCCCAATGGGATCCCAAATATCACTTTCCAGATTCCAAGAAAAGAGTGTTATGAAACTGCTGCCTGCAAACTGAGCTATAATGCAGTGAGACAAATTCACGTAACATAGAGGAGTTTCTTAGAAAGCTTATCTCCAGGTTTTAACGAATGAAATTTCCTTTATCACCGCAGGTCTCAGTGCTATGCAAATCAGCCTTTCTCAGATATCTCAAGAAGAGAGTTCGTGGCCTGCTCCAGGAAACATGAGTGTAACCCCGTGAAAAAAACTCACACATCACCAAGAAGTTGCTAACACAGCTTCTTTCTAATTTTCATCTAATGATATTTCCTTTGTCTGCGTGAGCTTCATTGAGC
>NW_012119299.1:62111-63793 GCF_000951035.1 Colobus angolensis palliatus | reverse complement strand
CAAAGTGCTTCCTGAAGCCTAAGCTGTAACTCCGTGAGACAAATTCACAGAACACAAAGGAGTTTCTCAGAAAGCTTCTTTCCAGTTTTTAAAAGATGAAATTTCTTTTATCAGTGCAAGCCGCAGTACTATCCAAATCAGCAATTCTCAGATATCTCAAGGAGAGAATTAGTGGACTTCTCCAGGAAACATGAGTGTAACTCCATGTGATAAACTCACACATCACCAAGAAGTTTCTAACAAAGCTTCTTTCTGGTTTTCATCTAACGATATTTCCTTTGTCAGTGTGAGCTTCATTGAGCTAAGAAGTATCCCATTGCAGATTTCATGAAAACTGTGTTAGCAAACTGACCACTGAAGACAAAGCTCTAACTCTGTGAGTTGCATTCACACATCAGAGTGCAGTCTCTCAGAAGGCTTCCTTCCAGTTTCTGTATGGGGATGCTCCCTTTTGCACCATAGCCCCAAGTGAGCTCCCAAATATCACTTTGCAGGATCCACGACAACAGGGTTAGCAAGCTGTTCCAAGAAGGGTAGGGTGGAACTCTGCGTGATGGAGTCATACTTCAGAGAGCAATCTCTCAGAAAGCTTCTCTCTAACTGTTATGTGAGGATATCTCCATTCTCAACATGGGGCCCAATGGGATCCCTAACATCACTTTGCAGATTCCACGAAAAGAGTGTTATCAAACTGCTGCCCGAAAACTAAGCTGTAACTCAGTGACACAAATTCACAGAACACAGAGGAGTTTCTCAGAAAGCTTCTTGCCAATTTTCAACGGATGAAATTTCCTTTACCCGGGCAGGCCTCAGTGCTATGGAAATCAGCCCTTCTCAGCTATCTCAAGGAGAGAGTTAGTTCCCTGCTCCAGGAAACACGAGTGTAACTCCGTGACATAAACTCACACATCACCAATAAGTTCCTAACAAAGACTCTTTCTAGTTTTCATCTAACGATATTTCCTTTGTCAGCGTGTACTTCATTGAGCTAAGAAGTATCCCATTGCAGATTTCAAGAAAACTGTGTTAGCCAACTGATCACTAAAGAGAAGACTGTCACTCTGTGAGTTGCATTCACACATGACAGTGCAGTCTCTCAGAAGGCTTCTTTCCAGATTCTGTATGGGGATACTCCCTTTTGCACCATAGCCCTCAATGAGCTCCCAAATATCACTTTGCAGAATCCACGACAACAGGGTGAGCAAGCTGTTCCAAGAAGGGCAGGGTGTAACTCTGAGGGATGAAGTCACACATCAGAGAGGAATCTCTCAGAAATCTTCTCTCTCACTGTTATGTAAGGATATGTCCTTTTTCACAATGGGGCCTAATGATATCCCAAATATCACTTTGCAGATTACAGTAAAAGAGTGTTATCAAACTGCTGCCTGAAAACTAAGCTGTAGCTCGGTGAGACAAATTCACAGAGCAAAGAGGAGTTTCACAAAAAGCTTCTTTCCAGTTTTTAACGGATGAAATTTCCTTTATCAGCGCAGGTCTCAGTGCTAGGGAAATCAGCCCTTCTGAGATATCTCCAGGAGTGAGTTAGTGGCCTGCTCGAGGAAACATGCGTGTAACTCCATGATATAAACTCACACATCACCAACAAGTTTCTAACAAAGATTCTTTCTAGTTTTCATCTAACGATATTTCCTTTGTCAGCGTGAGTTTCATTGAGCTGAGAA
>NW_012119299.1:56037-57083 GCF_000951035.1 Colobus angolensis palliatus | reverse complement strand
CAGAAAGCTTCTTTCCAGTTTCTAACGGATGAAATTTCCTTTAGCAGCGCACGTCTCAATGCTGTGGAAATCAGCCCTTCTCAGATATCTCAAGGAGAGAGTTAGTGGCCTGCTCGAGGAAACATGAGTGTAACTCTGTGAGATAAACTCACACATCACCAAGAAGTTTCTAACAGAGCTTCTTTCTAGTTTTCAACTAATAATATTTCCTTTGTGAGCATGAGCTTCATTGAGCTAGGAATTATCACTTTGCAGATTTCAAGAAAACTGTGTTAGCAAACTGACCACTGCAGAGAATGCTGTAACTCTGTGAGTTGCATTGATACATCGCAGTGCAGTCTCTCAGAAGGCTTCTTTCCAGTTTCTGTATGGGGATAATCCCTTTTGCACCATAGCCCCCAGGGAGCTCCCAAATATCACTTTACAGAATCCACGACAACAGGGTTAGCAAGCTGTCACAAGAAGTGCAGGGGGCAACCCTGAGTGATGAAGTCACACATCAGAGAGCAATCTCTCTGAAAGCTTCTCCCTAACTGTTATGTGAGGATATGTCCTTTTTCACCATGTGGCCCATGGGATCCCAAATATCACATTGCAGATTCCACGAAAAGAGTGTTATCAAACTGCTGCCTGACAACTAAGCTGTAGCTCGGTGAGACAAATTCACAGAACAAAGAGGAGTTTCACAGAAAGCTTCCTTCCAGTTTTTAACGGATGAGATTTCCTTTATCAGCACAGGTCTCAGTACTATGGAAATCAGCCCTTCTCAGATATCTCACGGAGAGAGTTAGTGGCCTGCTCAAGGAAAAATGAGTGTAAATTCGTGGGATAAACTCAAACATCACCAAGAAGTTTCTAACAAAGCTTCTTTCCAGTTTTCATCTAATGATATTTCCTTTGTCAGCGTTAGCTTCATTGAGCTAAGAAGTATCCCACTGCAGATTTCAAGAAAGCTGTCCTAGAAAACTGACCACGGAAGAGAAAGCTGTAAATTTGTGAGTTGCATTCACGCATCACAGTGCAGTCTCTCAGAAGTCTTCTTTCCA
>NW_012119299.1:55448-55987 GCF_000951035.1 Colobus angolensis palliatus | reverse complement strand
CATCACAGTGCAGTCTCTCAGAAGTCTTCTTTCCATTTTCTGTATGGGGATAATCCCTTTTGCACCATAGCCCTCAGTGAGCTCCTAAATATTACTTTGAAGAATACACGACAACAGGGTTAGCAAGTTGTTCCAAGAAGGGCAGGGTGGAACTCTGAGTGGTGAAGTAATGCATCAGAGAGCAATTTCTCAGAAAGGTTCTCTCTAACTCTTATGTGGAGATATGTCCTTTTTCAACATGGGCCCAAAGGGATCCTAAATATCACTTTGCGGATTCCACGAATAGAGTGTTATCAAACTGCTGCCTGAAAACTAAGCTGTAACTCCGTGAGACAAATTCAGAGAACACAGAGGAGTTTCTCAGAAAGATTCTCTCCAGTTTTTAACGGATGAAATTTCCTTTATCAGCGCAGGTCTCAGTGCTATGGAAATCAGCTATTTTCAGATATATGAAAGAGAATGTTAGTGGCCTGCTGCAGGAAACATGAGTGTGACTCCGTGAGATAAACTCACACATCACCAAGAAGTTTCTAACAAAG
>NW_012119299.1:54741-55398 GCF_000951035.1 Colobus angolensis palliatus | reverse complement strand
GTCTCTGTATGAGGATACTCCCTTTTGCTCCATACCCTTCAATGAGTTCCCAAATATCACTTTGCAGAATCCACGACGTTAGTGTTAGTAAGCTGTCCCAAGAAGGGCAGGGTGGAACTCTGAGAGATGAAGTCAGACATCAGAAAGCAATCTCTCAGAAAGCTTCTCTGTAAGTGCTATTTGAGGATATGTCCTCTTTCACTATGGGCCCCTGTGGGATCCCAAATATCACTCTGCAGATTCCAGGAAAAGAGTGTTGCCAAAGTGCTTCCTGAGGCCTAAGCTGTAACTCGGTGAGACAAATTCACAGAACACAAAGGAGTTTCTCAGAAAGCTTCTTTCCAGTTTTTCACAGATGAAATCTCCTTTATCAGCGCCAGCCGCTAGTGATATCCAAATCAGCCATTCTCTGATATCTCAAGGAGAGAGTTAGTGGCTTGCTCCAGGCAACATGAGTGTAATTCCTTGAGATAAACTCACACATCACCAACAACTCGCTAAAAAGCTTCTTTCTAGTTTTCATAAAAGATATTTTCTTTGTCACCGTGCGCTTCATTGAGCTAAGAAGTATCCCATTGCAGATTTCAAGAAAACTGTGTTAGCAACCTGACCACAGAAGAGAATCCTGTAACTCTGTGAGTTGCATTCACACATCAC
>NW_012119299.1:53762-54544 GCF_000951035.1 Colobus angolensis palliatus | reverse complement strand
CCCAAATATCACTCTGCAGATTCCAGGTAAAGAGTGTTAGCAAAGTGCTTCCTGAGGCCTAAGCTGTAACTCAGTGAGACAAATTCACAGAACACAAAGGAGTCTTAGAAAGCTTCTTTCCAGTTTTTAACAGATGAAATTTCCTTTGTTAGCACACGCCGCAGTGCTATCCAAATCACCCCTTCTCAGATATCTCAAGGAGAGAGTTAGTGGCCTGCTCCAGGCAACATGAGTGTAACTCGGTGAAATAAACTCACACATCACGAACAAGTCGCTAAAAAGCTTCTTTCTAGTTTTCATAAAAGATATTTTCTTTGTCACCATGAGCTTTATTGAGCTAAGAAGTATACCATTGCAGATTTCAAGAAAACTGTGTTAACAAACTGACCACTGAAGAGAAGCCTGTAACTCTGTGAGTTGCATTCGCACATCAGAGTGCAGTTTCTCCAAAGGCTTCTTTCCCGACTCTGAATGAGGATACTCCCTTTTGCTCCATAGCCTTCAATGAGTTCCCAAATATCACTTTGCAGAATACACGACGTTAGTGTTAGCAAGCTGATCCAAGAAGGGCCAGGTGGAACTCTGAGAGATGAAGTCACCCATCAGAGAGCAATCTCTCAGAATGCTTCCCTGTAACAGTTATGTGAGGATATGTCCTCTTCACTATGGGCCCCAGTGGGATCACAAATATCACGCTGCATATTCCAGGAAAAGAGTGTCAGCAAAGTGCTTCCTGAGGCCTAAGCTGTAACTCGGTGAGACAAATTCACAGAACACAAAGG
>NW_012119299.1:53098-53712 GCF_000951035.1 Colobus angolensis palliatus | reverse complement strand
CTTCTTTCCAGTTTTTACCAGATGAAATTTCCTTTATCAGGGCAAGCCCCAGTGGTATCCAAATCAGCCCTTCTCAGATATCTCAAGGAGAGCGTTAGCGGCCTGCTCCAGGAAAGACGAGTGTAAATCCGTGAGATAAACTCACACATCACCAACAAGTCGATGAGAAAGCTTCTTTCTAGTTTTCATTAAAGTTATTTTCCTTGTCACCGTGAGCTTCATTCAGCTAAGAAGTATCCCATTGCAGATTTCAAGAAAACTGTGTTAGCAACCTGACCAGTGAAGAGAAACCTGTAACACTGTGATTTGCATTCACACATCACAGTGCAGTTTCTCCAAAGGCTTCTTTCTAGTCTCTGTATGCGGATACTCAGTTATGCTCCATAGCCTTCAATGAGTTCCCTAATATCACTTTGTAGAATCCACGAAGTTAGTGTTAGCAAGCTGATCCAAGAAGGGCAGGGTGGAACTCTGAGAGATAAACTCACACATCAGAGAGCAATCTCTCAGAAAGCTTCTCACTAACTGTTATGTGTATATGTCCTCTTTCACTCTGGGCCCCAGTGAGATCCCAAATATCACTCTGCAGATTCCAGGAAAAGAGTGTTAGCAAA
>NW_012119299.1:52834-53048 GCF_000951035.1 Colobus angolensis palliatus | reverse complement strand
TCCCTTTTGCTCCATCGCCTTCAATGAATTCCCAAACATCACTTTGCAGAATCCAGGACGTTAGTGTTAACAAGCTGATCCAAGAAGGGCAGGGTTGAATCTGAGATATGAAGTCACACATCAGAGAGCAACCTCTCAGAAAGCTTCTCTCTAACTCTTATGTGAACATATGCCCTCTTTCAGTATGGGCCCCAGTGGGATCCCAAATATCACT
>NW_012119299.1:50102-50322 GCF_000951035.1 Colobus angolensis palliatus | reverse complement strand
AGTGTTAGCAAGCTGTTCCAAGAAGGGCAGTTTGGAACTCTGAGAGATGAAGTCACACATCAGAGAGCAATCTCTCAGAAAGCTTCTCTCTAAATGTTATGTGAGGATATGTCCTGTTTCTCTATGGGCCCCAGTGAGTTTCCAATTATCACTCTGCAGATTCCAGGAAAAGAGTGTTAGAAAAGTGTTTCCTGGAGCCTAAGCTGTAACTCGGTGAGAC
>NW_012119299.1:48527-49441 GCF_000951035.1 Colobus angolensis palliatus | reverse complement strand
AATTCACAGAACACAAAGGAGTTTCTCAGAAAGCTTCTTTCCAGTTTTTTACGGATACAATTTCCTTTATGAGCACAAGCGGCAGTGCTATCCAAATCAGACCTTCTCAGATATCTCAAGGAGAGAGTTAGTGACCTGCTCGAGGAAACATGTGTGTAACTCCGTGACATAAACTCACACATCTCCATCAAGTCCCTAAGAAAGCTTCTTTCTAGTTTTCATCTAAGTTACTTTTTTGTCACCATGAGCTTCATTGAGCTGAGAAGTATCCCATTGCAGATTTCAAGAAAACTGGGTTAGCAACCTGACCACTGAAGAGAAACCTGTATCTCCGTGAGTTGCATTCACACACCACAGTGCAGTTTCACCAAAGGCTTCTTTCCAGTCTCTGTATGAGGATATTCCCTCTTGCTCCATAGCCTTCAATGAGTTCCAAATATCACTTTGCAGAATCCGCGACGTTAGTGTTAGCAAGCTGTTCCAAGGAGGGCAGGGTGGAACTCTAAGATATGAAGTCACACATCAGAGAGAAATCTCTCAGAAAGCTTCTGTCTAACTATTATGTGAGGATATGCTCTCTTTCACTACGGGCCCCAGTGGGATCCTAAATATCACTCTGCAGATTCCAGGAAAAGACTGTTAGCAAAGTGCTTCCTGATGTCTAAGCTGTAACTCGGTGAGAAAAATTCACAGAACACAAAGGAGTTTCTCAGAAAACTTCTTTCCAGTTTTTAACAGATGAAATTTCCTTTTTCAGCGCAAGCCGCAGTGCTATCCGAATCAGCCCTTCTCAGATATCTCAAGGAGGGAGTTAGTGGCCTGCTCCAGGAAACATGAGTGTAACTCAGTGAGATAAACTCACACATCACCAACAGGTAGCTAAGAAAGCTTCTTTCCAGTTTTCATCAAAGATA
>NW_012119299.1:45598-46325 GCF_000951035.1 Colobus angolensis palliatus | reverse complement strand
TTCACACATCACAGTGCAGTTTCTCAAAAGGCTTCTTTCCAGTTTCTGTATGAGGATACTCCCCTTGGCATAATAGCCTTCAATGAGTTCGCAAATATCACTTTGCAGGATCCACGAAAATAGTGTTAGCAAGCTGTTCCAAGAAGGGCAGGGTGGAACTTTGAGAGATGAAGTCACAATTCAGAGAGCAATCTCTTAGTAGGCTTCTCTCTAACCATTATGTGAGTATATGTCCTATTTCACTGTGGGCCCCAATAGGATCCAAAATATCACTTTGCAGATTCCCGGAAAAGAGTGTTAGAAAAGTGCTGCCTGAGGACTAAGCTGTAACTCAGTGAGACAAATTCACAGAACACAACGGAGTTTCTCAGAAAACTTCTCTCCTGTTTTTTAGAGATGAAATTTACTTCATCAGCACAAGCTGCCGTGCTATCCAAATCAGCCCTTCTCAGATATCTCAAGGAGAGAGTTAGCCGCCTGCTCCATGAAATGTCAGTGTAACTCGGTGAGATAAACTCACACATCACCAACAAGTTGCTAGGAAAGCTTCTTTCTATTTCTCATCTAATGTCATTTCCTTTGTCATCGTGAGATTCATTGAGTTAAGAGAAGTATCCCATTGCAGATATCAAGAAAACTGTGTTTGCAAACTGACCACTGAAGGGAAACCTGTAACTCTGTGAGTTGCATTCACACATCACAGTGTAGTATCTCCAAAGGCTTCTTT
>NW_012119299.1:45229-45548 GCF_000951035.1 Colobus angolensis palliatus | reverse complement strand
GAAACCTGTAACTCTGTGAGTTGCATTCACACATCACAGTGTAGTTTCTCCAAAGGCTTCTTTACAGTTTCTGTATGAGGATACTCCCCTTCGCTCCATAGCCTTCAATGAGTTCCCAAATATCACTTTGCAGGATCCACGATAATAGTGTTAGCAAGCTGTTCGAAGAAGGGCAGGGTGGAACTCTGAGAGACGTAGTCACACATCAGAAAGCAATCTCTTAGAAGGCTTCTCTCTAACCGTTATGTGAGGATATGTCCTCTTTCACTATGGGCCCCAATAGAATCCCAAATATCACTTTGCAGATTCCAGGAAAAGA
>NW_012119299.1:44924-45179 GCF_000951035.1 Colobus angolensis palliatus | reverse complement strand
TCAGACATCTTCTCTCTAACTGTTATGTGAGGATATGTCCTTTTTCACCATGGGACCCAAAGGGATCCCAAGTATCACATTGCAGATACCATGAACGCAGTGTTAGCAAACTGCTGCCTGAGTACTAAGTTGAAACTCGGTGAGACAAAATCACAGAACAGAAAGGAATTCCTCAGAAAGTTTCTTTCCAGTTTTTAACGGATGAAACTTTCTTTATCAGAGTCGGCCTCAGGGCTATCGAAATCAGCCCTTCTC
>NW_012119299.1:42250-44371 GCF_000951035.1 Colobus angolensis palliatus | reverse complement strand
CAGCGTGGTAGTCTGAGTGATGAAGTCACATATCAAGGAGCAATGTCTCAGAAATCTTCTCTCTAACTGTTATATGAGGATATGTCCTTTTTCACTATGGGCCCAATGGGATTCCAAATATCACTTTGCAGATTCCAGGAAAAGAGCATTAGCAAAGTGCTTCCTGAGGACTGCGCTGTAACTCGGTGAGACAAATTCACAGAACACAAAGGAGTTTCTCAGAAAGCTTCTTGCTGGTTTTTAACAGATGAAATTTCCTTTAACAGCGCATGCCACAGTGCCATCCAAATCAGCCCTTCTCAGATATCTCAAGGAGAGAGTTAGTGGCCTGCTCCAGGAAACATGAGTGTAACTCCGTGAGATAAACTCACACATCACTAACAAGTTGCTAAGAAAGCTTCTTTCTAGTTTTCCTCTAAGGATATGTTCTTTGTCACGTGAGCTTCATTGAGCTAAGAGAAGTATCCCATTGCAGATTTCAAGAAAACTCTGTTACGAAACTGACCTCTGAAGAGAAACCTGTAATTCTGTGAGTTGCATTCACACATGACAGTGCAGTTTCTCAAAAGGCTTCTTGGCAGTTTCTATATGAAGATATTCCATTTTGCTCCATAGACCTCAATGAGTTCCCAAATATCACTTTGCAGAATCCACGACAACAGCGCTAGCAAGCTCTTCCAACAAGAGCAGGGTGGAACTCTGAGAGATGAAATCACACATCAGAGAGCAATCTCTCAGAAATCTTCTCTCTAACTGTTATGTGAGGGTATGTCCTCTTTCACTATCGGCCCAATGGGATCCCAAATATCACCTTGCAGATTCCAGGAAAAGAGTGTTACCAAAGTGCTGCCTGAGGACTAAGCTGTAACTCTGTGAGACAAATTGACAGAACACAAAGGAGTTTCTCACAAAGCTTCTTTCCAGTTTTTAACAGACGAAATTTCCTTTATCAGCGCATCCCGCAGTGCTATCCAAATCAGCCTTTCTCAGATATTTCAAGGAGAGATTTAGTGACCTGCTGCAAGAAAAATGAGTGTAACTCCATGAGATAAACTCACACATCACCAAGAAGTTGCTAAGGAAGCTTCTTTCTAGTTTTCATCTAAGGATATTTTCTTTGTCACTGTGAGGTACATTGAGCTAAGAAGTATCCAATTGCAAATTTCAAGAAAGCTGGGTTAGCAAGCTGACCTCTGAAGAGAAACCTCTAACTCTGTGAGTTACATTCACACATCACAGTGCAGTTTCTGAAAATGCTTCTTTCCAGTTTCTGTATGAGGATAGTACCTTTAGCTCCATAGACCTCAATGAGTTCCCCAATATCACTTTGCAGAATGCACGACAACAGTGTTAGGGAGCTGTTCAAAGAAGGGCAGGGTGGAACTATGAGAGATATAGTCACACATCTGAGAGCAATCTCTCAGAAAGCTTCTCTCTAACTGTTTTGTGAGGATGTGTCCTCTTTCTCTATGGGCCCCAAAGTGATCCCAAATATCACTTTGCCGATTCTAGGAAAAGAGTGTTAGCAAAGTGCTTCCTGAGGTCTAAGCTGTAACTCGGTGAGACAAATTCACAGAACACAAAGGAGTTTCTCAGAAAGCTTCGTTCCTGTTTTTAACAGATGAAAGTTAATTTATCAGCGCATGCCACAGTGAGATCCAAATCAGCCCTTCTCAGATACCTCAAGGAGAGGGTTAGTGGTCTGCTCCAGGAAACATGAATGTATATCCATGAGATAAACTCACACATCACCAAGAAGTTGCTAAGAAAGCTTCTTTCTAGGTTTCATCTGAGGATATTTTCTTTGTCACCGTGAGCTTCATGGAGCTAAGGAGTATCCCACTGCAGATTTCAAGAAAATTGTGTTAGCAAACTGACCACCGAAGGGAAAGCTCTATCTCTGTGAGTTGCATTAAAATATCACAGTGCAGTTTCTCAAAAGGCTTCTTTCCACTTTCTGTATGAGGATATTCCCTTTTGTTTCATAGGCCTCAATGAGTTCCCAAATATCACTTTGCAGAATCCACGACAAGAGTGTTAGCAACCTGTTCGAAGGGGGTCAGAGTGGAACCCATAGAGACGAAGTCACACATCAGAGAGCAATCTCTCAGAAAGCTTCTC
>NW_012119299.1:41411-42200 GCF_000951035.1 Colobus angolensis palliatus | reverse complement strand
TGTCCTCTTTCACTATGGGCCCCAATGGGATCCCAAATATCACATTGCAGATTCCAGGAAAAGATTGTTAGCAAAGTACTTCCTGAGGACTAAGCTGTAACTCGGTGAGACAAATTCACGGAACACAAAGGAATTTCTCAGAAAGCTTCTTTCCAGTTTTTAACAGATGAAATTTTCTTTATCAGCGCAAGCTGCAGTTCTATAAAAATCAGCCCTTCGGAGATATCTCAAGGAGAGAGTTAGTGGCCTGCTCCAGGGAACATGATTGTAACTGCGTGAGATAAACTCACACATCACCAAGAAGTTGGAAAGGAAGCTTCTTTCTAGTTTTCATCTAAGGATATTTTCTTAGTCACCGTGAGCTTCATTAAGCTAAGAAGTATCACATTGCAGATTTGAAGAAAACTGTGTTAGCAAACTGACCTCGGAAGAGAAACCTGTAATTCTGTGAGTTGCATTCACACATGAGAGTGCAGTTTCTCAAAAGGATACTTTGCAGTTTCTGTAGGAGGATACTCCCTTCCACTCAATAGCCATCAATGAGTTCCCAAATAACACTTTGCAGAATACACGACAACAGTGTTAGCAAGCTGTTCCAAGAAGGGCCGGGTGGAACACTGTGAGATGAAGTCACACATCAGAGAGCAATCTCTCAGAAAGCTTCTCTCTAACTGATATGTGAGGGTATGTCCTCTTTCACTATGGGTCCAATGGGATCCCAAATATCACCTTGCAGATTCCAGGAAAAGACTGTTAGCAAAGTGCTTCCTGAGGACTAAGCTGTAACTC
>NW_012119299.1:40617-40860 GCF_000951035.1 Colobus angolensis palliatus | reverse complement strand
AGGAAACATGAGTGTAACTCCGTGAGATAAACCACACATCACGAAGAAGTTCCTAAGAAAGCTTCTTTGTAGTTTTCATCTAAGGTTATTTTCTTTGTAACCGTGAGGTTCACTGAGCTAAGAAGTATCCCTTTGCAGATTCCAAGAAAATTGTGTTAGCAAAGTGAACACTGAAGAGAAACTTGTAATTCTGTGAGCTGCATTCACACATCACTGTGCAGTTTCTCAAAAGGCTTCTTTCCA
>NW_012119299.1:39648-39873 GCF_000951035.1 Colobus angolensis palliatus | reverse complement strand
GATACTCCCTTTTGCTCCATAGAACTCAATGAGTTCCCAAAGATCACTTTGAAGAATCCACGACAACAGTGTTAGCAAGCTGTTGCAAGAAGGGCAGGGTGGAACTCTGAGAGATGAAGTCACACATCAGAGAGCAATCTATCAGAAAGCTTCTCTTTAACTGTTATGTGAGGATATGTCCTCTCTCACTATGGGCCCAGTGGGATCCCAAATATCACTTTGCAG
>NW_012119299.1:38588-39218 GCF_000951035.1 Colobus angolensis palliatus | reverse complement strand
TATTTTCTTTGTAACCGTGAGCTTCATTGAGCTAAGAAGTATCCCACTGCAGATTTGAAGAAAACAGTGTTAGCAAACTGACCACTGAAGAGAAACCTGTAAATATGTGAATTGCATTCATACATCACAGTGCAGTTTCTCAAAAGGCTTCTTTCCAGTTTCTGCATGAAGATACTTCATTTTGCTGCATAGATGTCAATGAGTTCCCAAACATCACTCAGCAGAATCCACGACAACAGTGTTACCAAGCTGCTCCAAGAAGGGGAGGGTGGAACTCTGAGAGATGAAGTCACACATCAGAGAGCAATCTGTCAGAAAGCTTCTCTCAAACGGTTATGTGAGGATGTTTCCTCTTTCACTATGGGCCCAATGGGATCCCATATATCTCTTTGCAGATTCCAGGAAAAGAGTGTTAGCAAAGTGTTTCCTGAGGACTAAGCTGTAACACGGTGAGACCTATTCACAGAACGCAAAGGAGTTTCTCAGAAAGCCTCTTTCCAGTTTTTAACAGATGAAATTTCCTTTATCATCGCAAGCCACAGTGCTATCCAAATCAGCCCTTCTCAGATACCTCAAGGAGAGAGTTAGTGGCCTGCTGAAGGAAACATGAGTGTAACTCTGTGAGATAAA
>NW_012119299.1:37715-37931 GCF_000951035.1 Colobus angolensis palliatus | reverse complement strand
CACTTTGCAGATTCCAGGAAAAGAGTGTTAGCAAAGTGCTTCCTGAGGACTGAGCTGTACCTCGGTGAGACCAATTGACAGAAAGCACACGAATTTCTCAGGAATTTTCTTTCGAGTTTTAAACAGATGAAATTTCCTTTATCAGTGCAAGCCACAGTGCTATCCAAATCAGCCTTCTCAGTTATCTCAAGGAGAGAGTTAGTGGCCTGCTCCAGG
>NW_012119299.1:35344-37665 GCF_000951035.1 Colobus angolensis palliatus | reverse complement strand
TGGGAGATCCACTGCTCTCTTCAAAGTTGTCAGACAGAGTCGTTCGCGCCTGCACAACTCTCTGTTGCTTCCCCTGTTATTTTTTTAGCTGAGCCGTCCCCAGAGGTGGAGTCTACAGAGAGAGGCATGTTTCCTTGAGCTGCTGTGAGCTCCACCCAGTGGGAGCTTCCCAGCAGTTTTGTTTACCTACTTAAGCCTCAGCAATGGCAGGAGCCCCTCCCCCAGCCTCGCTGATGCCCTGCAGTTAGATAGCTGCAGACTGCTGTGTTAGCAAGGAGGGAGGCTCCGGGGGCGTGGGACCCTCCCGGCCAGGCGTGGGGTATATTCTCCTGGTGTGCCCGTTACCCTATAGCGCAGTACTGGGGTGGGAGTTACCCGATTTTCCAGGTGTTGTGTGTCTCAGTTCCCCTGGTTAGGAAAAGGGATTCCCTTCCACCTTGCGCTTCCCAGGTGAGGCGATGCCTCGCCCTGGTTCAGCTCTCGCTGGTCGGGCCGAAACAGCTGACCAGCACCGATTGTCGGGCACTCACTAGTGAGATGACCCCAGTACCTCAGTTCAAAATGCAGAAATCACCGGTCTTCTGTGTCCTTCGCGCTGGGAGTTGGAGACTGCAGCTGTTCCTATTGGGCCATCTTCCTTTCCAGTTTTTAACAGATGAAATTTCCTTTATCAGCGCAAGCCTCAGTGCTATCCAAATCAGCCCTTCTCAGATATCTCAAGGAGAGAGTTAGCGGGATGCTCCAGGAAACATGAGTGTAACTCCGTGAGATAAACTCACACATCACCAACAAGTTGCTAAGAAGGCTTCTTTCTAGTTTTCATCTAAGGTTATTTCCTTTGTCACCATGAGATTCATTGAGCTAAGAGAAGTATCCCATTGCAGATTTCAAGAAAAATGTGTTAGCAAACTGACCACTGACGAGAAACCTGTAACTGTGTGAGTTATTTTCACACATCACAGTGCAGTTTCTCCAAAGGCTTCTTTCCAGTTTCTGTATGAGGATACTCCCTTTGGCCCCATAGCCTTCAATGAGTTCCCAAATATCACTTTGGAGGATCCACGGCAATAGTGTTAGCAAGCTGTTACAAGAAGGGCAGGGTGGAACTCGGAGAGATGAATTCACACATTGGAGAGTAATCTCTTAGAAGGCTTCTCTCTAACTGTTATGTGAGGATATGTCCTCTTTCACTATGGGCCTCAATAGGATTCCAAATATCGCTTTGCAGATTCCAGGAAAAGAGTGTTAGCAAACTGCTGCCTGAGGACTAAGCTGTAACTCGGTGAGACCAATACACAGAACACAAAGGACTTTCTCAGAAAGCTTCTTTCCAGTTTGTAACAGATGAAATTGCCTTTATCAGCACAAGCCGCAGTGCTATCCAAATCAGCCCATCTCAGGTATCTCAAGGAGAGAGTTAGCGGCCTGCTCCAGGAAACATGAGTGTAACTCCGTGAGATAAACTCACACATCACCAACAAGCTGCTAAGAAAGCTTCTTTCTAGTTTTCCTCTAAGGACATTTTCTTTGTCACGGTGAACTTGATTGAGCTAAGAAGTGTCCCATTGCAGATTTCCAGAAAACTGTGTTAGCGAAGTGACCACTGAAGAGAAGCCTGTAACTCTGTGAGTTACTTTCACACATCACAGTTCAGTCCCTCAAAAGGCTTCTTTCCAGTTTCTGTATGAGGATACTCCCTTTGGCTCCATAGCCCCCAATGAGTTCCCAAATATCACTTTGCAGATTCCAGGGAAAGAGTGTTATCAAAGGGCTTCCTGAGGCCTAAGCTGTACCCCGGTGAGACGAATTCACAGAACACAAAGGACTTTCGCAGAAAGCTTCTCTCCAGTTTTTAACAGATGAAATTTTCTTTATCAGCGCAAGCCGCAGTGCTCTCCAAATCAGCCCTTCTCAGACATCTCAAGGAGAGAGTTAGTGGCCTGCTCCCTTTAATGTGAGTGTAACTCCATGAGATGAACTCACACATCACCAACAGGTTGCTACGAAAGCTTCTTTCTAGTTTTCATCTTAGGTTATTTGCTTTGTCACCGTGAGCTTCATTGAGCTAAGAGAAGTATCCCATTGCAGATTTCAAGAAAACGGTGTTAGCAAACTTACAACTGAAGGGAAACCTCTAACTCTGTGAGTTGCATTCACACAACACAGTGCAGTTTCTCCAAAGGATTCTTTCCAGTTTCTGTATGAGGGTACTCCCTTTGGCTCCATAGCCTTCAATGAGTTCCCAAATATCACTTTGGAGGATACACGACAATAGTGTTAGCAAGCTGTTCCAAGAAGGGCAGGGTGGAACTCTGAGAGAT
>NW_012119299.1:35007-35277 GCF_000951035.1 Colobus angolensis palliatus | reverse complement strand
TTGCAGAATCCACGACAATAGTGTTAGCAAGCTGTTCCAAGATGGGCACGGAGGAACTCTGAGAGATGGAGTCACACATCAGAGAGCAATCTCTTAGAAGGCTTCTCTCTAAGTGTTATGTGAGGATACGTCCTCTTTCACTACGGGCCCCAATAAGATCCCAAATATCACTTGGCAGATTCCAGGAAAAGAGTGATAGCAAACTGCTGCCTGAGGCCTAAGCTGTAACTGCGTGAGACAAATTCACAGAACACAAAGGGGTTTCTCAGA
>NW_012119299.1:32902-34033 GCF_000951035.1 Colobus angolensis palliatus | reverse complement strand
ACAGATGAAATTTCCTTTATCAGCGCAAGCCGCAGTGCTATTCAAATCATCCCTTCTCAGACATCTCAAGGAGAGAGCTAGTGGTCTGCTCCAGGAAACTTGAGTGTAACTCCGTGAGATAAGCTCACACATCACCAAGAGGTTGCTACAAAAGCTTCTTTCTAGTTTTCATCTAAGTATATTTGGTTTGTCACCGTGAGCTTCATTGAGCTAAGAGAAGTATTCCGTTGCAGATTTCAAGAAAGCTGTGTTAGCAAACTGACCACTGAAGAGAATCCTGTAACTCTGTGGGTTGCTTTCACACATCACAGTGCAGTTTCTCCAAAGGCTTCTTTCCAGTCTCTGTTTGAGGAAACTCCCTTTGGCTCCATAGCATTCAATGAGTTCCCAAATATCACCTTGCAGAATCCACGACAATAGTGTTAGCAAGCTGTTCCAAGAAGGTCAGGGTGGAACTCCGAGAGATAGAGTCACACATCAGAGAGCAATCTCGTACAAGGCTTCTCTCTACGAGTTATGTGAGGATAAGTCCTCTTTCACTACGGGCCCCAAAAGGATCCCAAATATCACCTGGCAGATTCGGGGATAAGAGTGTTAGCAAACTGCTGCCTGAGGCCTAAGCTGTAACTCGGCGAGACAAATTCACAGAAAACAAAGGGGTTTCTCAGAAAGCTTCTTTCCAGTTTTTAACAGATGAAATTTCCTTTATCAGCGCAAGCCGCAGTGCTATCCAAATCAGCCCTTCTCAGACATCTCAAGGAGAGAGTTCCTGGCCTGTTCCTGGAAACCTGAGTGTAACTCCGTGAGATAAACTCACACATCACCAAGAGGATGCTACGAAAATTTCTTTGTAGTTTTCATCTAAGTTTATTTGGTTTGTCACCGTGAGCTTCATTGAGCTAAGAGAGGTATCCCATTGCAGATGTCAAGAAAACTGTGTTAGCAAACTGACCACTGAAGAGAATCCTGTAACTCTGTGGGTTGCATTCACACATCACAGGGCGGTTTCTCCAAAGGCTTCTTTCCAGTCTCTGTGTGAGGATACTCCCTTTGGCTCCATAGTCCTCAATGAGTTCCCAAATATCACTTTGCAGAATCCACGACAACAGTGCTAGCAAGCTGTTCCAAGAA
>NW_012119299.1:32600-32852 GCF_000951035.1 Colobus angolensis palliatus | reverse complement strand
GCCCCAATAGGATCCCAAATATCACTTGGCACATTCCAGGAAAAGAGGGTTAGCAAACGGCTGCCTGAGGCCTAAGCTGTAACTCGGTGAGGCAAGTTCACAGAACACAAAGGGGTTTCTCAGAAGGTTTCTTTCCAGTTTTTAAGAGATGAAATTTCCTTTATCAGCGCAAGCCGCAGTGCTATCCAAATCACCCCTTCTCAGACACCTCAAGAAGAGAGTTAGTGGCCTGCTCCAGGAAACATGAGTGTA
>NW_012119299.1:26325-28240 GCF_000951035.1 Colobus angolensis palliatus | reverse complement strand
AAATATCACTTTGCAGAATCCACGACAACAGTGTTAGCAAGCTGTTCCAAGAAGGGCAGGGTGGAACTCTGAGAGATGAAGTCACACATAAGAGAGCAATCTCTCAGAAAGCTTCTCTCTAACTGTTATGTGAGGATATATCCTCTTTCACTATGGGCCCAAATGGGAAAGCAAATATCACTTTTCAGATTCCAGGAAAAGAATGTTAGCAAAGTGCTTCCTCAGGACTAAGCTGTAACTCGGTGAGACGAATTCACATAACACAAAGGAGTTTCTCACACAGCTTCTTTCCAGTTTTTAACAGATGAAATTTCCTTTATCAGCGGAAGCCGCAGTGCTATCCAAATCAGCCCTTCTCAGATATCTCAACGAGAGAGTTAGTGGCCTGTTCCAGATAACATGAGTGTAATTCCGTGAGATAAACTCACACATCACCAACAAGTTGCTAAGAAAGCTTCTTTCTAGTTTTCATCTATGGATATTTTCTTTGACACCGCGAGCTTCCTTGAGCTAAGAAGTATCCCATTGCAGATTTCCAGAAAACTCTGTTAGTAAATTGACCACTGAAGAGAAACCGGTACTTTTTGAGTTGCATTCACACATCTCAGTGCAGTTTCTCGAAAGGCTTCTTTCCAGTTTCTGTATGAGGGTACTCCCTTTTGCTCCATAGCCCTCGATGAGTTCCCAAATATCACTTTGCAGAATCCACGGCAACATTGTTAACAAGCTGTTCCAAGAAGGGCAGGGTGGAAGTCTGAGAGATGAAGTAACACATCAGAGAGCAATCTCTCAGGAAGCTTCTTTCTAACTGTTATGTGAGGATATGTCCTCTTTCACTCTTGCTCCCAAAGGGATCCCAAATATCACTTTGCAGATTCCAGGAAAAGAGTGTTAGCAAAGTGCATCCTCGTGACTAAGCTGTAAGTCAGTGAGACGAATTCACAGAACACAAAGCAGTTTCTCACACAGCTTCTTTCCAGTTTTTAACAGATGAAATTTCCTTTATCCGTGCAAGCCGCAGTGCTATAAAAATCAGCCCTTCTCAGATATCTCAAGGAAAGAGTTAATGGCCTGCTGCAGGAAACATGAGTGTAACTCCATGAGATAAACACACACATCACCAACAAGTTGCTAAGAAAGCTTCTTTATAGTTTTCATCTACGGATATTTTCTTTGTCACCGTGAACTTCATTGAGCTAAGAAGTATCCCATTGCAGATTTCAAGAAAACTGTGTTAGCAAAGTGACCACAGAATAGAAACCTGTAACTCTGTGAGTTGCATTCACACATCACAGTGCAGTTTCTCAAGAGGCTTCTTTCCAGTTTCTGTATGAGGATCCCCCCTTTTGCTCCATAGCCCTCAAAGAGTTCCCAAATATCACTTTTCAGAATCCACGACAACAGTGTTAGAAAGCTGTTCCAAGAAGGGCAGGGTGGGTCTCTGACAGATGAAGTCACACATCAGAGAGCATTCTCTCAGAGAGCTTCCCTCTAACTGTTATGTGAGGATATGTCCTCTTTCACTACGGGCCCAAATGGGAACCCAAATATCACTTTGCAGCTTCCAGGAAAAGAGGGTTAGCAAAGTGCTTTCACAGGACTAAGCTGTACCTCGGTGAGAAGAATTCCCAGAACACAAAGGAGTTTCTCACACAGTTTCTTTCCAGTTCTTAACAGATGAAATTTCCTTTATCAGCGCCGGCAGCAGTGCTTTCCAAATCACCCCTTCTCAGCTATCTCAAGGAGAGGGTTTGTGGCCTGCTCCAGGAAACATGAGTGTAACTCCGTGAGATAAGCTCCCACATCACCAACAAGTTGCTAGGAAAGCTTCTTTCTAGTTTTCATTTACGGATATTTTCTTTGTCACCGTGAGCTTCATTGAGCTAAGAAGTATCCCATTGCAGATTTCAAGAAA
>NW_012119299.1:25177-25535 GCF_000951035.1 Colobus angolensis palliatus | reverse complement strand
TGACCACTGAAGGGAAACCTGTAACTCTGTGAGTTGCATTCACACATCACAGTGGAGCTTCTCAGAAGGCTTCTTTCCAGTTTCTGTATGAGGATACTCCCTTTTGCTCCGTAGCCCTCAATGAGTTCCCAAATATCACTTTGCAGGATCCACAACAGTGTTCGCAAGCTGTTCCAAGAAGGGCAGGGTGGAACTCTCAAAGATGAAGTTACATTTCAGAGAGCAATCTCTCAGAAAGCTTCTCTCTAACTGTTATGTGAGGTTATGTCCTCTGTCACTATTGGTCCCAATGGGATCCCAAATATCACTTTGCACATTCCTGGAAAAGAGAGTTAGCAAAGTGCTCCCTCAGGACTAA
>NW_012119299.1:24057-24474 GCF_000951035.1 Colobus angolensis palliatus | reverse complement strand
AGGAAACATGAGTGTAACTCCGTGAGATAAACTCACACATCACCAACAAGTTACTAAAAAGCTTCTTTCTAGTTTTCATCTACGGATATTTCCTTTGTCACTGTGAGCTTCATTGAGCTAAGAATTATCCCATTGCAGATATCAAGAAAACTCTGTTAGCAAAGTGACCACTGAAAAGAAACCTCTAAGTCTGTGTGTTGCATTCATACATCACAGTGCAGTTTCTCAAAAGGCTTCTTTCCAGTTTCTGTATGAGTATTCTCCCTTTTGCTCCATAGCCCTCAATGAGTTTCCAAATATCACTTTGCAGAATCCTCGACAGCAGTGTTAGCAAGCTGTTCCCAGAAGGGCAGGGTGGAACTCTGAGAGATGAAGTCACACATCAGAGAGCAATCTCTCAGAAAGCTTCTCTCTAAC
>NW_012119299.1:23751-24007 GCF_000951035.1 Colobus angolensis palliatus | reverse complement strand
GCAATCTCTCAGAAAGCTTCTCTCTAACTGTTATGTGATGATATGGCTTCTTTCACTATGGGCCCAAATGGGAACCCAAATATCACTTTGCAGCTTCCAGGAAAAGAGTGTTAGCAAAGTGCTTCCTCAGGACTAAGCCATAACTCGGTGAGAGTGTGGAGAAAAGAGAGGTCGGCCTGTTACTGTGTTATTATAGATAGAAGTAAGTTTAAGAGACTCCATTTGGCTCTGTATTTGAGATGCTGTTAATCTGTGA
>NW_012119299.1:22928-23302 GCF_000951035.1 Colobus angolensis palliatus | reverse complement strand
GAGAAGCACCCACAGGTGTGGAGGGGCAGGCCACCCCTTCATCTGGCGTCCAATGTGGGAGCTTTTCTCTAAGTGAAGGTATGCTGGAGCGTGGTCATTGAGGACAAGTCTACGAGAGACTCCCGAGTACGTCTACAGTCAGCCTTGCGGTAAGCTTGTGCGCTCGGAGGAACCTAGGGTAACAATGGGGCAAACTAAAAGTAAATATGCCTCTTTTCGCAGCTTTATAAAAATTCTCTTAAAAAGAGGGGGAGTTAAAGTGTCTACCAAAAATCTAAGTACGCTCTTTCAAACAATAGAACAGTTTTGTCCATGGTTTCCAGAACAGGGAACTTTAGATCTAAAAGATTGGGAAAAAATTGGCAAAGAATTAA
>NW_012119299.1:13262-15498 GCF_000951035.1 Colobus angolensis palliatus | reverse complement strand
CTGCTTCCAGGGGAGCCTCCACAAAAAATCCCCACAGGGGTATACGGCCCATTGCCTGAGGGGACTGTAGGACTAATCTTAGGAAGATCAAGTTTAAATCTAAAAGGAGTTCAAATTCATACTGGTGTGGTTGATTCAGACTATGAAGGTGAAATTCAATTGGTTATTAGTTCCTCAATTCCTTGGAGTGCCAGTCCAGGAGACAGGATCGCTCAATTATTACTCCTACCTTATATTAAAATTGGAAATGGTGAAATAAAAAGAACAGGAGGGTTTGGAAGCACTGATCTGGCAGGAAAGGCTGCATATTGGGCAAGTCTGGTCTCTGAGAGCAGACCTGTGTGTAAGGCCATTATTCAAGGAAAACAGTTTGAAGGGTTGGTAGACACAGGAGCAGATATATCTGTCATTGCTTTAAATCAGTGGCCAAAAAATTGGCCTAAACAAAAGGCTGTTACAAAACTTGTCGGTGTAGGCACGGCTTCAGAAGTGTATAAAAGTACAATGATTTTACATTGTTTAGGGCCAGATAATCAAGAAAGTACTGCTCAGCCAATGATTACTTCAATTCCTGTTAATCTATGGGGTTGAGATTTGTTACAACAATGGGGTACAGCAATTGTTATGCCTGCTCCATTATACAGCCCCATGAGTCAAAAAATCATGACTAAAATGGGATATATACCAGGAAAGGGATTAGGAAAAAATGAAAATGGCATTAAAGTCCCAATTGAGACTAAAAAAAATCAAGAAAGAAAAGGAATAGGGTATCCTTTTTAGGGGCGGCCACTGTAGAGCCTCCTAAACCCATTTCATTAACTTAGAAAACAGAAAAACCAGTATGGGTAAATCAGTGGCCACTACCAAAGCAAAAACTGGAGGCTTTACACTTATTAGCAAAGAAACAATTAGAAAAGGGACACATTGAACCTTCATTCTCACCCTAAAATTCTCCTGTATTTGTAATTCAGAAAAAATCAGGCAAATGGCGTATGTTAATGGACTTAAGAGCCGTAAACGCTGTAATTCAACCCATGGGGCCTCTCCAACCTGGATTGCCCTCTCCGGCCATGATCCCAAAAGACTGGCTTTTAATTATAATTGATCTAAAGGATTGCTTTTTTACCATTCCTCTGGCAGAGCAAAATTGTAAAAAATTTGCCTTTACTATACCAGCCATAAATAATAAAAAACTTGCCACCAGGTTTCAGTGGAAAGTTTTACCTCAGGAAATACTTAATAGTCCAACTATTTGTCAAACTTTCGTAGGTCAAGTCCTTCAACCAGTTAGAGACAAATTTTCAGATTGTTATATCATTCACTATATTGATGATATTTTATGTGCTACAAAAGCAAGAGACCAATTAATTGACTGTTACACATTTCTGCAAGCAGAGGTTGCCAATACAGGACTAACAATAACATTTGATAAAATCCAAACCTCTGCTCCTTTCCATTATTTAGGGATACAAATAAAAAATAGAAAAATTAAGCCACAAAAAATAAAAATAAAAAAAGACACATTAAAAACATTAAATAACTTTCAAAAATTGTTAGGTGATATTAATTGGATTCGGCCAACTCTAGGCATTCCTACTTATGCCATGTCAAATTTGTTCTCCATCCTAAGAGGAGATCCAGACTTAAATAGTAAGAAAATATTAACCCCAGAGGCAACAAAAAAATTAAATTAGTAGAAAAAAAAATTCAGTCAGCACAAATAAATAAAATAGATTCTTTAGCCCCACTCCAACTTCTAATTTTAGCCACTACACATTCTCCAACAGGCATCATTGTTCAAAATACTGATCTTGTAGAGTGATCATTCCTTTCACACAGTACAATTAAAACTTTTACATTGTACTTGGATCAAATAGCTACATTAATTGGTCAGACAAGATTACGAATAATAAAATTGTGTGGTAATGACCCAGACAAAATAGTTGTTCCTTTAACCAAGGAACAAGTTAAACAAGCCTTTATCAATTCTGGTGCATGGCAACTTGGCCTTGCTGATTTTGTGGGAATTATTGATAATCATTACCCAAAAACAAAAATCTTCCAGTTTTTAAAATTGACTACTTGGATTTTACCTAAAATTACCAGACATGAACCTTTAAAAAATGCTCTGACAGTATTTACTAATGGTTCCAGCAATGGAAAAGTGGCTTACACAGGGCCAAAAGAGCGAGTAATCAAAACTCAATATCAATCAGCTCAAAGGGCAGAGTTGGTT
>NW_012119299.1:12824-13212 GCF_000951035.1 Colobus angolensis palliatus | reverse complement strand
TAATCAAAACTCAATATCAATCAGCTCAAAGGGCAGAGTTGGTTACAGTCATTACAGTGTTAGAAGATTTTAATCAACCTGTTAATATTATATCAAATTCTACATATGTAGTACAGGCTACAAGGAATGTTGAGACAGCTCTAATTAAATATAACATGGATGATCAGTTAAACCAGCTATTCACTTTGTTACAACAAACTGTAAGAAAGAGAAATTTCCCATTTTATATTACTCATATTCAAACACACACTAATTTACCAGGACCTTTAACTAAAGCTAATGAAAAAACTGACTTACTGGTATCCTCTACATTCATAAAAACACAAGAACTTCATGCTTTGACTCATGTAAATACAGCAGGGTTAAAAAACAAATTTGATGTCACATG
>NW_012119299.1:12082-12398 GCF_000951035.1 Colobus angolensis palliatus | reverse complement strand
TTTTGCTGTAATGGGAGTTCCAGAAAAAATTAAAACTGACAATGGACCAGGTTATTGTAGTAAAGCTTTCCAAAAATTCTTAAATCAGTGGAATACTACACATACAACAGGAATTCCTTATAATTCCCAAGGACAGGCTATAGTAGAAAGAACTAATAAAACACTCAAAACTCAGTTAGTTAAACAAAAAGAAGGGGGAGACAGTAAGAAGTGTGCCTCTTCTCAGATGCAGCTTAATCTAGCACTCTATACTTTAAATTTTTTAAACATTTATAGAAATCAGACTACTACTTCTGCAGAACAACATCTTACTGGT
>NW_012119299.1:9954-10385 GCF_000951035.1 Colobus angolensis palliatus | reverse complement strand
TCTACTCCAAGACCAAAAATAATAAGTCCTGTCTTTGGTCCTGAACATCCAGAATTATGGAGGCTTACTGTAGCTTCATACCACCTTAGAATTTGATCTGGAAACCAAACTATAGAGAAAATAAATCGTAAGTCATTTTACTCTATCAACCTGATTTCCAGTCCAATAGTTCCTTTACAAAGTTGTGTATAGCCCCCTTATATGTTAGTCATAGGGAATATAGTTATTACACCAGACTCCCAAACTATAACTTGTGAAAATTGCGGATTGTTTACTTGCATTGATTCAACTTTTGATTGGCAGCACCATATTCTGCTAGTGAGAGCAAGAGAAGGTGTGTGGATCCCTGTGTCCATGGATCGACCATGGGAGGCCTCGCCATCCATTCATATTCTGACTGAAGTATTAAAAGGCATTTTAAAAAGATCCAA
>NW_012119299.1:8240-9904 GCF_000951035.1 Colobus angolensis palliatus | reverse complement strand
TAAATATTGTGTCTGAAGCTGAGGCATTAGACCAAGTGGCAAAAAATCTTGATGAATTAAACCCCACGACTTGGATTAAGTCTATTGGAAACTCTACTGTAGTAAATTTTGGAATTATGTGTCTCTGTTTAATCGGTTTATTTTTAGTGTGCTGGACCAGTCGGAGAATTCTGCACCAAAATCGAGAGAACGAACAAGCCTTCATCGCCATGGCACATTTATATAGAGGAAAAGGGAGAGAAAATGTTGCGGGAAGTCAGGGACCTTGAACAGAGGGACTGGCTAGAGCCACAACAAGAAAACATAAAATATAAAGATTTCATGGACATTTTATTAGTTCTCCAAAATTTATACTTTTGTAATTTCTTATGTCTGTCTTTGATCTCTTAATCACATCATTTTCTTTGTAAGATGAGAAGGATGTATGTCACCTCAGGACCCTGTGATGATTGCCTTAACTGCACAAATTGTTTGTAGAGCATGTGTGTTTAAACAATATGAAAACTGGGCATCTTGAAAAAAGAACGAGATAACAACGGTGTTCAGGAAACAAGGGAGGTAACCTTGAACTGGCCGCCGGTGAGCCGGACGGAACAGAGCCGTATCTTTTCTCCTTTTGCACACAAATAGGAGAGATATTGCTGAATTCTATTTCTCAGCAAGGAATATCCCTGAGAAGGAGAATGCGCTCTAAGGGTAGGCCTATAAACGACCCCTTTGGAGGTGTGCCGCCTTTTACAGTTGAAGCCGAAGGGATGAAATAAGCCCTGGCCTCCTGTAGTGCTCTCAGGCTTATTAGGATGAGGAAATTCCCACCTAATACATTTTGGTCAGTCAGGTTGTCTGCTCTCAAACCCTATTTCCTGATAAAATGTTATCAATGACTATGCGTACCCTAAAATTTCATTAGCAATTTCAATTGTAATGTTAACACCATCCTGTAATCTCATCCTGCCTCCACTTGCTCTGTAATATTCTATTACTTTGAAAAGTATGTAATCTCAGTGACATGATGACAATCGTGATTTTGTAAAAAGAAAAAGGGGAAATGTGGGGAAAAGAGAAGTCAGCCTATTACTGTGTTATTATAGATAGAAGTAAGTTTAAGAGACTCCATTTGGCTCTGTATTTGAGATGCTGTTAATCTGTGACTCTATCCCCAATCTTGTCCTTGCTAGAAACATCGCTGTGCTACTTAAGGTTGAAAGGATTTTGGGCTGTAAGGAATGTGCTTTGTTAGGCAAATGTTTAAAGCCTGCTTGTGGATGAAGGTCAGTACCATTTCCTTAAATCTCAGTAAAAGAAAAACATCTGTCTCCAGCCCATCTCTGGGAAAATGCAACCTCTCTGTGTATCTGTATGCCTTACTGCTGATTTACACCCTTATCTTTTTGGCAATAAATACTGAGGGAACTCAGAGACCAGTGCCAGTGTGGGTCCTCTGGAAGCACAGCACTGGCCCCCTTGGGCCTCACTTTTCTTTCTCTATACGTTGTCTCTGTGTCTTTATTACTTTTCTCAAGTCTCTCGTTCCACCTAGCGAGAAGAACCCACAGGTGTGGAGGGGCAGGGCACCCCTTCATGAGACGAATTCACAGAACACAAAGGAGTTTCTCAGAAAGCTACTTTCCAGATTTTAACAGATGAAATTTCCTTTATCAGCG
>NW_012119299.1:3260-3825 GCF_000951035.1 Colobus angolensis palliatus | reverse complement strand
GCAAGCCGCAGTGCTATCCAAATCAGCCCTTCACAGATATCTCAAAGAGAGATTTAGTGGCCTGCTCCAGGAAACACGAGTGTAACTCCGTGAGATAAACTCACACATCAACAACAAGTTGCTAAGAAAGCTCCTTTCTCGTTTTCATATAGGGATATTTCCTTTGTCACCGAGAGCTTCATTGAGCTAAGAAGTATCCCATTGCAGATGCCAAGAAAAGTCTGTTAGCAAACTGACCACTGAAGTGAAACCTGTAACTATGTGAGTTGCATTCACACATCCCTGAGCAGTTTCTCGAAAGGTTTCTTTCCAGTTTCTGTGTGAGGATATTCCCTTTTGCTCCATAGCCCTCAATGAGTTCCCAAATACCACTTTGCAGAATCCACGACAGCAGTGTTAGCAAGCTGTTCCAAGAAGGGCCAGGTAGAACTCTGAGAGATGAAGACACACATCAGAGAAAAATCTCTCAGAAAGCTTCTCTCTAACTGTTTTATGAGGATATGTCCTCTTTCACTATGGGCCCCAATGGGATCCCAAATATCATTTTGCAGATTCCAGGAAGAGA
>NW_012119299.1:418-1271 GCF_000951035.1 Colobus angolensis palliatus | reverse complement strand
TTATCAGCGCAGGACTCAGTGCTATCGAAATCAGCCCTTCTCAGATATCTAAAGGAGAGAGTTAGTGGCCTGCACCAGGAAACATGAGTGTAACTCCGTGAGATAATCTCACACATCACCAAGAAGATTCTAACAAATCTTCTTTCCAGTTTTCATCTAACGATATATCCTTTGTCACCATGAGCTTCATTGAGCTATGAAGTATCCCATTGCAGATTTCAAGAAAACTGTGTTAGCAAACCGACCACTGAAGAGAAACCTGTATCTCTGTGAGTTGCATTCACACATCACAGTGCAGATTCTCAAAAGGCTTTTTTCCAGTTTCTGTATGAGGATCCTCCCTTTTGCTCCATAGCCCTCTATGAGTTGCCAAATATCACTTTGCAGAATCCACGACAACAGTGCTAACAGGGTGTTCCAAGAAGGACAGGGTGGATTTCTGAGAGATGAAGTCACACATCAGAGAGCAATCTCTCAGAAAGCTTCTCTCCAACTGTTACGTGAGGATATGTCCTCTTTAACTATGGGCCCCAGTGGGATCCCAAATATCACTTTACAGATTGCATGAAAAGAGTGTTAGCAAAGTGCTTGCTCAGGAATAAGCTGTAACTCGGTGAGATGAATTCACAGAACACAAAGGAGTTTCTCACACAGCTTTTTTCCGGTTTTCAACAGATGAAATTTTCTCTATCAGCGCAAGCCACAGTGCTCTCCCAATCAGCCCTTCTCATATATCTCAAGGAGACAGTTAGTGGCCTGCTCCAGGAAGCAAGAGTGGAACTCCGTGAGATAAACTCATACATCACCAACAAGTTGCTAACAAAGCTTCTTTCTAATTTTCATCTAATGATAT
>NW_012119299.1:0-232 GCF_000951035.1 Colobus angolensis palliatus | reverse complement strand
AGCGTGAGCTTCATTGAGCTAAGAATTATCCCATTGCAGATATCAAGAAAACTGTGTTAGCACACTGATCACTGAAGAGAAAGCTGTAGCTCTGTGCGTTGCTTGCACACATAACAGTGCAGTCTCTCAGAAGGCTTCTTTCCAGTTTCTGTATGAGGATACTCCCTTTTGCACCATAGCCCTCAATGAGCTCCCAAATATCCCATTGCAGATATCAAGAAAACTGTGTTAG
>NW_012119298.1:389-1534 GCF_000951035.1 Colobus angolensis palliatus | reverse complement strand
ACCTACAAAGAGACTTAGACTCCCACACAAAAATAATGGGAGACTTTAACACCCCACTGTCAATATTTGACAGATCAATGAGACAGAAGGTTAACAAGGATATCCAGGAACTGAACTCAGTTCAGCACCAAGCAGACCTAAAAGACATCTATAGAACTCTCCACCCCAAATTAACAGAATATATACATTCTTCTCAGCAAGACATCACATTTATTCCAAAACTGACCACACAGTTGGAAGTAAAGTACTCCTCAGCAAATGTAAAAGAACAGAAATCACAACAAACTATCTCTCAGACCACAGTGCAATCAAATTAGAACTCAGTATTAAGAAACTCAATCAAAACCACACAACTACATGGAAACTGAACAACCTGCTCCTGAATGACTATTGGGTACATACAGAAATGAAGGCTGAAATAAAGATGTTCTTTGAAACCAATGAGAACAAAGACACAACATACCAAAATCTCTGGGACACATTTAAAGCAGTGTGTAGAGGGAAATTTATAGCACTTAGTGCCCATAAGAGAAAGCAGGGAAGATCTAAAATCAACACCCTAACATTACAATTAAAAGAACTAGAGAAGCAAAAGCAAACAAATTCAAAAGCTAGCAGAAGGCAAGAAATAACTAAGAGTAGAACTGAAGGAGACAGAGACACAAAAATCCCTTCAAAAAATCTATGAATCCAGGAGCTGGTTTTTTGAAAACATCAACAAAATAGATAGACTGCTAGCAAGACTAATAACGAAGAAAAGAGAGAAGAATCAAATAGATGCAATAAAAAATGATAAAGGGGGTATCACAAATGATCCCACAGAAATACAAACTACCATCAGAGAATACTACGAACACCTCTGTGCAAATAAACTAGAAAATCTAGAAGAAATGGATGAATTCCCAGACACATACACCCTCCCAAAACTAAACCAGGAAGAAGTTGAATCCCTGAATAGACCAATAAAGGGCTCTGAAGTTGAGGCAATAATTAATAGCCTACCAACCAAAAATATTCCAGGACCAGATGGATTCACAGCCAAACTCTAGCAGAGATACAAAGAGGAGCTGGTACCATTCCTTCTGAAACTATTCCAATCAATAGAAAAAGAGGGAATCCTCCCTAACTCATTTTACGAGGCCAGT
>NW_012119298.1:0-339 GCF_000951035.1 Colobus angolensis palliatus | reverse complement strand
CAGTATCATCCTGACACCAAAGCTTGGCAGAGACACAACAAAAAAAGAGAATTTTAGTCCAATATCCCTCATGAACATCAATCCAAAAATCCTCAATAAAATACTGGCAAACCAAATCCAGCATCACATCAAAAAGCTTATCCACCATGATCAAGTGGGCTTCATCCCTGGGATGCAAGGCTGGTTCAACATATGCAAATCAATAAAAAATGCATCATATAAACAGAACCAAAGACAAAAACCTTCCAACCCAAATGTCCATCAGTGACAGACTGGATTAAGAAAATGTGGCACATATACACCATGGAATACTATGCAGCCATAAAAAAGAATGAGTTT
>NW_012119297.1:3426-9193 GCF_000951035.1 Colobus angolensis palliatus | reverse complement strand
GGCAGAGATTGGCCGGGGCAGTCAGACGAGAGCCAGGGCGGTCAGACGAGAGCCCAATCCCAGGGAAAACCATCTCCCTTCTGGCTCCCCCGTCCGCAGATAGCTACTTCCACTCGATAAAGCTTTGCACGAATTCTCCAAGCCCAGGTGTGGTCCAATTTTTCCAGTACACCAGGGCAAGAACCCGGGATACAGACAGTCTTCTGTCCTCCCGACAAGGTAGAGTGTATGATTCAGCCAGTTAATACAAGCTGCCTATAGACTGCAAACTAAGAGAGCACCCTGCACCATACGCCCACTGGGGCTTCAGGAGCTGTAAACATTCACCCCTAGAGACTGCTGTGGGGTTGGAGCCCCACAGTCTTCCCGTCTGTATGCTGCCCTCGAAGTTTGAGCAGTGGGACACTGAAGAAGAGAGCCCCACCCCCACCAAGCACCCTGCGAGGGGGACAAGGGAACCTTTCCCATTTCACTTTGAAGGATGTATAAGTATTTCTTAGCTTTCAACTTGAAAACTATAGCATGTTTTAAAAATCTACCAGAAAAAGAGTCAATAGCTTCCATATGAACATGAGTGAAATGTGTGCAGTTTAGCCATCACTTGCTATCAAAAGAAAAACAGACCGAAAACAGTGAGACAGTGAGGCTCTGGGGTCTACAGTGTACATTGTATGTTAACAGTCCATCTGCACTGCTGACCGCCTGTGGGATCCTGGGCAAGTCACTGGCCTCTCTGCACCATTCATTTCCTCTTCGATGAAACAAGGGCAGTGCGGGTGTCTGTGTCATGGGGCCCTTTGCAGGCTGAGTGAGTTAATACACATGAAGCTGTGGGTCAGGGCTGCCCCCAGAAAGCACAGGATACATGGTATCCAGATGAGCCCTGGCAAGTTCATCCCCATCCATCCAATGCTCCTGTTTGTCTCTCTAGTATCCCTGAGCACAAGAGCGTTCTTGATGTGTTCACCTTTCTGTCTCTGCTTCTGGTGTCTGAGTTTTATGCAAGTAGGAACTATGACTTTCTTCCCTTCCTCCCTGCTGCTCATAACACAAGAGCTGCTCAGCCGACGTTGGTCAAAGGATTCAAACTTTCAGCTAGACAGGAGCAGTAAGTTCAAGAGAAACATTACCCAGCATAGGGGCTGTGGTTAGTAACAATGCATTGTATTCTTGAAAACTTCTGAGAGACTAGATTTTAAGTATTCTTACCCCCAAAATATGATTAGCATGTGAAGTAATGCATACACTATCTAGCCTGATTTAGCTATTCCACAATGTAAACATATTTCAAAACAAAATGTTTTACATAAAAAGATATATAATTTTATTTGTCGACTTAAATAAAGAAGTACCTATATGTCAAAAAAAGAGAAATGTTCAGCAAATGGCCATTTTTTTTTTTTTAAACAGAGTCTTGCTCTGTCACCCAGGCTGGAGTGCAGTGGCATGATTTTGGCTCACTGCAACCTCCATCTTTCGGGTTCAAGTGGTTCTCTTGCCTCAGCCTCCCAAGTAGCTGGGACTACAGGTGTGTGCCACCATGCTTGGCTAATTTTTGTATTTTTAGTAGAGATGGGGTTTCACCATGTTGGCCAGGCTGGACTTGAACTCCTGACCTCAGGTAATTCACCCACCTCAGCCTCCCAAAATGCTGGGATTACAGGTGTGAGCCACTGCACCTGGCCACAAATGGCTATTGAATGAATGCATGCGTGAACAAGTCCTGCCAATAAAAACTTCAGTGTTTCTATAACTGAGAATAAACTCACATACCTAACGCAGAAAATACTCTACAATCTGTCTGCAGCGCACATTAAAGGCCAGGTTCCTCTAGGGATATCTATTGGTATTTAATCTTAAAATCAACTGAACTGTTTGTAACTCCCAAAACATGCCTTGTATTTTTCCATTCTTCATTATTCTTTCTTCCGATTATCATGTACGTTCATTCAAATCAGTCAGTTAGGTTTAGTAAAGCACTAGGGATACCTACTGGTATTTAGTCTTAAGATCAACTGAACTGTTTGTAGCCCCCAAAACACATCTCATGTTTTTCTATTTTTCATTATTCTTTCTTTCCCATTGTCATGTACTTTCATCCACATCTGTGAGTAAGGTTTAGTAAAACACATGGAGCTAGCCTAACTCAGAACAGATTAAATATACTTTGGAGAATTTATTTAAAATAATTCTATACATGGTTTTAGAAACTGTAAATTAATGCATGTTCATAATCACAATGAGCCAAATATGGTTAAATTGTATACAATTTATAAATAAGTGCTGTAAATATTATTTGCAACTTGTTCAAAATTAGCTGAAAAATGTTAAACAATTTTGGAACACCAAAAAAGATTCAAGCATTCAAGTTTCCAAGTAATGGTAATTACTGGAAACATAACTTGTAAACAGGATAGCCTGGAATTTATTCCTGTAAAGGCAAGTGAGAAACAGTACAACATTTATTTTTAAAATTATAGATTGTGATATCATCTCACTTCAGTTAAAATGACTTTTACCAAAAAGACAAAAAATAGTGGATATAGAGATAAGCGAACACTTTTATAGTGGTAGTGTGAAAGTAAATAAGTATAGCCACCACTGAAAATAGTATGGAGGTTCCTCAGAAAACTAAAAATGGAATTACCTTCTGATCCAGCAATTTTACTACAGAGTAGATACCCAAAGGAAAGGAAGTCAGTATCTCGAAGAGATAGTTCCACCCCCATGTTTCCTGAAGCACTGTACCCGATAGCCAACATATGGAATCCACAGGTGTTCATCAGTGGAGGAATGGATAAAGCAAATGTGGTCTATACACATGAGGAAATATTATTCAACCATAAAAAAGAATAAAATTTTGTCATTTGCAGCAACGTGGACAGAACTGGAGGACATTGTGTTAAATGACATAAACCAGGAGCAGAAAGAGAAGTATCAAATGTTCACACTTACATGTGGGAGCTAAAATATGTGGATCACATGGAGGTAGAGAGTTCATCTGTGGGTACTTGAGGCTGGGAAGGGTAACAGGGTGGGGATGATAAAAAGTGACTGGTTAATGGGCATAAAAATACAGTTAGATAGAAGAAAGAAGATCTAGTATTCAGTAGTACAATGGAGTGAGTGGTTAACCATAATTTATTGTATATTACAAAATAACTAAAGAAGTAGACTTGGAATGTTCTCAGCTCAAATAAATAATGAAAGTTTGAGGTGTCCCAATTATGCTGATTTGATTATTACATATTGTATGCTTGTATCACAATATCACACAAATTCCATAAATTTGTACATGTATTATGCATCCATAAAGTTAAAAATAAAAAAAATTCTATAAATTTTGAATACATCGACTTATGTGGAGACTTGTTAGTTTTAATTTTTCATCACAAAGAATTTGTATTTCATACTAAGATATATTAAAATGTACATGTTTGAGGCTTCTGGTTCATCAAAAATGAATAAACTCCCAAAAAGTTTCCAACAAAATCATATTCCAAACACACACATATAGAACCTCTACATATCTACGATTTACAGATAAGAACCAGAGCTTTAATGTTCAGGCATTTGCACAGGTGTGACTTGTGTCAGGCTCCCTCCTTCACATTCCCAGTCACACATTTGCTGTGAGTTTGAGGCTCCAGTCATCTCCTGCGATGAATGGGAAGGCAACTCATTGTTAAAGAAAGCAGCAGTGTAATCACAACTATGCCCTTTCCTAGTGTTTTAGTTTCCTAATATTCTCATAAAAATATACTTGACAATGACTATTGATATGTTTTGACTGTGTCCCCACCAAATCTCAACTTGAATTGTAGCTCCCGTATTTCCCACATGTTGTGGGAGGGACCTAGTGGGAGAAAATTGAATCTTGGTGGTGGTTTCCCCCATACTTTTGTCATGGTAATGAATAAGTCTCATGAAATCTGATGATTTTTTAAGGGGGAATCCCTTTTGCTTGGGTCTTGTTCTCTCTTGCTTGCTGCCATGTAAGATGTGCCTTTCACCTTCCACCATAATTGTGAGCTCCCGCTCCAGCCCTGCCCAGCCATGTGTAAATCCACTAAACCTCTTTTTCTTTATAAATTACTCAGTCTTGGGTACAGTTTTATCAGCAGTGTGAAAATGAACTAATACAGTAAATTGGTACAAGTAGCATGGGGCATTACTGTAAAGATACCTGAAATTGTGGAGAGGCAACTTTGGAACAGGGTGGCAGGCAGAGGTTGTAATGCTTTAGAGGGCTTAGAAGAAGAAAGGAAAATGTGGAAAATTTTGAAACTTCTTAGAGACTTGTTGAATGACTTTGACCAAAATGCTGATGATGATACGGACAATGAAATCCAGGCTGAAGTCGTCTCAGATGGAGATTAGGAACTTGTTGGGAACTGGAGTAAAAGTGATTCTTGCTTTGTTTTAGCAAAGAGACTGGTGGCATGTCACCTTTGCCCTAAATACTTGTGGAGCTTTGAACTTGAGAGATGATTTAGGATATCTGGCAGAAGAAATTTCTAAACACCAAAGCATTAAATAGGTGACCTGGGTACTGTTAAAGGCATTACATTTTAAAGAGGAAACAGAGCATAAAAGTTCAGAAAATTTGAAGCCCAGTGATGTGACAGAAAAGAAAAACCCATTTTCTGAGGAGAAATTCAAGCTGGGTACAAACATTTAGATAAGTAATGAGGAGCTGAATATTAATTACCAAGACAATGAAGAAAATGTCTTCAGAGCATGGCAGAGACCATTGTGACAGCCTCTCCCATCACAGGACTGGAGGCCTAGGAAGAAAAAATGGTTTCTTGGGTTGGGCCCAGGGCCCCTCTGCTGTCTGCAGCCTAGGGACTTGGTGCCCTGCATCCCAGCCAATCTAGCCGTGGCTAAAAGGGGCCAAGATACAGCTTGGGCCATGGCTTTAGAGGATGCAAGCCTCAAGCCTTGGCAGCTTCCACATGTTGTTGCACCTGCAGATGCCCAGAAGTCAAAAACTGAGGTTTGGAAACTTCCACCTAAATTTCAGAGAGTGTATGGAAATGCCAGGATGTCCAGGCAGAAGTTTGCTTCAGGGAAAAGCCCTTATGGAGAACCTCTGCAAAGGAAATGTGGTGATGAAGCCCCACACAGAATCCCCACTGGGAAACTGCCTAGCTGAGCTGTGAGAAGAGGATCACTGTCCTTCAGACCCCAGAAAACAGATCCACTGACAGCTTGCACCATGCACCTGGAAAAGCCACAGAAAATATAGCCTGTGAAAGCAGCCAGGAGGGACCCTGTACCCTGCAAAGCCACAGGGTCAGACCTGTCCAAGACCATAGGAACCCTCCTCTTTCATCAGCTGACCTCGATGTGAGACGTGGAGTCAAAGGAGATCATTTGGGAGCTTTAAGATTTGACTGCCCTGCTGAATTTCGGACTTGCATGGGGACCTCTAGCCTCTCTGATTTGATCAATGTCTCCCATTTGGAATGCATATATTTATCCAGTGCCTGTACCCCCATTGTAACTAGGAAGTAACCAACTTGCTTTTGATTTTACAGGCTCATATGTCGGGAGGACAGAAGACTTTCTGTATCCCGGGTTCTTGCCCTGGTGTACTGGAAAGATTGGACCACACCTGGGCTTGGAGAATTCGTGCAAAGCTTTATCGAGTGGAAGTAGCTATCTGTGGACGGGGGAGCCAGAAGGGAGATGGTTTTCCCTGGGATTGGGCTCTCGTCTGACCGCCCTGGCTCTCGTCTGACTGCCCCGGCCAATCTCTGCC
>NW_012119297.1:0-806 GCF_000951035.1 Colobus angolensis palliatus | reverse complement strand
AGCTGAAAAACACAGCATGAGAATTTCTTGAAGCATATATAAGTACCAATAGCCAAGTAGATCAAGCAGAAGAATGGATATCAGAGACTGAAGGTCAATTTAATGAAATGAAGTCTGAAAACAAGATTAGAGAAAAAAGAATGAAAAGGAATGAACAAAGCATCCAAGAAATATGGGACTATGTGAAAAGACCAAACCCACATTTGATTGGCGTACCTGAAAGTGACGGGGAGAATGGAACCAAGTTGGAAAACACTCTTCAGGATATTATGCAGTAGAACTTCCCCAATCTGGCAAGACTGACCAACTTTCAAATTCTGGAAATACAGAGACCACCACAAATATACTCCTCAAGAAGAACAACCCCAAGACATATAATCATCAGATTCACCAAGGTTGAAATGAAGGAAAAAGTGTCAAGGGCAGACAGAGAGAAAGGTCAGGTTACTCACAAAGGGAAGCCCATCAGACTAACAGTGGATCTCTCTGCAAAAATCGTACAAGCCAGAAGAGAGTGGAGGCCAATATTCAACATTCTTAAAGTAAATAATTTTCAACCCAGAATTTCATATCCAGCCAAACTAAATTTCATAAATGAAAGAGAAAAAAAAAATCCTTCACAAACAAGCAAACACTGAGGCCTGTCAACCAAACACTTGTCACCACCAGGCCTGCCTTATAAGAGCTCCTGAAGGAAGCACAAAATGTGGAAAGGAAAAACTGGTACCAGCCACTGCAAAAACAAATCAAACTGTAAACACCATTGACACTATGAAGAAACTCCACCAACTAATGGGCAAAATAAC
>NW_012119296.1:4694-6183 GCF_000951035.1 Colobus angolensis palliatus | reverse complement strand
AGTCCCAGCTATTTGGGAGGCTGGGGCAGGAGTGTCGCTTGAGCCCGGGAGATCGAGGCTCTAGTGAGGCAAGATCACGCCACTGCACTCCAGCCTGGGCGACAGAGCGAGACCGTGTCTCAAAAGAAAAAAAAAAAAAAAGGTGTGTGCAGGTAACAGCAAGTAGTCCCAAAGGAGTAGAACGAGGTGTGTGCAGAGGGTAACAGTTGGGATATTCGCTTCTGTCTAATCAGCACCTTTGGACATCTGCGTCAGGCTCTGTGCTGACAAAGAGCGCACTGACGGCCACAGGAGAGCCCTGCCAGCCCTGTGATGGTATCCAGCAGTTAAGTGTGATAGCAGCCACGCACCACCTCCAAAAGCAGCACCCACAACAACCTACATACTGCATATAATTTGAAGGGGGTCACGACCCCAGAAGCCCAGCCATGGACCACGGTTTAAGAACCCCTAGTCCATCTGGAACAATAAACATGAAATGAGTGCCTGGCTTGGAATGCAAGCCAGGCCGTGACAAAAACGAGGAAAGAGCCCACGGTTTCAGAGGCTGTCGCGAGGAGACGGCCTTAGAGGCAAGGAGGGGACGACGACGAGCCTAAACTCCTGGGCCCAGGACAAATTCTTTCTTTTCTCCAGGATACCCAGAGACGAGTGCAAGATCTCAACGAAACATGCCCCAATCTCAAGGGCGACACCGAGAGATGACGCAAACGGCCCGCCAGGCTGCGCCAATGCAGGACCGCCCCGCCTCCGGCCGGTGCATTCTGGGACCTGACGGCACCAGTCATGCGCCCAATCTCGCGAGAGAGCCAGGTTCACGCGGAACATAGCGGTGAGAACGGGGAGGGCCCTCCTCAGCCAGAGTCGCGCCCCCTGGGGGGCATGGACCAATCACAATGCCTCTCCTTCCTGGCCGCTGGGATTGGTCCGAGGGTGCACATGACCGGACTGCGGGACACGTGACCGAGCCGACCGAAGTCGTGTGGTCCCTCTGGTGTAGTCCTGGAACAAGGCTATTGCTGCGGCGGGCAAGGGCCAGAGAGACCTCGTTCTGAGACCCGAGTTCGGAGACTGGCGGGCCTCGGAACAGCAGAGCTAGCGCACTTCCGGCCTGGCCCTCTGCTCGCGGCCTTGGGCAAGGCGGGTTAGGTCACTTGCTAAGGAAAGAGCTCGATACGTCATGTGTTCCTCTCCCAGTGACTTGGACCTCGGTTCCCTCTCTAGTGAAGTGGGCACAGTGTGGCCCGAAAAAGGGTTCTCTGGGGCCTGCTTGCCTGAGTTGGGACGCGTGGAAATGCCCTGCCGAATATGAATGGGGCCATGGCCTCGCGGGACGGAGCAGCCCGGGAAAGCTGGCCGTGGACTGGGTTGTGGAGCCAAGCTCCACGGCCTCAGCTGACTTAGCGGCCACCCGTACATGGTGGGTATGCGGCGGGCCCGACGCCACCAGTTGTGGACCACTGACTTTTGTCATCTTCACGACCTCAGT
>NW_012119296.1:0-1439 GCF_000951035.1 Colobus angolensis palliatus | reverse complement strand
CCCAGCCCCACGTGCCAGGACAGCAGGCAGCTGCGGGCGCTGTGCGCTGGTGGAGGCCTGCAGGTGTCGTGATGTGCTGGCCCCACTGCTGCTGCACGGGCATCCTGGATGGGCTGTTGGCATCCGGCTTTCTGCACTGGATGCTGCCGCCCAAAGAGCTGCTCGTCGACATTTGAGGGAGAAGAAGGGAACATTGGAGGATTCCCAGCTCTTCTGCACGGGGTAAATGGAAGGAGAGGACCCGGCCCATGGTGGCTCGAAGGCTCTAGGCACGGTCGGCCTCCGGGTTCAAACCCCTACTCCGCCTCCTGTTATCTCTGAGACTTCAGCAAGCTACTGCCCTTTCCAAACCTATTCCTGCCCTTTGCGTTGCGGAGTTAACCCATCTGGTGGATCTGGGGATGCTGGAGGAAGCTGTTAGACGCCCCCGGCGCGTGGTGAGGCCTCTCCCTCCAGCAGCAGGGCATGCCCGCAAGTCCACCCTCTCCAGTGTATGCAACAGTCTAGGATCTGTCCAGGCTCCCATTCCACGACTCTGCGATTCCACGGCCGGCACATCCCAGAATTCAGTTTCGGGGTTCTGCCCTTTCCTGAGTCAGCTAAAGCGCAGCAGGGACAGGCTCTGTTTGGGGAGAACGTGCTGGCCCAGGTCATCTGTTATCTGTCACACCAGTATTGACGCAAGAAAAGCATCAAGACTTTTTTTGTCTTTCTCTTTTTGAGACAGCATCTCACTCCACCTGGGCTGGTGTGGTGTGATCAGGGTTCACCACAGCCTCGACCTCCCAGTGCCCAAGCAATCCTCCCAGCTCAGCCTCCCAAGTGGCTGGGACCGCAGGCCCATGCCACCATGCCCACCTAATTTTTTGTAGAGACGGGATTTCACTTTGTTGCCCCAGCTGGTCTCAAGCTCCTGGTCTCAAGGGACCTTCCCTCCTCAGCCTCCCTAAGCGCTAGGATTACAGGCATTAGCCACCGTGTCTGGTCCCTGCCCAAGCGTTTAAACAAATGTAATTTATTCAGAAGCCTTACTGAAGCCTAGAGGCTGCACAGGCCAGGAGAAGTCTTTGAGAGAGGTACTGTCAGAATGCTCCAGAACAGCATTTCAGATCATAGCTTACATCCAGGTAGTGGAGGTTCAGTGCATGCAAAATCACATCAAAGTCTGGGTACAAAAGTATATCTGTTTATAGGCCGGGCACGGCAGCTCACGCCTATAATCCCAGTACTTTGAGAGGTTGAGGCAGGCGGATCACAAGGTCAGGAGTTTGAGATCAGCTTGGCCAACATGGTGAAACCCTGTCTCTACTAAACATACAAAAATTAGGCTGGGCGCAGTGGCTCATGCCTGTAATCCCAGCGCTTTGGGAGGCTGAGGTAGGCAGATCACAAGGTCAGGAGTTCGAGACCAGCCTGGCCAACATAGTGAAACCCCGTCT
>NW_012119295.1:4570-6626 GCF_000951035.1 Colobus angolensis palliatus | reverse complement strand
CCAGGAATAAGTCAAATCCCTGAATACACCAATAACAAGTTCTGAAATTGAGGCAGTAATTAATAGCCTACCAACCAAAAAAAGTTCAGGACCAGATGGATTCACAGCTGAATTCTACCAGAGGTACAAAGAGGAGCTGGTACCATTCCTTCTGAAACTATTCCAAACAACAAAAAAGAGGGAATCCTCCCTTACTCATTTTATGAGGTGAGCATCATCCTGATACCAAAGCCTGGCAGAGACACAACAACAAAAAAAGAGAATTTTAGACCAATATCCCTGATAAACATCGATGCAAAAATCCTGAATAAAATACTGGCAAATCAAATCCAGCAGCACATCAAAAAGCTTATCCACCATGATCAAGTTGGGTTCCTACCTGGGATGCAAGACTGATTCAACATATGCAAATCAATAAACATAATCCGTTACATAAGCAGAACCAATGATTAAAACCACATGATTATCTCAACAGATGCAGAAAAGGCCTTCAACAAAATTCAACACCCCTTCATGCTAAAAACTCTCAATAAACTAGGTACTGATGGAATGTATCTCAAAATAATAAGAGCTAATTATGACAAACCCACAGTCAATATCATATGGAATGGGCAAAAACTGGAAGCACTCCCTTTGAAAACCAGCTCAAGACAAGGATGCCCTCTCTCACCACTCCTACTCAACATAGTATTGGAAGTTCTGGCCAGGGCAATCAGGCAAGAGAAAGAAATAAAGGGTATTCAAATAGGATAAGAGGAAATCAAATGGTTTCTGTTTGCAGATGACATGACTGTATATTTAGAAAACCCCCTCATCTCACCTCAAAATCTCCTTAAGCTGATAAGCAACTTCAGCAAAGTCTCGATACAAAATCAATGTGCAAAAATCACAAGCATTCCTATACACAACACAATAAACAGAGAGCCAAATCCTGAGTGAACTCCAATTCACAATTGCTACAAAGAGAATAAAATACCTAGGAATCCAACATACAAGGGATGTGAAGGACTTCTTCAAGGAGAACTACAAACCACTGCTCAAGGAAATAAGAGAGGACACAAACAAATGGAAAATCATTCCATGCTCTTGGATAGGAAGAATCAATATTGTGAAAATCGTCGTCCTGCCCACAGTAATTATAGATCCAATGCCATCCCCATCAAGCTACCATTGACCTTCTTCACAGAATTAGAAAAAAATACTTTAATTTCATCTGGAACAAAAAAAGAGCCCATAAAGCCAAGACAATCCTAAGGAAAAAGAACAAAGCTGGAGGCATCATGTTACCTAACTTCAAACTATACTACAAGGTTACAGTTAACAAAACAGCATGGTACTGGTACCAACACACACACACACACATATATGTATATATGCCAATGGAACAGAACAGAGGCATCAGAAATAACACCACACATCTACAACCATCTGATCTTTGAAAAACCTAACAAAAACAAGCAATGGGGAAAGGATTCCCTACTTATTAAATGGTGTTGGGAAAACTGGCTGACCATATGCAGAAAACTGAAACTTTACCCCTTCCTTATACCTTATACAAAAATTAACTCAAGATGGATTAAAGACTTAAAAGTAAGACCTAAAACCATAAAAACCCTAGAAGAAAACCTAGGCAGTACCATTCAGGACATAGGCATGGGCAAAGACTTCATGACTAAAATACCAAAAGCAATGGCAACAAAAGCCAAAATCAACAAATGGGATCTAATGAAACTACGGAGCTTCTGTACAGCAAAAGAAACTATCATCAGAGTGAACAGGCAATCTACAGAATGGGAGAAAATTTTTGAATCTACAAGGAACTTAAACAAATTTAAGAAAAAAACAAGTCCATCAAAAGGTGGGCAAAGGATATGAACAGACATTTCTCAAAAGAAGACATTTATATGGCCAAAAAAACATGTGAAAAAAAGCTCATCATCACAAGTTAGAGACATGCAAATCAAAACCACAATGAGATACCATCTCACGCCAGTTAGAATGGCAATCATTAAAAAGTCAGGAAACAACAGATGCTGGAGAGGATGTGGAGAAATAG
>NW_012119295.1:0-313 GCF_000951035.1 Colobus angolensis palliatus | reverse complement strand
CCATGCTCATGGATAGGAAGAATCAATATCGTGAAAATGGCCATACCGCCCAAAGTTTATTAATAGATTCAATGCCATCCCCATCAAGCTACCAATGAGTTTCTTCACAGAATTGGAAAAAACTGCTTTAAAGTTCGTATGGAACCAGAAAAGAGCCCACATTGCCAAGACAGTCCTAAGCAAAAAGAGCAAAGCTGGAGGCATCACGCTAGCTGACATCAAACTATACTACAAGGCTATAGTAACCAAAACAGCATGGTACTGGTACCAAAACAGAGATATAGACCAATGGAACAGAACAGAGCCCTCAGAA
>NW_012119294.1:0-2251 GCF_000951035.1 Colobus angolensis palliatus | reverse complement strand
AAATAAATAAATAAATAAATAAATAAAATAAATTGTGACATTTGCTTTATTTCACAATACTGTTAGGTTATACTATTCAATATTTCCCACAAACATTTACCCCTCTTTTTATTCTTTTTTTTTTGAGTCAGGGTCTCGCTCTGTTGCACAGGCTGGAATGCAGTAGTACAATCATGGCTCCCTGCAGCCTCAGCCACTAGGGCTCAATAGATCCTCCCACCTCAGCCTCCCAAGTAGCTGGGACTACAGGCACACCCCACTATGCCTAGCTAATATTTCTGTTTGCTTGTCTGTTTGTTTTTGTTTCGTCATGTGGCTCAGGCTGGTCTCAAACTCATGGGCTCAGGGATTTGCTCACCTCGGCCTCCCAAACTGCTGGGATTACAGGCGTGAGCCACTTCACCCAGCTGAATTTACCCATTTCTAAAGTAACAAACATTGAAATCTTAACCTGAAAATGTCTCTCTCTCTCACTTACATACACACACCCACCCCCGACATATGCACATGCAGACAGCAAATTAAAAAGGAAAACAGGGCCGGGCGCGGTGGCTCAAGCCTGTAATCCCAGCACTTTGGAAGGTTGAGGTGGGCGGATTGTGAGGTCAGGAGATCGAGACCATCCTGGCTAACATGGTGAAACCCCGTCTCTACTAAAAATACAAAAAATTAGCCATGCGTCATGGTGGGTGCCTGTAGCCCCAGCTACTCGGGAGGCTGAGGCAGGAGAATTGCTTGAACCCAGGAGGCAGAGGTTGCAGTGAGTTGAGATCGTGCCATTGCACTCCCACCTGGGTGACAGAGAAACACTCTGTCTAAAAAAAAAAAATTATCCGGGCCTGGTGGCACACACCTGTAATCCCAGCTACTCAGGATGCAGAGGCAGGAGAATCACTTGAACCCAGGAGTCGTTGCAATGGACCAAGATCGCACCATTGCACTGCAGACTGGGAGACAGAGTGAGGCTACGTCTCAAAAAAAAAAAAAAAAAATACAAAAATTAGCCAGGCAAGGTGGCATAGGCCTGTAATTCCAGCTACTCAGGGGACTGAGGCACGACAATTGCTTAAACCCAGGAGGTGGAGATTGCAGTAGGCTGAAATCGTACCACTGCACTCCAGCCTGGATTACAGAGTGAGACTCTATCTCAAAAATAAATAAATAAATAAATAAACACTTTTAATTTCATAAAAATCTTAATTAGGAAACATTTCTTAAAACATATTGCAATAATTATATACTTTCATCTGCATATCAAACTCACCATGAGGCCTTCTGTGAGGATAGAGGAAGAAGGCTGATACCATAACTTTATGTTAAAACTTTATATGATAACTCTTATCGCCGAGTGTGGTGGCTCACACCTGTAATCCTACCACTTTTGGAGGGTCAGGTGGGCAGATCACTTGAAGCCAGGAGTTCAAGCCCAGCCTGGCTGACATAGTTAAGACCCCATCTCTACTAAAAATACAAAAATTAAAGCCGGGCGCAGTGGCTCACGCCTGTAATCCCAGCGCTTTCAGAGGCCGAGGCGGGCGGATCATGAGATCAGGAGATCCAGACCATCTTGGCTAAAATGGTGAAACCCCGTCTCTAGTAGAAATACAAAAAATTAGCTGGGCATGGTGGTGGGCCCCTGTAGTACCAGCTACTCGGGAGGCTGAGGCAGGAGAATGGTGTGAACCCGGGAGGTGGAGCCTGCAGTGAGCCGAGATAGCACCACTGCACTCCAGCCTGGGCAACAGAGCAAGACTCAGTCTCAAAAAAAAAAAAAAAAACTTAGCCGAGCATGGTGGCACACGCTTGTACTCCCAGCTACTTGGGAGGTTAACACACGAGAATCACTTGAATCCAGGAGGCAGAGGTTGCAGTGAGTCGAGATCATGCCACTGCACTCCAGCCTGGGCAATAGAGCATGACTTTGTCTCAAAAATGAAACAAAACAAAACTTCATAAAATACTCTTTAATTTTTTTTTTTAGATTTAAATGTAAATCTAAAATTGAATCGAAATTTTTTAAATTTAAAAATCTTTTAATTTTATTTTCCCAAAGAGACATTTCAGATGTAATACATACTAATGACCCACCACCCAAATTAAATCAACTTTTAAGATTTTGCCGCTGGGCATGGTGGCTCATGCCTGTAATCCCTGCACTTTGGGAGGCCGAGGCAGGTGGATCACAAGGTCAGGAGATCGAGACCATCCTGGCTAACACGGTGAAACCCCGTCTCTACTAAAAATACAAAAA
>NW_012119293.1:2358-3788 GCF_000951035.1 Colobus angolensis palliatus | reverse complement strand
TTTTTTTTTATTTTTTAGAGATGGGGTTTCACCATGTAGGCCAGGCTGGTCTCAAACTCCTGACCTCAAGTGATCCGCCTGCCTGAGCCTCCCAAGGGTTGTACCATTTCTATTAAACATCCGCCTTCAACATTACTAAGTATTTTACATATTTTCTATGGCTCTGTATATATGACTGTGTAGGTGGAGGAAAACGTCTAGAAGGAAACACCCCAAATTATGAAGGTGGTTACCTTTGGGGAGCTGGGAGGGCAGGGGTGGAAGATTACAGAGGAGGAAGAATGGATCCCTGTGTTCTGCCTGGAATTACATAGTTCAGTGGGTAGGCAGGTTGGGTCACTCATGGATGCTGGGATCTGAGACAGGGATGCTCAGGTCTCTGGGAGCTTTCAGACCCATCCACTGGGCTTTGTGAGAGCTGGGCTGCCAGGGACCAAAGCCAGTCTTGGTTGTTCTGCCCCCACTCCCTGGTGGAGGTGAGTGGGAAGATGTGCCTTTTTTGGACTGGAGCTCTCTGCTGCTTCCTCCCTAAACTCTGTGCCTCAGTTTCCTCCTCCATGCTAGAGTGAGAATGTCCCTGTACTATATCCCAGACCCTCTCCCTCCACAGCACACCTAAGCCATATGGCATTCTCCAGACATCAACTTAGCGCTGCAGAGTCCTCAGCGCCGACAACTGCAGGGCGTTCGGATCTGTCCTCCACAGCATCACCCCAAATGGGACACTTAGAGAAGAAACCCACGTTCCCGGTCGCAACTGACAGCCCACGAGGTAGGCTCCAGGGTCAGACTGCCTGAGTTCAAATCTGAGCTCAGCAAATTGTTCCTGGGACCTAGGGAAACTTCCCCACCCTCTGACCCCCAGTTTGCACCTCTGCAAAATGGGGACAGCAAGAGTACCAACCCACAGGGATGCCCTGTGGGCGAAGTTAGGTCGTTTGAGCTAGGCGCTCTGCTGCGCTGCGCCCAGCACGTAGAAAGCGCTCTCGAGTTTCATTGCTGTCACCTCTTGAACAACCTCTCGCTCCGCCCACTCCGTGCCAGGACTTTGCCGCCCTCTCTGAGGTCCCAGACACACCGGGGACCCTTGCCTGGTCCCGCCTTTCGCACCCTGGGGGTTTTTCCCAGCCTCCAGCTCTCCCCTCCGCCCTCAATCGGTTCAGTCCCCAGGCCGGGTCCCCGGCGCCGCAGACAGGCACCCAAGCGCCCTCCCGTGGGAAACTGAGGCCGGGACAGGAGCGCACTGGCCGGGGTTGGGCGGGAGAAGGTGCGGCGCGCAGGACTCTGGGTAGCGCGCGGGAGACCGGGTGCGAACCAGGGGTCGCCGTCATACCTGCTCGGGCTGCAGAGCGGGGACACGGAGGATGCGTGCGGTCGGCGGTGGCGGAGGCGGCGGTGCGCGCTAAGCTGGCGGCGGCGGCCGAGTGGTG
>NW_012119293.1:0-1351 GCF_000951035.1 Colobus angolensis palliatus | reverse complement strand
TTTTTTTTTTTTTTTTTTGACAGCGTCTCACTCTGTTGCCCAGGCTGGAGTGCACTGGTGTGATCTCAGCTCACCGCAACCTCCGCCTCCCGGAATCAAGTGATTCTCCTGTCTCAGCCACCCTAGTAGCTGGGATTACAGGCACTCACCACCATGCCAGGCTAATTTGTTTGTATTTTTTGTAGAGATGGGGTTTCTTCATGTTGGTCAGGCTGGTCTGGAACTCCTGGACTCAAGAGATCCACCCGCCTAGGACTCTCAAAGTTTTGGGATTACAGGCGTGAGCCACCGTGCCCAGCCAGGAATCTTCTGTACTTTTAAAAATTATAGAATAACCGAGACTTTTTGTTTATATGGGACACACACACACACATACACATAAACATGTGTGTGTTTTTAACACATATGTTATTTTGTTTATATAATGATACTTTCCATATGAGACATTAAAACTAATACCTAAAAATATTTATTAATGCATTACACTATAACTAATAAACCCACTACTTGTTGACATAAATAAAAGGCTTTTTATGATTTTTTGCTTTTTTTTTTTGGTAAAGGGAGACAGGGTCTCAATTTGTTGCCCAGGCTAGAGTGCAGTGGTGTCATTATAGCCCCCGGCAGCCTCCAACTCTTGGGCTCCAGTCATCTTCCTGCCTTAGCTGGAACTACAAGATGCGTGCCACTGCTTCTGGCTAATTAGAAAAAGTTTTTTTTTTTTTTTTTCTTCTAGAGACAGAATCTTGCTATGTTACCCAAGCTGGTCTCAAATACCTGGCCTCAAGCAATCTTTCCACTTCAGCCTCCCAAAGAGCTGAGATAACAGGTGTGAGCCATCATGCCTGGCTGAAAAAATATTAAAAAAAAAAAAAGTCAGTGGGAAGAAGGGCACTGTTAAACATTTTTGCAAATCTCTTTAATGCTTGACTTAAAAAGAGATAGCAGGATTCTTGCATTCTTGCATTCAGTCGGCTGCAATCTGTTGTTTTAGTTGAAGTAAATGAAGTAAATTCAGCTTCATGTAACTTGACCCACCATTGCTTTTTTTTCTTTTTTTTATTATTATACTTTAAGTTCTGATGTACATGTGCAGAACATGCAGGTTTGTTGCACAGGTATGCAGGTGCCATGGTGGTTTGCTGCACCCATCAACCCATCATCTACATTAGGTATTTCTCCTAATGTTATCCCTCCCCTAGCCCTCCACCCCCAACAGGCTCTGGTGTGTGATGTTCCCCTCCCTGTGTCCATGTGTTCTCATTGTTCAGCTCCCACTTACGAGTGAGAACATGGGTGTTTGGTTTTCTGTTCCTATGTTAGTTTGCTGAGAATGACGGTTTTCCAGCTT
>NW_012119292.1:0-1614 GCF_000951035.1 Colobus angolensis palliatus | reverse complement strand
AGCCTCCGCCTCCCGGGTTCAAGCGATTCTCCTGCCTCAGCCTCCCAAGTAGCTGGGATTACAGGCACCCACCACCACGCCCAGCTAATTTTTGGTTTTTTTTATTTTTGTTTTTGTTTTTTTGTTGTTATTGAGACAGAGTCTCGCTCTGTCACCCAGGCTGGAGTGCAGTGGCCGGATCTCAGCTCACTGCAAGCTCCACCTCCCGGGTTTACAATTTTTGTGTTTTTAGTAGAGACGGGGTTTCATCATGTTGGCCAGGCTGGTCTCGAACTCCTGGCCTTGTGATCCACCTGCCTTGGCCTCCCAAAGTGCTGGGATTATAGACGTGAGCCACTGCGCCTGGCCAGGTTTATATTTTTTAAAGATGTCTTTGATGGTTTTGTGGGTGTGCAATGTTTACATCAAGCTTTACATTTATGATATATGCACATTTTTGTTTTTGTTGTGTTTTCTTGAGATAGAGTCTCCCTTTGTAGCCGAGGCTGGAGTGCAATGGCGCAATCTTGGCTCACGTGACCTCCGCCTCGCGGGTTCAAATGATTCTCCCACCTCACACCCCCCAAGTAGCTGAGACTACATGCATGTGCCATCAAGCCCAGCTAAATTTTGTATTTTTGGTAGAGACAGGGTTTTGCCATGTTGGCCAGGCTGGTCTCAAACTCCTGGCCTCAAGTGATCTCCCTGCCTCTGCCTCCCAAAGTGCTGGGATTATGGGTGTGAGCCACCGAATCAGGCTAGATATGCACGTTTTTAAATGTATGTTATACATCCAAAAAAGTTAAACAACCTGGCCACTATGTGGACAATGGTAGAGAGAAGACTTACAGGCTTCTAATAGTCCAGGCAAAAGGTGATGGTGGCTTGGATTCATGAGATTGAATAGAGGGAGTTGGATGGCTTTGAGATTTTTTTTGTTTGTTTGGTTTTGGTTTTTTTTTGAGATAGAGTCTTGCTCTGTTGCCCAGGCTGGAGTGCAGTGGCACAACCTCAGCTCACTGCAACCTCCGCCTCCCGGGTTCAAGCAGTTCTGTACCTCAGCCTCCCCAGTAGCTGAGATTACAGGCACCTGCCACAATGCCCAGCTAATTTCAGTAGAGACAGGGTTTCACCATCTTGGCCAGGCAGGTTACGAACTCCTGACCTTGTGATCTATCCGCCTCGGCCTCCAAAGTGCTGGGATTACAGGCGTGAGCCACAGCGCCCAGCCACGGCTTTGAAGTTTTAAAGGTAGAATTGACAACTGGAGATGGATTGGATGTGGCAGTTGAAGGAAAGGGAAATCAGGAATGACCCCTAGATTTCTGGTTTGTGCAGCTCAGTGCAATTTATTAAAATAATCACAATTATAGGAAATAGTTCCATAGTCCATGCTATGTGCCAGCCATAGTTCTAAGTGCCTTACATGTAATTTATTTCATTGTTCAGTATTATGGTTACTATCTTCCTCCATTTTATTGATGAGAAAAGCAAAGAAAGGAGCACATAGATGGAGGAAACTGGGGGAAGAATAGCTTTCAAACATGTTAGGCAATGAGAAGTTGAAAGTTTTTGAACAGCAGAGAGGTATGAATCAAAGCTCTTAAAAAGTTTTCTTTTTTCTTTTTTTTTTTT
>NW_012119291.1:884-2062 GCF_000951035.1 Colobus angolensis palliatus | reverse complement strand
TGTGGCGTGATCTCAGCTCACTGCAAGCTCCGCCTCCTGGGTTCACGCCATTCTCCTGCCTCAGCCTCCCTAGTAGCTGGGACTACAGACGCCTGCCACCCGCCCGGTGGGTGGGGTGCAAAAAATATAAAAAATATAATTTTTTATATTTTTAGTAGAGACGGGGTTTCACCCTGTTAGCCAGGATGGTCTCGATCTCCTGACTTCGTGATCTGCCTGCCTCAGCCTCCCAACGTGCTGGAATTACAGGCGTGAGCCACTGCGCCTTTGTTTTTTTTTTATTTTTTTTTGAGACAGAGTCTGTCTCTGTCATCCAGGCTGGAGTGCAGTGGCTTGATCTTGGCTCACCCCAGTTGCATTCTTGAGGCATTTTCATGCATCTCTGAACTGGGGTATTTCATCAATTACCCCAGGAATGAGGATCAATGCAGAGTTGAAGTTTCACAGAAAGTTGCTGATACAATGCTGATCATTGTTGTCATCTGTAATTCTCATGTAACAAGATGCATCTGAACCATGAATGGTTGCTCAAACCCTCCAACATTTGTAGAAAGAATTCCTATGAGGGCTTGATGACACCAGTTGTATCCTGTCAACTTAGACACCTATGTTGAGCCATCAAGTTGTGGGTAATTGACATGCATATTGCTAACTCCTGCAGCAGTATGTACTATTTGAAATGGCTCTCAGTAGCTCCTATATGTGAATTATCTTGTGAATCACAGAAGACACTATCATGATGTTCATTGCAGCATGATAAAGACCAAGGTGGTGGGTTGCATAGTCAGTGACCGGTACAATTTGACATGATTCCATAGCTTAGAGGAAGCCAAGTGATTGGAGTTCTGTCAGGTTTGTTCAGGTGAGTCAGTACAGGGAAATGCTTTCTCTTTTTTTTTGTTTTTTTGAGACAGGGTCTTGCTGTATGATCCAGGCTGCAAGGCTGGAGTGCAGTGGCGCTATCATGTCTTACTGCAGCCTTGACCTCCCTGGGTTTAGGTGATCCTCCCACCTCAGCTTCCCATGTAGCTGGGACTACTGGCATGCACCACCACGCCCAGCTAATTTTTCTATTTTTCTTTTGGTTAGGGATGGGTTTTGCCATATTGCCCAGGCTGGTCTCAAACTCCTGGGCTCAAGTAATCCTCCCACCTTAACCTCCCAAAGTGCTGGGATTA
>NW_012119291.1:0-344 GCF_000951035.1 Colobus angolensis palliatus | reverse complement strand
CTTTCGGTTAGGGATGGGTTTTGCCATATTGCCCAGGCTGGTCTCAAACTCCTGGGCTCAAGTAATCCTCCCACCTTAACCTCCCAAAGTGCTGGTATGATCCAGGCTGCAAGGCTGGAGTGCAGTGGCGCTATCATGTCTTACTGCAGCCTTGACCTCCCTGGGTTTAGGTGATCCTCTCACCTCAGCTTCCCATGTAGCTGGGACTACTGGCATGCGCCACCACGCCCAGCTAATTTTTCTATTTTTCTTTCGGTTAGGGATGGGTTTTGCCATATTGCCCAGGCTGGTCTCAAACTCCTGGGCTCAAGTAATCCTCCCACCTTAACCTCCCAAAGTGCTGG
>NW_012119290.1:1602-2139 GCF_000951035.1 Colobus angolensis palliatus | reverse complement strand
TGGTAGTTTTGTGATTAAATTTTTTTTCTATGTTGTTTGAGACGGAGTCTCGCTCTGTCGCCCAGGCTGGAGTACAGTGGCGCAATCTTGGCTTGCTACAACCTCTGCCTTCGGGTTCAAGCAGTTCTCCTGCCTCAGCCTCCCCAGTAGCTGGGATTACAGGCGCCTGCCACCTTGCCTGGCTAATTTTATTTTATTTTTTTGTATTTTTAGTAGGGAGGGGTTTCGTTATGTTGGCCAGGCTGGTCTTGAACTCCTGACCCCAGGTGATCCTCCCACCTCATCCTCCCAAAGTGCTGGGATTACAGGCATGAACTACACGCCCAGCCTATATATATTTTTTCATATCACAATTTGTTGTTTTTTCTGATAGGTAGGTTTTAGAACTTCTGATCTAAAAGCAAAATACCCTATTAAAACTCTGGTGCCTGCCGGGTACGGTGGCTCACACCTGTAATCTCAGCACTTTGGGAAGCCGAGGTGGGCGGATCACAAGGTCAAGAGATCAAGACCATCCTGGCCAACATGCTGAAACCC
>NW_012119290.1:0-947 GCF_000951035.1 Colobus angolensis palliatus | reverse complement strand
TTTGGGAGGCTGAGGTGGGCAGATCACCTGAGGCCAAGAGTTTGAGACCAGCCTGGCTAACATGGCAAAACCCCATCTCTACTGAAAATACAAAAGTTACCGGGTGTGGTGGCACAAGCTTGTAATCCCAGCTACTCGGGAGGCTGAGGCAGGAGAATCACTTGAACCCAGGAGGCGGAGGTTGCAGTGAGCCGAGATCACACCACTGCATTCCAGCCTAGGTGAAAGGGCAAGACTCTGTCTCAAAAAAAAAAAAAAAAAAAACCTCCGGTGCACTGCTTGGCATGGAGAAGGCACCCATGTAAGGAGCTGTCAGTAACTAGCAATGTTCTAGTGACTGCGCAACCCAGTGAAATGTAGACGTTGTTATGGTCCATTTTACAGTTGAGGTGACTGAGGCTCAGACAGATTCCTAACATGCCCAAGGTGACATGGCTAGTAGATGGTAGAATCAGGATTTGAGCCTGGACCGTGTGAATCAGATTAGAGTTCTTATTCAACCATTCTTCCCAAATAGTAGATTTACATGCCTGCCAAGGACTGAGAGTAGTCTGAAGTTCGGGGTGATGGTTTCATAATTTTGGAAAATATCTGTGGTACGAGCCAAAGCTGCCAAAGTGTTGAAAGACTGGATGGCACCTTGAGCAGGGTTGGTGGAGTTTGGGCTTTTAAGGCAAGAGCAATGCTGTTTCTGAATTTGATTTTAGAGATTGATCAGGTTCAGAGACTAAAAGTACCTAGAGCAGATTTTCACAAACCTGGCTGCACATTTATGACCCAGTGGGGGAAAAGGAAGGCGGCTTCAAAAATGCATGTTTTTAGGCCAGGCACAGTGGCTCACGCCTGTGATCTCAGCACTTTGGGAGGCCGAGGCGGGTGGATCACCTGAGGTCAGGAGTTTGAGACCAGCCTGGCCAACATGGTGAAACCCCGTCTCTACTAAAAAT
>NW_012119289.1:3021-4139 GCF_000951035.1 Colobus angolensis palliatus | reverse complement strand
AAACATGAAGGCTTCCTAATTGCATTACAAGTTACATTATGGATTCAAGAAATTAATAGTCAATTTTTTTAATTGCCTTTTTCAACCATTACATTCTTTTTAAGTTTTACAAATACCACACTTATTTTTAAACATTATGGCTGGGTGCAGTGGCTCACTGAGCCTGTAATCCCAGCACTTTGGGAGGCTGAAGCAGGTGGATCACCTGAGGTTGGGAGTTCCAGACCAGCCTGGCCAACGTGGTGCAACCCCATCTCTACTAAAAATACAAAATTAGCCAGGCATGGTGGCACATGCCTGTAATCCCAGCTACTCGGGAGGCAGAGGCAGAAGAATAGTTTGAACCCGGGAGGCGGAGGTTGCAGTGAGCCAAGATCACACCATTGTACTCCAGCCTGGACAGTAAGAGCAAAACTCCATCTCAAAAAAACAAACAAAAAAACATTATTTATGAGTTTCTAATAATGTAAGGTTTAAATTAAAGCCACTATAAATAATATGAAGAGTTGAGTGCTCTGTATAAGACAATCTTTGCAAACGACTACTGGTTCTCTCGCAAACCATTTATTTACTAGCATGACAACAGTCACATGAGAAAGGCAAATAAAATCAAACCCACAAACTTCCCTACCTCCCCTTATCAAAGACATACACCGAAATAGTGTGATCAGTGACATGTTAACTTGCATTGGGACATTTTAAATCACCTACTACAGAAGTAGTTTATTTCTCAACTGTAAATATACTGAATATTCATTGCTCTGAGTTTGCTTTAAAATGTTTCTATAATTTACAAAACACCACACAGTAAAAATGTTGATAGAAAATATGCAAATATAAAATTAGAGAGCACAAGGACAGAAGTTTGGTACAAAGAGCCAAGACTAATTTAGCAAATGGTAAGACTTTAAATGTATTTATTCTTCATTCCTCATGAATTTGGATCAAGTTTTCATCCTACAATAATATAATTTTGACTTAAGTGAAAACAACTAAATTATGCTAGTTTAGAAACCTATAAAGATTTGGCTGGGCGCGGTGGCTCACACCTGTAATCCCAGCACTTTGGGAGGCCGAGGTGGGTGGATCACCTGAGGTCAGGAGTTCAAGACCAGCCT
>NW_012119289.1:0-1066 GCF_000951035.1 Colobus angolensis palliatus | reverse complement strand
AAAGAAAAAATAATTGCTGCAAGGAAGATTTACTAGATAAATGCTAAGTTAATGGGTAAAACTAGGGGGAAACAGGGTATCTGCATGACCTCATCAAAGTATATCCCTCAAAATATCGGCCGGGCATGGTGGCTCACACCTGTAATCCTAGTGCTTTGGGAGGCCAACACGGGCGGATTGCCTGAGCTCAGGAGTTCAAGACCAGCCTGGGCAACACGGTGAAACCCCTTCTCTACTAAAATACAAAAAATTAGCCAGGCATGGTGGCACATGCCTGTAGTTTCAGCTACTTGGGAGACTGAGGCAGGAGAATCACTTGAACCTGGGAGGTGGAGGCTGCAGTGAGCCAAGATCATACCACTGCACTCCAGCCTAGGCAACAGAGCGTGACGCCGTCTCAAAAAAAAAAAAAAGAAAGAAAAAACATCAGACAAATGCAAACTGACAGACAACTGATGGGCATTCTACAAAATACCTATCAGCACTCTTCAAATGTGTCAAGATCACGAAAAAGAAGGAAAGACTGAGAAACTGTCACAGACTGAAGGTGGCTAACATGGCCTAGAACTAAATACAATATGGTATACTGAATTAGATGCTAGAATAGAAAAAGAACATTAGTGAAAAAATTAGAGAAACCAGATTAAGTCTATAGTTTAGTTAACACGTACCAATGTTTATTTCTTAATTTGGACAAAGGTACCATGTATGTAAGATGTTACTATTAGGAGAAGTGGAGTGAAGGGTATACAAGAACTCTACATTGATTTCACAATTTCAGTAAATCTAAATTTAGTTCAAAATAAAAACGGTTTTAGAAAAGGTTTTAAAAGGTTTTTATAAAGGTTAAAAAATTATGAGGAGGCCGGGCGAGGCTCAGGCCTATAATCCCAGCACTTTGGGAGGCCCAGGCAGGCGGATCACCTGAGGTAAGGAGTTCGAGATCAGCCTGGCCAACACAGTGAAACCCTGCCTCTACTAAAAATACAAAATTAGCCAGGCATGGTGGCAAGCATCTGTAGTCTCAGCTACCTCAGGAGGCTGAGGCAGGGGAATTGCTTGAACC
>NW_012119288.1:266045-267990 GCF_000951035.1 Colobus angolensis palliatus | reverse complement strand
AACATACTAAACTCTTCTTAAAATTCTATGATAAATATATTATTATTTCTCATAAATAAACAATAGTGAGAAGCAAGACATGAAACAGTTTTCTGAATATTTTTGTTTTGGACTTTATAGTCTTATCAAATAGAAAAATTATTTCCTGGACAATATAGAATTGAGACATAAATTTACATGTTTTTAGGAAGAATATGTGCTTGATATTAGTAAACAAAAAAGACACTGGCACAGTTAGGTTTGTTTTTAACAATGTTAAGCAGTAAAGGTTTTAAAATTGGTAACTCCTATCTGTATATATTTCACTGTGTATTTTCCATAGAGCTATACATTCTAAATGCCTTTCATTATGACTATCATCTATCTCCATAACTTCAAAACTATTCTTTGATATTTATTATATTCAACTTTCTTGAATAGTGCCATAGGCTTAGCAATGAAAATATGTTTAGTAGGAATAATAATGTTGATGGAATAGTGGCATTAGTTTTCCAGTTGGTAGATGTTATACTTTTCCTTCTCTGATTTGTCTTTTGTTTTCTATTTACCATCTATTTAAAAAAAAAAGTTGATTTTAATCATATAGGTTTTGGCACAGTTTTCTATGCAAAATGACAGATGATTCAAATTGTCAGCAGTCTTACAAATCAATGCAGATAGCCACACGATTGATCCAGTTATTGCAATCAGTATAGATTTTGAACAAAGCATCAGCTGTGCCACAATCTATTTGGCCCCAGAAACTGCATCATTTTTCTAGGCCCTATCTTTTAGAAATGGAGGTGTTGGGCTGAATACGAATTCTCAAAAAGTCATTTAATCAATAAAGCAGAAGGCAATGAATGACAAGGAAACTTGTGTGGACAAAAGCAAGCCAACTGCTCTTTATGGTAGTAAATATAAGACAAAGCATTCCTAGTTTTAAATAAAAACAATTGTGTTTTATAATAAAGTAGCTTATTAGTTAATTAGGATGAATAACCAAAGTTCAATTAAAGACAGTCAAAATATTGTAAGAACTGATAATGCAAGGTGTTAGAGGAATAAGAGCAGATTTTTAGCCTAACGTTGAGCTCTTTGCTTTATCACTCCCTTTACATCCAGCTTTTTCTGTTTCTTTTAATGGCTGAATCACGGAAGTGCAACTTCAGTCACATTCAATTTATATTTTCCTTTTGCTTCTTCCATTCAATTAATATATCATTAGATATTCTGTTACTATCTCAAATACCAGCCCCTAAAAGACATTGTACTAGCTGCTTGTCACAGTGTATCTCATTTCATTTGCCTGTGTTTATGAGGTAGGTTATATCAACTAGTTCTTGATCTCAGATAAAAGTATTACAATATTCTCATAATGAGCAAATATAAAGCAAGGGCCTGAATTCAGGCCTATCTTCCTCCAAGATGACTTTAACAATGACATAACACTGTACCCTGAAAAATTCAAAACTACTTTTCTCTTCTGTGCATCAATGCTTTTCTATTTTCTACCTCCACTAACTTAATCTATTGTGTGTATTTTGAAATGTTTTCTATCTCTGATTTCTCTCAAAATGTAATGTATCCTACTAAATATAATTGGAATAATATTTCTATATCATATATTTGCTCAAAAGAACTTTCAGAATTGCTTAGAATTAAGAATATTTAGTAAAATTAAAATATTGCTCACACAAAAATTGAATAGAACTTTCCTTAGGCAAACATATCACCTTTTACTATTAGAATACAAATACTGTCAGAGTAATATTTTAGAATGAATGTCTAAATCAGTTATTTTCTTCTTAGAAGATGCTCAAGTATATTTTTTCTGAACTGAATTTATACTAAACAAATACTTTTATAATGTCTTCAAGTGAAGAATTCTTTATTATATGATATAAAACACTTGAGAGCAAAAGAGGATATGTAGCTTTTTAAGTTGGCATTTGAGAACAACCAA
>NW_012119288.1:263133-264655 GCF_000951035.1 Colobus angolensis palliatus | reverse complement strand
CTAAAACTTGAATTATTGTTAAGTCAGAATTATATACATTATTATTTTTACTGTAATATCAGGAATTTTTTTAAGTCAAAATTATAGCATTCTTTTCCAGCAATTATTAAGCAATTTTAACCTCATTTAAGGACTCAAATACACAACTAAACATTAGCTGTGACTTCTCTTATTGCTAATATTTATCCCCTACTTAATATACTTCATACTGTTTTATTGACTAGATCTGTATGTATGTCTCTACAGTCAAGTGAAATATGGTTATACCCCATCATCTAGGCATGAATGTAATATAAAATATTTATTAGCATTTAATATCTGCCAACCTCAGGAACATGTTCTATACCTATAATGTCGCATCTTAGAAACATAACCCAATTATGTAAATATGACTATGTGACAGAGAGGGTTATGTTTACACAGCTAATTAATGTCTATAATTTTATAATGCTTGTGACAAAAATGAGTTTTGAACCTAAATGTGTTTGTGCCCAAAGACCAGGTTATTAAACATGTTACAACCTTATTACCAAACAACATCACACAAAATAGCTTCTTACTAAATGCTTAATGTGTTTATACTTATCTAAACCAGAATCAGAAAACTCTGGACCATGGGTCAAACGCTGCCCACTTCCTGTTTTTGTAAATAAAGTTTTATTTGAACATATTCCTATTCATTAATTTATGTATTGCTCATGGGTTCTTTCCCAGTACAGTGGCAGGGTTTGTTAGTTACACCAGACATAATATTACCCACAAAGTCTAAAATAGTGACCTTTTAGAAAAAGCTTGCCAATCCTTGATGTAAACTATAGTACATAAATCTCTGTGTAAAAAGGTACCTGTGACTGTATATCAACATGAAGATGACCACATAGATTTTATCATTTTAGTGATGATAAATTATGTAAATTCCTTCCCTAAATACCTCCTTCATCCACTGTGGCAGACTGAACAGTGCTACTCCCATCCAACAATGTCTACACCCTAATCCTCAGAATCTGTTAATGTTACCTTATATGGCAAAAGGACCTTGTCAATGTGATTAAATTAAGAATGTTGATGTGGGGGGGACATTCCTGGATTATTCAGGTGGGCCCCAAACATAATCATGAGCGTCCTCCTGAGATAGAAGCAGATGATCAGAGTGGATCATGGAAGACGTGAGTGCAGCGGCAAACACTTTTTGATGTGCTTTGAGGATGAGGAAAAGGCACTAGCCAAGGAACACAGGGGACTTAGAGAAGCTAGATAAAACAAAGAAATGGAAGCCTTCCAGAGCCCCAAGAAGGATCCAGCCTGGTGACACCTTGACTTTGGCCTAGTGAAATTGATTTCATACTTCTGCCCTCAATTGGTGTGGTTTTAAGCCACTACGTTTTTGGTAGTTTATTACAGCAGCAATAATAAACTAATACACTCTGTGAATGAGACCTGAAATCTTTTGAATTTGTAAGACATATTTTCTATAAGAAAATTCTTATTGGGTAACAATGACACCTCTGAACATCTGACAATG
>NW_012119288.1:254954-256758 GCF_000951035.1 Colobus angolensis palliatus | reverse complement strand
AATATTTTACTATTATGTGTTTGTTTTTCCATTAATGATTTCACAGTATTTTTCCATGTACTTAGTCCCACGAATAACTAAAAATTAATTTTGAACACATAACTTCATTTTATAATCTTTCAGTTCCTAACAGTTAATTTTTAAAAGTCTGGCATATAAAAGAAGCTCAAAAATGTTATGGAATACATGAATTAATTCTTGATTGCTATTCTTGACTTCCATCATTTATGCAGTAAACTCGGGAACTCTGTAGTGTTCCAAACTTTATTTTTTCTATATCAAATTTGTATGTTTTCACAGAACTAAATTTCTGGCCTTTTAAACCCTCCTTTCTTTTATTTTTTTCCTTCATCGTAATGGACCTTTTTTGGAACTGACGCTATTGAATATGTGATGTACAAATAATGAAGTCACTAGAGTACAGTGCATACTCTGGATATGCATTTTAGGCTAAAAAGAATGGTTAGTTGTTAAGGTAGCTTCAGTAAATATAAGTTCATTAAGAGCAGTCAGAAAGAGAGAAAATGATCTATGTTGCCGCCTTGGCAGGCCTCAGAGAGCAGAGGATGTAGCGTGTGGAAGAGTGTGCTTGCACTTACTGGAACAGCAATGCGGGTCCTGCTCCAGAAGCTGGACTCCCCTGCTGCCACCCAGAGTTTTTCAGAAGCGTACACTTCCCATCTTACTGCAGTTCTGCCCTATTTGGTATTTAAGCTTCAAGCACCTTTGCTTCATTGCTCTGGTCTCTGGGACTTGTTTCTAGCCCTTGGCTTCTGCTTCGTCCTAGATTCTTCAGTCTTGAACTTCTCTGTTCCCTGCATTCTTGCCTTTTACTACACTCTGCCACCTGGATGAGAGGCTGAGGACCGGTTTCCGTCACAGGAACCTCCTTCTGTACTACAAATCCCTACAGTAAGAAGCTGTGGTCAGAGTGGTGGCACACTGATGTTAGAAACTCAGGAAACTGCGTGAGTCATCCTTCAGAATAGGATATAAGCATGGCCAGTGCATGCATTTTCTCAGATGAATACACATCTATTAAACAAGCTGCATAGATTCTCCAGAGCATTCAATATAATTTTTCTCTGTATTTTTCCTGTAAAGATATGCCATTAGACAAATGAATTGAAACATTTTTACCAAAGCTTCAATGCAGAAATCGCATCTACACAAAACTACATGAAGTGGGGAGGTCACATCATATTAGGGATTAGCTGTCATAATCAGAAGAGGCCACGTAAGTATTTCCTCTGATAATCTAATAAAACACAGGAAATCATCCTTTCATTGGTGGTGGGGGAACCTTTTCGTAAGATATATGGGAAATACTAAGAAGAGGAATTTACAGCAGCCTCCTTACATGTAGCACTCCGAGATACATACATACATGGATTCTTTGGAGACTCTGCTTTCCAGAGAGGCTAAATTGTCAGTGATTTAATTGCTCCTGGGATTGAAAAGGTGATCTTGTAGTTTGCCTCCGGTGACAGGTGCTATCCCTTTGTTATAATTTGAACCTCTGGGTGTTAAAACATTCATGGCTTTTCTATTAGGAAATCTGCATACTCCTCCATCCATGTTTATTCATAATTCTCTGATGAGTTGCAGACAAGCTCACTGAGAACTTAGGCTTTGACATTTTCGTCAGAAATTACTGCCACACCCACAAACAGAAAAAAACTAGGCTCATTTGCATTTATATTTTAAAACTTTATGAAATAGTTTATGTTAGTATTTTGGGTCTTTCGAAATTAAGTATGTTGTGAACTGTTGCACTTTCTAATGGAATCTTTAAGCAATTATT
>NW_012119288.1:240175-249424 GCF_000951035.1 Colobus angolensis palliatus | reverse complement strand
GTCTACCAGTATTTCGTGGGTGTAATAAGTTATGAAGGAAGAGCAAGTCAGCTTTGGCACCAGGCTTTGCGTGGAATCTTGGCTCCACAAGACCACAGCTCATGATATTGGCAGCTGAGGCATGCCACGGTCTTAGTTTCCTCATCTATGAAATTAGAAAACTAACGACTTCGCAGAGTTGTTGTGAGGCTTGAAAGTGATAACATACACCAAATGCCTAGCTCAGTGTCTGGAACAAAATAGGTGATTAATAACTATTTTCAAATTAATATGATTAAGGGGATATATCAAAACATTTAATGATCTCTGCTGCTGTATGTCATTTCCATTCCTCAGTGGATTATAGTAAGCTCCATTTTTGTGTGTGAATTTAATGTCAGAAATAACAATAAATCAGATGATTTTTTAATACTTGCAGGTTTTTAGTAGTTAGAGAGTACTAGAGCGCTTTACAAAAAAGCCTCATAGGACTCTTTTTCTATTGCCTTGCACCTAGAGATAAAGAAACTACATCAGCAATTCTGAGAGAGCTTTTTGCTTTATAGTGTTAAAATTAAAGCACCAAAATCATTTTTTCTTACTTCCTTCCTTCCTCTTTTCCTCCTTTCCTCTCTTCTACTCTTTCTCTCTTCTTCTGCCCTACTCCTTCCATCCTTCCTTTCCTCCTACTCTCCTTTTTCTCTACTTTTCTTTCTTTTTCTTCTTTGGAAAGAATGAAGCTAAATATATGATGGGTTATCTGTCTTTTATTACATGATTTTAATTGAAACAAAAATTCTGGCAGATCGTTCACTTTGTTAGTTATACTGAAATTTCTAAATGAAATAATTTGTCTCTCAGGTTTCTCTTATAATAAAAAGGAATACTTAAATACCTGTGATGCTGGATTTTAGGAACTACATTTTTTGTAGGAGTAATGAAGATACTCTATTGAGCTTTTTAAAATATCTGAGTATTTTAGAAGTATAATAAGGAGCAGATTATATTATCTTGATAAAAGTGTACGTATGATATGTCTGTTACAAAATATGTTATAATCATAGCCCTATTTAAGGAAAATTGTTCTAACACAATGACTCCTTTTTTGATAGAATTACAAGTCCACTTATACTGTAATGTGGATAAATATATGGAAAGGGCCAAAGAGAAACAGTACATTGACCAGAAGTCATTTGCAAGCTAGAACCATTAGGCCTTGAATAGCAAAGATACCTTTTGAAGATGGGACTCTAGTTTTGCCTTGTATTCCATAGCACCTTCAGATGAAACAGATCCTAGCTGTATGTACTAGAATTTCTTCTGCTTGGGAATTTGTCCTTTCTTGGGTTCCCTGCACATGCATTACCTCCTTTAACCTGAGGTAAGTCATGAAAATGTATGGCTTGCACACAGATATTTCTAAAACAAATCTCATATTTAACTTTAGTGAGACACAGTGTCAGTAAAGATTCATTTTGATGTAACAGAAGTAATTAAAAACAGATTATTAAGTACATTCAATAGATTATAATAACATATGGGCTACAGATGTGTTTATTTTTTTAAAAAAAAAGCATTGGTGATAAAATTATAATACAGTTAAACATTTATAATTCAATTATTTACTTAAAATTTTCCAATTAAAGTATTTAAGTCTTTAAAATTATTAGTTATAACAAGTATCTGCAAAAGCAGAGAGACCTACATTCTCTACCATTAGTCTTCATTCTTACTTTCTTTTCTGCAACAACACAGAATACTCTGGAGTCTAAATTATCTTAATTAGATGCAATTAAAGTAGATTGCTTTATCTGTTAATTAGCAAACCTGGGATTTAGCAATACTGCAATAAACATTATGTTGTCTCTCTGAGAAATTGTTACATTTTTGATATAATTTATCTAAATTTCATTTAACCTGATTTCCCCTGAATTTTAACCTATTTTCTGATTCTAATCCATATTTCAGCAAAAATACATACAGATTCAATCCATAGACTCTTCTTTATCCCCACATGTAAGCTGGCATTGTACCAAATCATCTGCTTTATAAATATGTTGAAAAAACTACTAAATTCAGGTATGGTGCATATATTCTGTACTTCAAATGTTGTTTGAATAGAAATGTTATCCCAATGACTTGGATTACAGGTTAGGTAAGCAATCTGTTAGGAACCCATAATAGCTCTTTTAAGGCAGGGACTTAGAGTTGATACATCTTTCTTCATCTTTCATTTCATATCAAAATTTCCTTTACTGGCCTGGATATGGGCCACCCAAGGCCACAGTATTGAACAATGCTGCTGAAGAATGGCATCAGCATCAGTTTTATATATTAGAAATCAGCTAGCTCCTAACTTTCTCTTTTATCTCTCTTTCTGTGCTTCCTTTTAGAAATTTCTTGAATTTGATTTATTTCATTTATGCTGAAAAGAGTTGACCATTTTTAAAGCATAGAATAAAATTCTTGCCTTGAAGCCATGTATTGATGTATTAGTGAAATAATGCTTACATGCACACAGCCCTTGGGGAATGCGATAGTTTTTCCACTGATCTCATTGCCACCTCTCTCTCATTGACTGAATCTTCTCTACATTCTTCCCAGAAAATTTATCGTCTTAAATATACCTTTCTTTCTGTCATTTCTCTCTTCAAAAACTTTCAGTCACTCTCAAATGGCTGAGTTACTCCCCAGAGTGTTACAAAGAATTGTAAATTCATCTAGACACCATGTACTGAAGGCAAACTAAATAAATACCTTGCACAAAGAGGTGCTATTATATTCCAAATATGTGTGATGATGTTAATTAAATATTCGTTTTAAATGTTGCTTAATTTTTAACTTGTGGATATTATACATATTTCTCAATAAATAGTCAGCTTTACCTATATTCCTAGCACACTCACAGGCACACACACAAATTCACAAATACACCCACTCAACAAATGCACACACAGACACATGATCGAGACTGATACACATATGATTGCTCTTTTCAATGTGCAGTTGAGAAAGTGAAGTAAAGAGGAGTTAAATAACTTGCTTGCACAGTGTTGCACATCTAAGTAGTAAATTGGGCACAAGTAAACTCAGGAATTTCAGTTCAGCTATGAATACTTTTAATCCCACATCCAGTTCAACTACTTTATGGGCGGGTCCATAAAACTATTTTTTATTTTTAAAATACTCATACTTGAAAAGTTTGAAATCCAATACTGTAAAGAATTAAGCACATAATTATTATTTCACAAATTATTGAAAATTGTGCTACAATAATTTCCTAAATTGGGTTTCAAATAGAGTAGTTTCAGGGAATATTAACAAAAATGCAATGTAAGGAAGTTGTTTGTGGTCATGTAATCTTGGAAAAAAACTGAAACCGTGTATTAGTTCATTCTCATGCTGCTCTATAGGACTGCCCATGAGTGGATAATTTATGAAGGAAAGAGGTTTAATTGACTCACAGTTCTGCATGGCTGGGGAGGCCTCAGGAAATTCACAATCATGGCAGAAGTAAAAGCAAACACATCTTTTCACAAGATGGCAGGAAGGAGAATTGTTGAGCAAAAGGGGAAAGAAACACTTATAAAACCACCAGATTTCATGAGAACTCACTATTATGAGAACAGCATGGGGGTAACCACCCCAGTGATTCAATTACGTCCCACTGGATCCCTGCCATGACACATGGGAATTATGGGAACTACAAGAAGAGATTTGGGTGTGAACACAGACAAACCATATCATTATGCCCCAGGCCCCTCTCACATCTCATGTCCTCACATGTCAAAACACAATTACGCCTTTCCAACACTCCCTCAAAGTCTTAATTCATTTCATCATTAACTCTAATATCCAAGTCCAAAGTCTCATCTCTGACAAGGCAAGTCTCTTCCACCTATGCACATGAAAAATCAAAAGCAAGTTAGTTACTTCCTAGATGCAATGGGGGTACAGGCTTTGGGTGAATATACCCGTTTGAAAGGGGAGATATTGGCCAAAACACAGGGGCTACAAGTCCCATGCAAGTCTGAAATTCAATGAGCAGTCATTAAACCTTAAAGTTCCAGAATGATTTCCTTTGACTCCATGTCTCACATTCAGGTCATGCTGATGCAAGAGGTGAGCTCACATGGCCTTGGGCAGTTCTGCCCCTGTGACATTTCAGGTTACAGCTCCCCTCTTGACTGCATTTACAGGCTGGCATTAAGTGTCTATGGATTTTCTAGGTGCACAATACAAGCTATCGGTGGATCTACCATTATGGGGCCTAGAGAAAGGTTGCCCTCTTCTCATGGCTCCACCAGGCAGTGCCCTGGTGGGAACTCAGTGAGGGGGCTCTGATTCCTCATTTCCATTCCACACTACCCTAGCAGAGGTTTTCCATGAGAGCTCTGCCTCTGCAGCAGACTTCTGCCTGGACATCCAGGTGTTTCCATATGTTCTCCAAAATCTAGGCAGAGGTTCCCAAACCTTAATTCTTGTCTTCTGCACACATGCAGGACCAACACCATGTGGAAGCTGCCAAGGCTGGCAGATTGCACCTCTGAAGTAACATTCTGAACCCCTTTACTTGGCTGGAGTGGCGGGAAGACAGTTCAGAGGCTGCACACAGCAGGGGGACCCTGGACCTGCCTAAGAAACCATTTTTTCCTCCTAGGCCTCTTGGCCTGTGATAAGAGGGTCTCCTGTGAAGTTCTCTCACATGCCCTGGGGACATATTTCCTGTTGTCTTACTGATTAATATTCAGCTCCTCATTACTTATGCAAATTTTTGCATCAGGCTTAAATTTCTCCCCAGACAATGGATTTTTATTTTCTATTGCATTGTCAGGTTACAAATTTTCCAATCTTTTATGTTCTGCTTCCTCTTGAATGCTTTGATACTTAGAAATTTCTTCTGTCAGACACCCCAAATCATCTCTCTCAAGTACAAAGTTCCACTAATCTCTAGGGCAGGGACAACATGCTGCCAGTCTCTTTGCTAAAGCACAACAATAGCCACCTTTTCTCCAGTCCCCAAGAAGTTCCTCATTTCTGCCTGAGACCGCCTCAGCGTGGACTTCATTGTCCATATCACTATTAACATTTTGGTCAAAGCCATTCAGCAAGTCTCTAGGAAGTTCCAAACTTGTGCAAATCATTCTCCCTTCTTTTGAGCCCTGCAAACTGTTCCAGCCTCTGCCTGTTGTCCAGTTCCAAAGTTGCCTCCACATTTTCTGTTATCTTTATCAAAGTGCCCCACTTCCAGTACCAATTTACTGTATTAGTTTATTCTCACACTGCTATAAAGGACTGCCTGAGACTGGGTAATCTATAAAGCAAAGATGTTTAATTGACTCAAGTTCCACACGGCTGAGGAAGTCTCAGGAAACTTACACTTATTGCAGAAGGGGAGGCAAATGCATCCTTCTTCATATGATGGCAGGAAGGAGAAGTGCTGAGCAAAAGGGGGAAAAGCCCTTATACAGTCATCAGATCTCATGAGAATTCATGATCACAAGAAAAGCATGAAGGTAACCACCCCCATAATTCAATCATGTCCCACTGGGTCCCTCCTGTGACTTGTGGGGATTATGGGAACTACAATTCAAGATGAGATTTGGGTAGAGACACAGCCAAACCATATCATACTGTTATTCACGCAGTGGAGACGCACAATGTATATCAGTATATTAAATTATTTGGTGAGCTCAGCATGAATACAACTATTCTTCATTCTCCTATTTCTGCATTTTCCACTAATTGGAAAATAATTCAAATTTTGGAGTATACTTATTAAATAGTGTTTTGTAGCAGGACAGTTGGGGAAACCAGGATCCAAAGACAGTTTACAGTCTTTTGTTCAATGACTGTCCCAAAGAGCCTCCAAAATTTAACCTTGAGCAGACCTCATTCCTTCTCATTTCTGTGCATTTCTTCACTCTGTTAGCCACTAAATACATTTTCCACCCCAAATCTAAAATTTACCATCACTTAATATACTGTTAATTTCCCACATTGTTCAGGAATATTTGACAAAGAAAGTCTCCAACCCATGGGCGCCTCCTTTACCAAACTTAATTGGAAAAGAGTCACACATTGCCTTGTGACGTTCTCACACTCCACGTTCCTGTCTTATTACACAAATTGTAGTATTAGGTCCTGCTTGCAATTATGGCTACTTATCCTTTACAGATAATTTACATACTTCATCCAGCTTTTTGGGTTTGTTTGTTTGTTTGTTTTTGCAAATAGTAGGTACTCAAATATGTATTGCTATGATACAAAAGGTACTGCTATGTATGCAATGTAACTAAATGTTACTTTGTTAAGATGATATAAATTTTGCGTGCCCAGAGAGAGGGAAGAGTAGGAATTTAAAGTTTTTCTCTGTATCTATCCGTTTATTCTAGAGTCACCGTGATAATAAACAACTCTGAACCTTAGAGGCCTCCAACGAAAACAAAAACAGAAAATGTTTGTATCTATGCTGGGCAGGCTGGAAGTCTGCTATGGTTCATTCACGATTCGGAAGCTGAGGCCAAAACATAGCCCCTGTCTGGGACTTTGCGTGTGTTATGGCTCAGAGGAAAGAGAACTTGTTGAAACTAATCAATGGACTTGAAAGTTTCTGCTCAGAGGTGCATATAACAGATAACATTTCATAACCAAGCCAGATGTGGATGAGATAAATATAATTCTCTAGGAAGAAAGAAAAAGGCATATTATTTTAAAATAATGCAATCTACTACAGAATCTAATGTTTGATGCCACGTAAGTCTTTTGCAAAGTTCATTTTTTGAAACAAAAAGGTTGAGTGAAAGTATTTTTCTGCATAATAAATGGTGCAGATAAAAGCCTGATCGAGTTGAATTTTGAAGATATTTTATTCAAAATGGTTATTTAAATAAAACATTGAAATAACATTATATGAAATAAAATATATTGATTAGTTTTGAAGTCATTGGTGGTAAAAACACACAATCACTTTTTTCTAAATTATGCACAAAAACACACATTTTTGCCCACAGATAAACGTTCAAAATTCCCTTGTGTTCTAGATATATAAAGCCTGGGAAGTTCATTACTGCTATTTCCTAGTGATTTGTCTAGAGGAAAAAATTAAGAGCATTTCAGAGAAGCATCAGAATAATGACACTGAAGGTTTTTTAAATGCTTTTATTCTCATATTCAAAGCTGCAAAAAATAACAAAAACAGTTACGTAGGTCAATGGTGGATAAATTGGCTTGGTGTGACATTGATCATTCTACAGCCCAATTAAAAAAGTGGTAGATGGGGACGGGAGTACAGAACATAATGAGGAGAATGCTGGCATTTTCTGTATCTGAAGAAAGAAAATGCAATTGAATTTCCTCATTTATATCAAGTGTCACTAATTTGCCCACATTTCTAAATAAATTGCTATGTAATCTTTGAATGTTAAAAACAGATACATGGATAATTTAAAAACTTAACACCAGCCACTAGTATGCTGTACAACTTTTATAAGGTTTCGCTAGGCATCTGATCTATAAAATGAGAATAACAATATATCCTGAAGTATTACCACTATGGAGGTTTAGTTTATACCACTTCTAAGGCATTAATGTTATTTTTATTTCATACATATGTCAGAAAGTAATTGTGTATATATAGTTGGCTCTCCATGTCCATGGGTTCTGCACCTGCAGATTCATTCAACCATGGATTAAAAATATTTGAAAAAAAATAACAGAGCAATACAAATGAAAAATACAGTATAACAAATATTTACATAGCATTTACATTATATTAGGTATTATAAGTAATTGAGAGATGATTTAAAGTACATGGGAGGATGTGTGTAGATTATATGAAATGCTACATCATTTTATGTAAGGGATTTGAACAGCCTTAAATTTTGGCATCTGAAGAGGTTCCTGGAAGCAATTCCCCAGGGATAAAGAGGAAAAAGTGTATTAATTTTAAAACTACTCAGTATATTAGATGCATAAATTATTTAGTGAGTACCTTTAAAAAAACACTTTGCAGTTATAAATTTCAATGGAAATACTTATATATTTGTGATAATTGCTTTTTAAAGTATTTTGCATACCTATCTATTGCCAATGCTTTGCTGAGGTTAAGTTTAAATCACTCATAAATTAGACATCAAAATACCTATTGCATTCTAAAATAAAGTACTAAATCTAGAGATTATACCTATATACCTAATATTTTAAATGAAATATTAAATCTAGAGATTATACCTACATATCCAGATATTATTCATATATACCTACATATACATTTATATATATGTAGGTATATACATGTGTATATATATACATTTATATATGTAGGTATATATGTACACACACATATATATTATATATAACATTTATTCAGAACATTTACAAGCTTAAATGCTTTAAACTTAAATATGTCAAGAGTTATGACTTATCAAAAAATGTACTGATGAAATTGAAAACAATATATGCTTAATTCTTTAAAATGAAAGTTTCTCTCTAAGCTACGAATTCAATGCTGCTAACATTTTTTCAAATTTCATGTTTTGGTGCCTAAAGTCTGTTGAGTTTAGTGATGGAAACCAAACTCTATTGGACATGACAACCAACTTGATAAGGGTATAAATCAACCTAGAAAACATGGAAAAAGCTTGACATTTTTGTTATTTAATTAAGTGATCTGTAGGGTTTTTTTTTTTCTTCAAAGCAGTTGCTACCCACTCACATTTTTTAACGCATTTGAGTAAACCTATATTGTTCTCTTAAGCCAACATATTTAAAAGCCATTGAAGCCATTTCTTTTGTTGTTTCAATGTCTTAGGATATAGAATGCTCATATTGAAACCTTTTAGTGTTTAAATAAACTTAGATGCAATAAATGGCCACTCCCATTTTCTGATTAATAACAGGGCTTTGAATGAGGGGGAAAATGCCACCTACATACTATTGTCTTTTTCCTGAAGCTTAATCACTCACTTGTATTGTCTTTCCTGATTGATTTGTCATTTGGTGGCAGCCGAACTGTGTGTTTGAAGATCTTTTGTATAGATTTAATCAGGAAATGGAAATCAAGTCTTTGATTGACACTAATAATTTATAATCATTTGCTCTAGCTGAAACAGCTGTATCACTTTAAGTTTCTGTAAAAGAAAAGCCCTTTAAATGCCTTTACCTTTTCATTTCAAACCAATTTATGTAGGTAGTCATGGGGGAAAGCTGTCAATTTAGAATAATGTATATTGCATTACAATTTTTAAATCATAAAGTAAAAACATTTCC
>NW_012119288.1:237392-238755 GCF_000951035.1 Colobus angolensis palliatus | reverse complement strand
AGGTTTTGAAAGAATATACGCTTGTATTCTTGTTATTTTTGTATTTAATTTGTAGCTGCTTATATATCAGTATATATGGTACATGTTCTCTGTAATATGAAAACTCAAGTCTACCTTATTTCTTCAGTTTTTAAAAGGTATTATTTCAATAGTTTTTGGGGAACAGGTGGTGTTTGGTTACAAGGATAAGTTCTTTCGTGGTGATTCCTGAGATTTTGGTGCACCCATAACCCAAGCAGTACACACTGTACCCAAAGTGTAGTCTTTTATTCCTCACCTCCCCTCATACTTCCCCCCAATTCCCCAGAGCCCATTATATCATTTTTATGCCTTTGCATCATAATACTTAGCTCCCGCTTGTAAATGAGAGCATATGTTTGGTTTTCCATTCCTGAATTATTTCAGTTAGAATAATGGTCTCCAACTCCACCCAGGTTGCTTTGAATGCCATGATTCAACTCCACCCAGGTTGCTTTGAATGCCATGATTTCATTCCTTTACATGACTGAGTAGTATTCCATGGTATGTATGGACACAGAACATATATGTGTATGTGTGTATATGTGTATATCTCTCACTTGGTTTATCCACTCATTGGTTGATGGGCATTTAGGCTAGTTCCATATTTTTGCAATTGTAAATTGTGCTGCTATAAATATGTGTGTGCAAGTGTCTTTTTCATATAATGACTTATTTTCCTATGGGTAGCTATTCAGTAGTGGGATAGTTGGATCAAATAGTAGACCTACTTTTAGTTCTTTAAGGAATCTCCATACTGCTTTCCAAAGTTGTTGTTCTAGTTTACATGCCACCAGCAGTATAAAACTGTTCCCTGTTCACCACATCCATGCAAACATCTATTTTTTTATTTTTAAATTATGGATATTCTTGCAGGAGTAAGGTGGTATTGCATTGTAGTTTTGATTTGCATTTCCCTGATAATTAGTGAGGTTGAACATTTTTTCATGTTTATTGATCATCTGTATATTAAAGAGATGGATTATTATCATCTAAGCAATCATGGAACATTAAGAAGTTTGGGAATCAGGGATGAATGCTCAGGCAGATTACTGAATTACTTAAACATTTCCAATAGAAAAAAAAATCATGCTCTTTACAACAATCCACATATTCTTATTTCATAAATATTTTGAATGAAACAAGCTTAGTTAAAACATTACAGACTATGAGACAATTGTAATTTCAGCATTTTTTCCTGTGTCATTTCTAGGTTTTCATGTCTATATTTTCCATCTAGATATTCTTTTCTCTTTGAAAATAGTATTTTCACTTGAGAGAGGAAGAAAGTCAGGCTTCATGTTTAATTCACAGTCACCTCAATTCAACAAATGTTTGGACTTAT
>NW_012119288.1:233713-235797 GCF_000951035.1 Colobus angolensis palliatus | reverse complement strand
TGATATGTTAGCTTGTTCTTGCATTGCTATAAAGAATTACCTGAGACTGGGTAATTTATGCAGAAAAGAGGTTTAGTTGACTCACAGTTCTGCAGGCTGTACAGGAAGTATGGCTTGGGAGGCCTTCAAGAAACTTAAAATCATGGCAGAAGGCAAAGGGGAAATGGGCACATCTAACATGGCTAGAGAAGGAGGAAGAGAGGGAGCAGGGAAGTGCTCTACAAATTTAAACAACCAGATCTCAAGAGAACTCACTCACTATCAAGAGAACAGCACCTGGGGCAATCTGCCCCCATGAGCTTGTCACCTTCCACCAGGCCCCAGCCCCAACACTGGGGATTACAATTCAATATGAGATTTGGCCAGGAATGCAGTCAAACCATGTGACTTGGTGTGCATATCCTTAGTTTTGCTTTGTTTAAGGTTTCCTTGTTGCATGTGTGGGTTTATGTCTTTCACGAGACTGGAGAAGTTTTCAGTCATTGTTTTTTTTGGCTGCTGTCTCTTGCTCCAGTCTTTTGTTTCTTTCAGAGCCTTCACAGTACAAATGTTGGAAAATTTCCTATTGTCCCATTGGTCTCTGATGCTGTGCTCTTTTTGCTTTTTCTTTCTTTTCTTTTCTTTTTTTTCTTTTTCTTTTCTTTTTTCTTTTCCTGAGGCTCTGTTTCTTTTTTCAGTCTTCTTTATTTCCTCTGTTGTTCAGATTGGGTAAATTACATTGTTTTGCCCAAAAGTTCATTGATTCTATTATTTGTCATCTTTACTCTGTTGTGTACCAAAATAACACATTCTTATAATTTATCTCATTTTTCAAACTGAAATAATTTCAGTTTAGTTCACTTTAAAATTTATATTTCTTTGCTAAAAGTTTCTATTTTTTCACATCAAGAGAATTTTTAATTGTTTACATATTTTTTTGATGACTGATTTCATCTCAGTGATGGCTTCATTTGGTTGTCTTTTCTTTCTCAAGTTGTCATTTTTTTCAGTCCCTAGTATGATTAGTGATTCTCAAGTGATTCTAAACTTTGCCTTGGACATTTTGGCTATTCTATTCAGAGACTCTGGACCCTATTCATTCTTTTCTTAATAATTTTAGCAGGCTGTCGTCCTGTTTATCACACAGATCCTGACCCACTTTTGTGGGCTGTGGTCCCTTTGTAAATCTAATTGCCAGAACTTTGCTTTGTTATTGTGATTTTTGTGTTCCATCTTAGGCATCCGGGGCTTTCACTGCTTCTTGTAGAGGAGGTGGCAGGAGTTTCTCCAGGCCAAGCTAGTCAGGGGGATTATGCTACAAGTGCCTAGAACCAGGAAGCAATCCTCTCCGCCGGGTCCAACACTCCCAAATCCAACCAGAAGGAAAGGAGAAATAATTCCTGAAGAAATCTTATTCTTGAAATTGTCCTTACCAGTTCCTCCTGCAAGGATAATTCCTGAAGAAATCTTCATACTTTGAGAAGGGAAATCTTTTCTCTAACTTAGAGGCAGTGATAGGTTTATTTTTCATTTGAATCCCTAAAATCTAACAATTTATACATCATATATTACTTTTACTTCCATTCCTTTTTATTTTAGTCTTATTCTATGTTACACAACTTGACATAGTCTAATATACCACATAATTTAACACTTAAACAAACATATAAGGAAAATTCTCTTGAGAACCTTAGTTCTAAAAAGGAACAGAGAGGACCGTCACATGGAATAGAAAGGGAAATGAAGGGAGAGTTTCTATGAGTTCATTTTCACAACATAATAAACGGATATGAATTTATTAGCTTTCTCTTTGCAGATGAGGGGCAAATGGGTTTCTAGTTCCCTGCACAAAAAGAGGAGATGGAAGATAATTTGGATTTAGAGCAGGTGGGCATGAGATGGCAAAGGCTTCAACTCAATAGGGAAGTCCAAGAGAAATAAAGGAGTAGGAGCAGAGAGGACTAAGGAAAAATGAAGATGCAGTTGCCAATGTGTAAAGCTCATCTGGTCACTTTAGGCTCTTCATCCCAGTGGACCATGCAGTAATGAATTGCTTTCAGATGATAATCACAGTTGTTCGGGATTTTCTTGTGCCTAGCTTAGGA
>NW_012119288.1:227887-232203 GCF_000951035.1 Colobus angolensis palliatus | reverse complement strand
TGAACCTTTAGCACATTGTATGCACTGGCATCTGCTCATCTCATTGCTGCAAATAATTGCCACCTACACAGGCTGCAGTAAAAGATCAATTGTTTTGTTCAGTCTCTAGCAGTTCCCTCCTACAGATGTGACTGGTGTGTTAACATTGACATAAAAAGGCCGTGATGCTGCCTATGCCCAAACAAGATCTCTTTTAATGCTCTATTCCTTCTGGCCTAATTTCAGAATCATAATATGTGAATTGGAAAAGTACAGAGAGCCACACTGCTTTAAATCCAGCTTGTTGGACTGATTTGCATGGGTCTTTCTGCAGCTGATCAGATGGTTTTATGCTTGTGAGCTTAATTCTTCTCAGTTAATCAACCATTGCCATAGGTAAATTAGGCTAAAAATTATTCTCTAAAATTCAGAGGCCCATACGGGTAACATCAAATTCTTTTTACATATTATTGAAATATTATTTAATTTTCAAGCACCTCAGGTTTCTTAAAATATTTTTCTAGAATCACCCAAGAGATGAATGAATTTGTTTTCTTAGTGCTAGTTAACTTCCTTTGGTGGTAAGCAGAGTTCTGCTTATTCCTAAAGAATAGCCTAATTGTTTTTTTAAAATAAACTAGTGAATGGTGTCTTCAAGCAACTCTCAGGCGAAATATCCTAGCTCCTGTTGCTATAGAACCGCTTTCCTGGAGCCTTCAGTCAGTTTGTAGCTTTGTAGTTGATATTTCAAATATTATAGGATCACTGGTGTATTAGTCCGTTTTCACGCTGCTGATAAAAGGTATATCTGAGACTGGGAAGAAAAAGAATTTTAATAAGACTTACAAGTCCACATGGCTGGGGAGGCCTCAAGTATCATGGCAAGAGGTGAAAGATACTTCTTACATGGCAGCACCAAGAGAAAATGAGGAAAAAGAGAAAGCAGAAACTCCTGAAAAACCCATCAGATCTCCTGAGACTTACTCACCATCCTGTGAATAGCATGGAAAAGTCCAGCTTCCATGATTCAATTACCTCCCCCTATGACCCTCCCACAACACATGGGAATTCTGGGAGATAAAATTCTAGTTGAGATTTGGTTGGAGACACAAATCTCCATATCATCCTGCTCCTGGCCCCTCCAAATCTTATGTCCTCACATTTCAACACCAATCATGCCTTCCCAAGAGTACCCCCAAAGTCTTAACTTATTTCAGCAATAACCCAAAAGTCCACAATCTAACATCTCCTCTGAGACAAGGCAAGTATCTTCCACCTATGAACCTGTAAAATCAAAACAAGTAACTATACTTCCTAGATACCATGTGGTCCAGGCATTCGGTAAATACAGCTGTTCTGAATGGGAGAAATTAGCCAAAACAAAGGGGTTACAGGGCCCCTGCAAGTCCAAAATCCAGCAGGGCAGTCAAATCTTAAAGCTCCAAAATGATCTCCTTTGACTCCATGTTTCACATCCAGGTTACGCTAATGCAAAAGGTAGCTTCCCACGGTCTTGGGCAGCTCCATCCATGTGGCTTTGCAGGGTACAGTCTCCCTCCCAGCTGCTTTCATAGGCTGGTGTTGAGTGTGTGTGGCTTTTCCAGGCCCACAGTTCAAGCTGTTGGTGGTTTGACCATTCTGGGGTCTGGAGGATGGTGGAACTCTTCTCACAGCTCCACTGGGTAACACCCCAGTAGGGATTCTGTGTGGGAGCGCCAACCCCACATTTCCCTACCACATTGCCCAAGCAGAGGTTCTCCGTGAGGGTCCCGCCCCTGCAGCACACTTGTTTGGGCATCCAGGAATTTCCATACATCTTCTGAATTCTAGGTGGAGGTTCCCAAACCTCAGTTCTTGACTTCTGTGCACCCACAGGCTCAACACCACAGGGAAGCTGCCAAGGCTTTGGGCTTTCACCCTCTGAAGTCACAGCCAGAGCTGTATGTTGGACCTTTTCAGCCACAGCTGGAGTGGCTGGGACACAGGGCACCAACTCCCCAGACTGTACACAGCATGAGAACCCTGGGCCCAGTCCATGAAATCACATTTTCCTACTGGGCTTCCAGGCCTGTGACGAGAGGGGCTGCTGGGAAGGTCTCTGACACGGCCTGGAGACATTTTCCTCATGGTCTTGGGGATTAACATTCGGCTCCTTGCTACTTATGCAAATTTCTGCAGCTGGCTTGAATTTCTCCCCAGAAATGGGTTTTTCTTTTTTGTCCCATAGTCAGGCTGCAAATTTTCTGAACTTCTATGCTCTGTTTCCCTTTTAAAACTGAATGTATTTAACAGTACCCAAGTCACCTCTCGAATGCTTTGCTGCTTAGAAATTTCTTCCTGCTTAGAAAATTCTTCCACCAGATACCTTAAAACTCTCTTAAGTTTGTAGTTCCACAAATCTCTAGGGCAGAGGCAAAATGCCAACATATTATTTGGTAAAACGTAACAAGAGTCACCTTTGCTCCAGGTCCCAACAAGTTCCTCATTTCCATCTGAGACCACCTTACCCTGGATTTTATTGTCCATATATCACTATCAGCATTGTGAGCGAAGCCATTCAACAAGTCTCTAGGAAGTTCAAAACTTTCCCACACTTTCCTGCCTCCTTCTGAGTCCTTCAAACTGTTCCAGTCTCTGCCTGTTACCCAGTTAAAATGTTGCTTCCATATTTTCAGGTATCTTTTCAGCAACACCTCACTCTACTGGTACCAATTTACTATATTAGTCCATTTCCACACTGCTGATAAAGATACACCCGAGACTGGGAAGAAAAAGAAGATTAATTGGACTTACAGTTCCACATGGCTGATGAGGCCTCTGAATCATGGCTGGAGGTGAAGGGGACTTCTTACATGGCAGCAGCAAGAGAAAATGAGGAAGAAGCAAAAGCGGAAACTCCTATTAAACCCATCAGATCTCATGATAAATTATCACAAGGCTAACACGGGAAAGACCAGCCCCCATATTTCCGTTACCTCCCCTAGGACCCTGCCACACTATGTGGGAATTCTGGGAGACACCATTCAAACTGAGATTTGGGTGGGGACACAGAAAAACCATCGCAACTGGGCTCCACAACATGCATAGGGATGCTTGTTCTAAAAGTTTTCTAGATTCGCCCGATGACCACTGTTCACTCACTGTTCACTTCAGTTTAAAAGAAACACTTTATTATATTCTTACTGCCTCTGTGTTTCATTCTCATCTCTGAATGTTTTCAGTCATCACCAATTTATGGTTTTCCTTGCTAGACTATCCCTAAGTGGCCTATCAGCTCCAGTCCAAGGTAGATCTAGCAAGGTAATTTGTGAAATGATTCACATATTCTTATATTTTAATCAGAACAATCTGACAAACTCAAAATATGTTTTGATACTTTTACCAGATCAAAATGCTGTTCTGCCTCTGTCACCCTTACTACCTTATTATCAGCATAATGGATAACCATACAAATGATCAACATCTCTATCAGAATTCTTCACTCCTTTAGAAAATTCTTTACTACTTGAGAAAATAATAAGAAATTATAAGCATACTTGAGGCAGCCCTGTAATGATATGCAGCATTCTTTCTGGTGGAAAAGCACATTTGCAAAAGAGATGAAAAAGAAGCTGTCAGCAAGTTCTATATAAAAGGACATTTTCCTTGAGTTTGCTAAACTTTGTTTTCTATGGTGGGTGAAAGGTAGCCTCTAAGATGGCCACCCAGGATCCCTGTCTTCTGGTATCGATTCCCCTCTAGAAACTTCTTCTGTGGCAGATGGGATGAACTTATTGACTGGCTTCTAGAAAATACAGCAAAGTGATGACACTTCACTTCTGAAGTCATGTCTGTAAAGATATTAGATTCTGTATTGTTGTTTCTCCTTTCTTCTACCTCTAGTGTTGGGAGAAGCAATATGCCACATGGCTGTGAACGGTCCTATGCAGAGGCCCATGCGAGACAGTGATGCCTTAGCCCTAAAGTCCAGGAGGAACCAAGGAAGCCATGAGTGAGCATAGAAGTGAATCCTTCAGTCCTAGTCAAGTCTTGAGATGCTTGATTGCTGGTCAATAACTCGCTACAATATATAGAAGATTTTAAGTCACAGATGCCCCACTAAGCTATGCCTTGATTTTTGACACACTGAAATGGAGAGATAAGAAATATTTGTCATTTAAGCTATTACATTTTAGAGTATCTTCTTACACAGCAATACAGAACTAATACAATCACAATCACACATCTGGAGAAACAACTATTGTTCTTTTTATGTAATGTCATCTCATTGCTGTTCTTGCTTACTAGCTAACCGAGGCTATAATACAAGATTTATGCAGTCACCATTTTTGCAATAA
>NW_012119288.1:224856-227372 GCF_000951035.1 Colobus angolensis palliatus | reverse complement strand
ATTATCATAAAAAGTAAAACAAAACAGACATGGAACAACAATTAGAAGTCTGTCAGGGAATTTACAATGTTTCATATTAACCATAGTCTGTATCTTTGATGCAACCCCACTCCACAAAACCACTTAAATATCAAGGAGGAAGATATTATAACCTGTTCATTTAGATAAGAATGGCATTCTTTTTGTAAAAACTTATTTATCATGTACACATCAATAGTATTCTGTTACTGAAATTACAACAAATTCCTGGGAATACATGCTAGCAATTTGTGTATGCAGTGCTTCCTTTTGCCTCACATCCTCAGGCTTATGGAACCCCGCAACCTTTATCACAGTGACTGGGAATGACTGCATGAAGTACCAGTATTTACAATCCCGAGGAAGCACTCCTCTTTATTCCCGACCCAACTTACCTTGACCCAGTATACAGCCTCTTTGATTTTTCTGGATACGTTGTTAGGAAATCCTGGTCTTATCAATTATAGAATTATGGTTATTTATTGCTGTATAACAAACAACCACAAGGCAAGGCTTAAAATACAAATTTAATACTAACTTTTACATTTCTGTAGATTGTACACAGCCCAACAGTCCTTATGTATGATCTGTAATGTATTTGCTATCAGATGGTGTCTAAAGCTGCAGTCTTTTGAAGGCTCAAATTGGCTGGATGAGCCACGACAGCTCACATACCAATGTACATGTCTGGAACTTCAGATGGTATGGTAGAATAGTGCCCCTTTCACACCGGAAATAAATGTGCATACCTAATAATCCCTGCACCATGGGAATATTTCACAAAAGGGACTTTCTACATGTGATTATCTAAAGGATCTTCAAATGAAGAATATTCTGTACTATCTGGGTGGACTGGTATAATCACAAAGGTCCTTAAAAGAGAGGGGCAAGACAGAGGGGAAAAAAAGGTGTGACCAAGCAGCAGAGGTTGAAGAGATGCCATTATTGGGCAGTGGCCTAAGGAGCTAAGAAATGCTAGAGTTAAGGTAGCCTCTAGATTCTAGAAAAGACAGAGAAAGAGACCTTCTGAAAGTCTCCAGAAGGAATCAGCCTTACTGACACCTTGACTTTAGCCCACAGTTACAAATTTTTACTTCTGATCTCCACAATTGTAAGATAATAAATTGTGTTGTTTTAAGCCACTGAATTTGCAGTAACTTGTTACAGCAGCAATAAGAAACTAATTCCAATGTAAGGAGTGGAACAACTGGGTTCTCTCTCTGCCTTGCTCTATGAGACCATTCCATATGACAATCTTGGGTTCTTCTGCAATGAGCTATTCTCAGGTTAATAGGACTTTACACTTGGCAGTTGGCTACTCCCCAGTGTTCCTAGACATTAAGAAACAGAAGTTCCTCTTACTCTTTATTATGTTTTATGTATTTGTTTATTTATTTTGAGATAAGATCTCACTATGTTGCTCAAGTCATCCTCCCACCTCAGCCTCCCAAAGCGCTGGGATTAGAAGCATGATCCACTATGCCCCTCCCACCTTACTGTCAAATACTAGAACTGAAACTGGCACGGCAAGGTTCTAACACAGTCTGCTAGTTACAGAGTAGTCACAGGTCTGAGGCAAATTCAGCTTTTGGTGGAGGCCATCCATCTTTAACCTACCCTCTGGGCATACATTATTTGCGTTTCTTGTAAACGCAAAATACATTCATCCCCCTCCTAAAATTCCCAAAATTTCATCCCATGATGAAATCAATTTCAGTTTTTAGTTTCCAGATCTTGTCATTTAAATCAGCTCCAGGTGAAAATAACGCTCTTTTGGAGCAATTTTTTGTATTTGGATTCTTAAGTATTATTTCTGTTTTCCCAAAGTTGCAAACTAAAGGAGCAAGTCATCTGTCCTCCTCACACCTGACATACAAAGAAAAGAGGTGTGGGAACCTGCAGTAGATGGCGCTTATTCCAAACAAAGGCGAACAACAAAGGCATGAAGAAGTCACAGGTCTAGGGGAATTCTAAAATACAGTCAGTCTCATGTCACTTGTTCCTTGATTAGAGCCCAGTCCTGCTCTGGGAGGGTGGTTCTGTGTGGATTTTCATTCCACCTGCTAAGTTCTGTTTTTGGAGTCATATTTTTTTGTATATTAAATCATCCTACTTCCTTGCTTCCGTCCCTCCCTCTCCTCTCCCTTTCTCTCTTTTCTTTCTTTATCTTTCTTTCTCTCAAGCTGAGTAAATTTCATAGCCTGCTTCCGCCCATGAAAAATGGATGCTACCATTGTAATTGTTTTAGGGCACCACAAACTGCACCCATAGAAGATGGTGAACCTAATTTATACATAAATTAGTCAAAATAGATAACATTGCTTTAAAAATGTTTGGACTTTAAATTATAACCCACTTCATTAGGCAAGTCACCCAAGTCAGAATGTCGTAGGACAATACCCTCGAGAATCTCACAGGACTGCTTGTCTAGCAGAGAGGATTTATGAACCACTGCATTACATGTTTCTGAGGGTTTAACTGAAACTTTCAGAGTGTCA
>NW_012119288.1:222542-224806 GCF_000951035.1 Colobus angolensis palliatus | reverse complement strand
TGCAATGAGCTATTCTCAGGTTAATAGGACTTTACACTTGGCAGTTGGCTACTCCCCAGTGTTCCTAGACATTAAGAAACAGAAGTTCCTCTTACTCTTTATTCTGTTCTATTTATTTGTTTATTTATTTTGAGATAAGATCTCACTATGTTGCTTAAGTTATCCTCCCACCTCAGCCTCCCAAAGCGCTGGGATTAGAAGCATGATCCACTATGCCCCTCCCGCCTTACTCTCAAATACTAGAACTGAAACTGGCACGGCAAGGTTCTAACACAGTCTGCTAGTTATAGAGTAGTCACAGGTCTGAGGCAAATTCAGCTTTTGGTGGGGGCCATCCATCTTTAACCTACCCTCTGGGCATACATTATTTGCATTTCTTGTAAACGCAAAATACATTCATCCCCCTCCTAAAATTCCCAAAATTTCATCCCATGATGAAATCAATTTCAGTTTTTAGTTTCCAGATCTTGTCATTTAAATCAGCTCCAGGTGAAAATAACGCTCTTTTGGAGCAATTTTTTGTATTTGGATTCTTAAGTATTATTTCTGTTTTCCCAAAGTTGCAAACTAAAGGAGCAAGTCATCTGTCCTCCTCACACCTGACATACAAAGAAAAGAGGTGTGGGAACCTGCAGTAGATGGCCCTTATTCCAAACAAAGGCGAACAACAAAGGCATGAAGAAGTCACAGGTCTAGGGGAATTCTAAAATACAGTCAGTCTCATGTCACTTGTTCCCTGATTAGAGCCCAGTCCTGCTCTGGGAGGGTGGTTCTATGTGGATTTTCATTCCACCTGCTAAGTTCTGTTTTTGGAGTCATATTTTTTTGTATATTAAATCATCCTCCTTCCTTGCTTCCGTCCCTCCCTCTCCTCTTCCTTTCTCTCTTTTCTTTCTTTATCTTTCTTTCTCTCAAGCTGAGTAAATTTCATAGCCTGCTTCCGCCCATGAAAAATGGATGCTACCATTGTAATTGTTTTAGGGCACCACAAACTGCACCCATAGAAGATGGTGAACCTAATTTATACATAAATTAGTCAAAATAGGTAACATTGCTTTAAAAATGTTTGGACTTTAAATTATAACCCACTTCATTAGACAAGTCACCCAAGTCAGAATGTCGTAGGACAATACCCTTGAGAATCTTACAGGACTGCTTGTCTAGCAGAGAGGATTTATGAACCACTGCATTACATGTTTCTGAGGGTTTAACTGAAACTTTCAGTGTCATTTTTGAAAATGTGACCAGTGTCCTGAATTCATTCGTTGCCCTGAAGACATTTTTTATTTTAAGAGTATTTTCCTGGGAGAGATTGGAGATCAGAAAATATTTCATTTTTGAACACAACAAATCCTGCCTCAGAAATAATTTCTCTATTTTCTACTTTGAGATGGAACATTTCCTTTTTCAGTTTTTCTGTCTACCTGTACATTATCAAGCAGAGCTACAAGAAACCAGATGGGCTTTTAAAGTTTTACCTGGCAATCTACTTACAGGTCCATAAATTCAGCAGAAATGTGTTTTACTTCCACCTTACCACACATTAGGGTATGACCAATTTTTGTCACTAAAAACACATTTTTGTAAATAGCCTCATAACAAATTGCTACCTGCCCTTTATGAACAGTCTTTTTAAGGCCTTTCAAACAGGCTGATGCCCATTCCCAAGCCAACAGCCTGTTTAAGGCCTTTCAAATAGGCCTGCTGCCAATTCCCGAGCCAATCTCATATGTCTTCATTAAGGAAAAAGTTCACAGTAGCAATTCACTCTCACAAATTAATTTCTTTTCTGACTCTCATATTTTTGATAGTTAATTGTCTCAGGTGGATTTTAATGCTTTTGGTTTCTCGTGTAGTTGCAAATAGAAGGCAAATAGGACCAGAGTCATGTGTAGGCTTGACTGAGCAAACAGGCAAGGTGTGTTCCCTGCATACATGCCTAGAAACACAGATTGGATGCCGGGAACATCTGAGGTTGAATGGTCTCTCTCTCTCTCTCTCTTTCTTTCTCTTTCTGTCTCTCTCTCTCTCTCCCTACTTCTCCATCACTCCATGTGACCCCTTCATGTGGCTTCTCCATGTGGCTAGTTTAGGTTTCCTCACAGCATGCTGCTCTAGTGTATTCAAATCCTTTACACTGAAGCTGGCTTTTCCCAAAGCATGTCTGCTAAGAAAGAAGGGTCAGAGGTTGCCAGTAGCATTAACAAACTGTCTTAGTTGGTTAACGATGTTCTTTTATCAGTGAAACAGTCACAGAGCCAATC
>NW_012119288.1:220014-222492 GCF_000951035.1 Colobus angolensis palliatus | reverse complement strand
CTGTTTAAGGCCTTTCAAATAGGCCTGCTGCCAATTCCCGAGCCAATCTCATATGTCTTCATTAAGGAAAAAGTTCACAGTAGCAATTCACTCTCACAAATTAATTTCTTTTCTGACTCTCATATTTTTGATAGTTAATTGTCTCAGGTGGATTTTAATGCTTTTGGTTTCTCGTGTAGTTGCAAATAGAAGGCAAATAGGACCAGAGTCATGTGTAGGCTTGACTGAGCAAACAGGCAAGGTGTGTTCCCTGCATACATGCCTAGAAACACAGATTGGATGCCGGGAACATCTGAGGTTGAATGGTCTCTCTCTCTCTCTCTCTTTCTTTCTCTTTCTGTCTCTCTCTCTCTCTCCCTACTTCTCCATCACTCCATGTGACCCCTTCATGTGGCTTCTCCATGTGGCTAGTTTAGGTTTCCTCACAGCATGCTACTCTAGTGTATTCAAATCCTTTACACTGAAGCTGGCTTTTCCCAAAGCATGTCTGCTAAGAAAGAAGGGTCAGAGGTTGCCAGTAGCATTAACAAACTGTCTTAGTTGGTTAACGATGTTCTTTTATCAGTGAAACAGTCACAGAGCCAATCCACATTCAAGTGAAAGGAGAATAAGCCTTACATCTTGATGGGAAGAGCGGTAGAGAGGGCACCAGTTTTAACCTGGGACATGATATTTTGATTCTTTTTTCAAGGAAATTTCACGTGGACAGGGATTAAATTCTGCTCCTGCATATGCCTTTCTTCTCTACCTCATTTGTGAATGATTCAAGATTAGGGCAAGTGTATTAGTCCTAGTCCGTTCTCACACTGCTACGAGGAAATACCCAAGACTGGGTCATTTATAAAGGAAAGAGGTGTGATTGACTCCCAGTTCCACACGGTTGGGGAGGCCTCAGGAAACGTACAATCATGGCGGAAGGCAAAGGAGAAGCAGGCACCTTCTTCATAGGGCGGCAGGACAGAGTGAGTGCCAGCAGGGGAAATGCCAAAGGCTTATAAAACCATCAGATCGCATGAGACTCACTCACTATCAAGAGAAGAGCATGGGGGAAACCATCCCCGTGATCCAATTACCTCCATCTGGCCCTGCCCTTGATGCGTGGGGGATTGTTAAAATTCCAGCTGAGATTTGGATGGGGACACAGAGCCAAACCGTATCAACAGGTAGTGTAAATAGGAAGGTGGACCATATCGTTGCAGGGGGTGACTTCTCTTAATTCAATAATCTATGGTAGTCATGTTGGGAAACTGTTAATACATGCCACTGGGTAATTTCACTGTTTCAATATTTTTTCAGCTCCACATTGCTCCCATTTTATGCAAAAGATTGCTTTCTTTATATTGCTCACTTTCTGCTTATTTGATCAAAGCCTCTCAGTCCCAGGTGAGTACAATTAAAGGGCCATATGAAAACCGGACTATTTGAGGCAAGCAAAATAATTGAGTCTGAATTTGAGAAAGATATATGCCATTATCCACATTATGCTGAACACTTAAAACGTAGTATACTTATAGATGTCAAAAATTAAAAATATGTAGAAAACTGGACACAATAAAAACGTTTCTATTTCTTGCTCAGTCCAAGAACTTTCTATTCTAAGAACAAAACTCTAGTTACCAATTTTGTTGACATGTTGTTAGATATACATAGATGTATAATCACAGATGCACATCAGCAATTAAAAAATATATACATATATGTGTATATGCACTTATATGTATGTTTATGTGTGTGTATTTATAAAATATATGTTTTGCATGTGTCCTTATTTCACAAATAATAGCCTACAGTATGTACACTATAGCACACCTTGCTTTTCTTTGGTGATAGCAGCATAACTTAGAAGTTTTTCCATATTAGTTCTAAAAGAGCTTCATAACTGATTCACTATCAATCATGCTAAAAGAAATTAGTCTTCTTTTTTTTTTTTTTGAGACAGAGTCTCTCTCGGTCACCAGTCACCAGGCTGGAGTGCAGTGGTGCGATCTCAGCGCACTGCAACCTCCTCTTCCTGGGTTCAAGCAATTCTCCAGTCTCAGCCTCCTGACTAGCTGAGATTACAGGCACGAGCCACCATGCCTAGCTAATTTTTGTATTTTCAGTAGAGATGGGGTTTCACCATGTTGGTCAACCTGGTCTCTATCTCGTGACCTCTTGATCTGCCCGCCTCGGCCTCCTAAAGTGCTGGGATTACAGGCATGAGCCACCGCGCTGGCCAGAAATTAGTTTTCTTTAAGCTAAGTTTTTCTTAGTTTATTTACAGATATAGAGTATGTCATTGCTTATCATAGTGTACGATAGATTATTTAATGAATTTTCTGTTGCTGAACATTCATTGCTGATATTTTCTGTGAAAAATAATGTTGCAATAAATAAGGTCAAAATACACCATTATTTTAAAAATATGAATATAGTTTTAGGATATAAAGTTGTTCAGTCATAGGATATGTATACTTTTAATTTGGAACCTATAGCAAA
>NW_012119288.1:218118-219376 GCF_000951035.1 Colobus angolensis palliatus | reverse complement strand
TACCACATAACACTACATATTTGTTATCCCAGTTCTGCCTTTAAGAGATAAAGTTGGGCTAGAAGGAAACAATTCTGTTTCAGCAGAGTTGTAACCTTCACTTAAATAGATGTTATCATAAATGACAAAGTACTCCCTGGAGAAGCACTTTAGATCCTGTATTATTTTCCTAGGTCTGCCATAACAAACTACCATGAACTGGGTAGCTTAAAACAACATAAATGTATTTGGTCACAGTTCTAGGGGCTGGAAGTCTAAAATTAAGGTGTAGGCAGGGCTGAGCTCCCACAGAAGTCTGTAGGAGAATGCTTCCTTGCCTATTTCTAGCATATGGTGACTTGCTGGCAACCACTGCCATTCCTTGGCTTGCAGCTGCATAGCTCTGCCTATGCTTCTGTTGTCACATAGCATTCTCACTGTGTGCCTCTGCCTTCACATGGCCACATTGCCTTTTTTTATGAAGACACATGTCATATTGGATTAAGTGCCTACCCTACTCCAGTATGAGTTCATCGTAGCTAATTACATCTACAATGATCCTGAAGCACTGGGGATTAGCACTTCAATATACCCTTTGCAGGAATGGGGTAATGCTAATTGTTCCCTGAGTTTGATAACATTTTTGGCCTTCTGCTTGGTGTCTTGACTCCACTGAATTCCTTCAGTAACTTCTGGATATGTAAATCTTGTATGATTACCCAAGCTGTTTCAATGACTAGCCTATCCATAAATCTGTGGCTACTATTGACATTTATGAATAGCATGATTGTATAACAGATGATTTGTCCTACAGAAAATATTTTATATACACACGTTTATACAGCTATATCAACTCATTTTATACACTTGCCTAATTACCAAATTTTAGTACTTCATATCAGCAAACATTTTGAAGGTATTAGTAATTTTTATTTTCTTTTTTATTCAAAGTCTTCTCTGTGGTCATCAACCATTATGTCCTAAAAAGTACCATGGGATTTTCATTACAGAATAAAAGCCAAACTTCTTACATTCCCCTGCAGAAATTGTTGCAGATTGCACCTGCCTCTTACACCTCTGATCACATCTTCAACTATGCTGTACTTGCTACCTCTGTTCCACATTTTCTACATTGGTTTTGTATGTAATAGTCAGAAGACAATATTGTTGAAAAACAGAAAAACACAGTGAGCCACCACTTTCTAAGTAGAACTTCATGTCTAATTTACTTCATCTATAGATAAATATAAATTCCTATTAATGATTACCAATGAATCAG
>NW_012119288.1:212841-213263 GCF_000951035.1 Colobus angolensis palliatus | reverse complement strand
GTGCTATTTGATAAGCCACAGATGTTATTCCCTTTGTTCTTGAACTGTCAGTAAAGGAACTCTTGACTGGTTACTGTTGTGGTTCATTTAGTGCCCAGATAATCGGTCAAACATTATTCTGGATGTTTCCATGAGCATACTTTTGGATGAGATTTAACTGGTAGACTTTGAATAAAGCTGATTGTACTTCATAATGTTGGTTGACCTTATCCAATTAGTTGAAGGCCTCAACAGAATACAAGTCTGACCTCTCCAAACAAGAGAGAATTCTCCAGCAGACTGTCTTCATACTTCAACTGCAGCATTGGTTGTACCTGGTTTCCCAGTTCACTGTCTTTGGACTTGAACTGCAACTCTGTCCTGAGTCTCCAGCCAATCAGCCTCCCGCATGAGATTTTGGATGTACCAGGTCTCTACAATCA
>NW_012119288.1:208812-212086 GCF_000951035.1 Colobus angolensis palliatus | reverse complement strand
GGGTTTCACCATTAGCCAGGATAGTCTCCATCTCCTGACCTCGTGATCCACCTACCTCGGCCTCCCAAAGTGCTGGGATTACAGGCGTGAGCCACTGCGCCTGGCCTCAGTCATTATTTCTTTAAGCATTTTCTCTGACCCTTCCAATCTCTCTTCTACTCTGGCATTCCCATTGCAGGCATGGTGATGTGCTCAATGGTGTCCCGTATTTCTCTGAGATTCTATTGGTTTTTCCTCATTCTCTTTTTATCCCTCTGGTTTTCAGATCATTTCATCTCTATCACTCTGTCTTTAAATTTGCTGTTTCTTTTGCCAACTGACAACTACTGGTGAGAGACTGTAATGATTTTATTTTTTCATTTCAATTATTGTACTTTTCACCTCAAAAATTTCTATTTGATTCTTCGTTATCATTTTAATCTCTTTATTGACGTTCTTGATTTAATGAAAGTGTCATTATGCCTTCCTTTACTTCTTTAAGCTTGGTTTTCTTTGTTTTTTTCTGAATATATTTATACTATCTATTTAAGCCATTGTCTGTTGATACCCCAGCCTTTTCAAAAAGCCTCTTTTGCTTGCTTTTCTTCTTGTGTATCGGATTCCTGTTTCTTTACATATCTTATGATACATTGTTGAAAACTGAATATTTTAGATAGTATACTATTGCAGTTCTACTGAGTTGCTGAATCTGAACTCACTTCCAGAGCCTGTTGTTGTTTGCTTTTATTTAGATACTTGGCTGCACTACTTTAGTGAAGCCCGTTTTCCCCAAAGTATGTAGCCTCTGGTTTCATTTCTCAGAGCATGCAAACCATGGCTCGCTCATACGGCATAAGTAGCATGCTTAAAAAAGTTGTTCTAAGGCGGCACACAGCCACCCTAGGAATACAGGGTTCCCTCTGACTGACTTTTTCCCTGATGGTCTGTCAAAAATAGAGTAGATCTACCTCTGTTCACATCACGCCCATCTGGTGGCCTCCACTATTTGCTCACTGAAAACAAAACAGTATTGTTGTCAATATCCCGGGCATAAACTCTTCCGAAACCTAAACCAGTGAAATTTGGGATCTTGGCAGGGAGAATCATTGACTTATCTTGAATCTTGTTTTGATCTCAGGAGATCTCTCTTTTAGCTGTTTCCTTAGATGGTTTTCTCTTTTAATGTCTAACTTGTTTAGCTTGTTGCTGTTAGGTAACTACGAGATTCCTTATAACTACTTTTCACAAAAACCACCATTGTTTTTGACTGTGTCCTTAGGCTTCACATTCTCACAAAACGTTAGTTCATTTAGAGAGAACAACGATCCTGTTTTTCCTTCTGGGATAATACTCTATGCAATTTCTGTGAAGCTGGTGGCAGGAACAGTGACTGACTTCTCTCAAAAGGATGGTCCTTTTTTATGCATGGGTTATTGTCAGGGCAATAGTCCCAGGTCTTCTCAACCTCTTCCAGCATGCCATATGAATGAGCCATGGGAGGGTGATTGGGGCCCAAGATTCTTGTCTTGTTGAAGTAGACTTTCCACCCTACCAATGAGGGTGAGATGTCAACAGCCTTCCCATTCTAGGAAGAGAGCCTTAGCCTGGGAACCTGCCGGGAGAGGGAACCATTTGTTCTTGACAACACATTCCAGAATAGAGCCTTCAGTGCCTGGGCTGGGACATCAGACAGGGAATAGCAGATTGCAGAACAAGTGCACAAGATTTTGTTCTTCTTACCGAGATTTAGAAGATTTTCCATTTACTATATGTTCTATGGGTTGAGATTTGAATTTTTTTAAAGATAGTTTTCAAAACTTATGGTTTCTTTTCCAAGGGAGAGATACAAAATACACACACAATTAAAAAGTTCTGAAATATCCAAGCTCAGATTAAAGAGTTGCAAAACAAACATTTTGTCTGTGACTCGTAAACCACCAATATATTCAAGGTATTTCATTCTCAGGTAAACAAAGGTACAAATGTAGATATAATGAAATATTCTATATCACACTCGTTATGAAATATTTTATATCCCACTGGCTACATATCCCAAATGAGATGCAGATGATGAAAAATTATTCTATGCATTCTTAATAAACAATATATACAAGTTTGCACAAGGAATATCCAGGATGATTTCAGGACTTTAAACAATATATTATAAAACAGTATTATTAAATTTTAATGCTGTCTTGGCCAGTTGCTCAGTGCTGTAGTTCCATACATGTCTGGACATAACCAAAGAGCTATTTCACATCAGCTGCAAGTTAATCTTAATTTTATGTAGTATATTATCTAAAGAGAACTGGAAGAGACAGCCCACTCATACTAGAAAGAGAACAGTATATATGGAAGCATATTTGTTTTTAATTTTCTTTCCCCATTTTAAATTAGAGGCGATTCATTATTCTTTCTAAATGAGTTGGAAAAAAGTAAATAGATTGAATAGAAACCAGAAGATTTTCAATATTGGGTAAAGGATTATATTAGGAGCTTAAAGTAAATGTATGGCTGTCATTTCTTTACATTAAAAATAATGACTTTCTGTTCTTGCAATAGTTTGCTGAAAATGATGGTTTCCAGCTGCATCCATGTCCCTACAAAGGACATGAACTCATCCTTTTTTATGGCTGCATAATATTCCATGGTATATATGTGCCACATTTTCTTAATCCAGTCTGTCACTGATGGACATTTGGGTTGATTCCAAGTCTTGCTACTGTGAATAGTGCTGCAATAAACATACGTGTGCATGTGTCTTTATAGCAGCATGACTTATAATCCTTTGCGTATAGTGGGAATTGAACAGTGAGATCACCTGGACACAGGAAGGGGAACATCACACACCGGGGCCTATTGTGAGGAGGGGGTAGGGAGGAGGGATAGCATTAGGAGATATACCTATTGTAAATGACGAGTTAATGGGTGCAGCACACCAACATGGCACAGGTATACATATGTAACAAACCTGCACATTGTGCACATCTATCCTAGAACTTAAAGTATAACAATAAAAAATAAATAAATAAATAAATAATGGTGAGATAATCTTAGAAGTGCGTTAGAGGTACAGTTTTTCATAAGGATTTAAGTGATCATAAACATTCTACAGCACTTAACATGCAAAATTAGTTTATTAATTTGGAATAATTTCTAAGCATTTTTTGTATGTATAAGATAATACATATATTCAGTTTATACATTTCTACAATCTTACATATTTGTGCTGGATGGTTTTTAAAGGTTAACACATACAGGTAAAACTTGTTTTATTGAACTTCACTTTGTTGTT
>NW_012119288.1:199385-206247 GCF_000951035.1 Colobus angolensis palliatus | reverse complement strand
GAAAAGAACTTTATTCTGAAATAATTTATTCATTAGACATTAAGGTTATTATGTGACTCCAGTAGCCTGAGTTAATAAAAAGGATTAAAAGCCATTAACTCTCTATATATTTATCCAGTATATTATTTCCATTTACTTTGAATCTAAAGAAAAGAATTAATGTCTGCTTTTTCTAATAGAATTAACTTTTTTCAATAAGTATTAAATAAAAATTCCACATAATAACTTATTTTAAAATTAATTTTTATACTCCCTTGAATCCTTGAGAGTTTTCTCTAATGACTGTGCTTAATACCTGGGTGATGGGTTGTTCTGTGTAGCAAACCACCATGGCAAACCACGTCTACCCATGTAACAAACCTGCACATCCTGTACACGTACCCTGGAACTTCAAATATGAATTGATGTATGTTGAAAAATAAACGTTGTGCTGTCTCCCTCTCCTGCCTGTCTTGGGCCAAATTGGGAAGTGGGCTCAGATTGTCTGCTCTATCCGCCCCATCCTCTTGCGTTATTCTCCACAGTGCCCTCCTCAAGGCACCATGCTGTTGTACTTGTTCGTAGGTTGTTTGTATGAAGGCCATGCATTATTTTCTATCCTAAGACTCCACCACTGCGTTTTCAATGCATGACATAAGAAAGGGAATCCTCTGAGGACATGGACTTGATTAAAATAAAGTACATACTGATAATGACAATTGTGGGGCAGGTAAGTCTAGTTCTATGACCCACGCATGGAAGAAATTGAAGCTTGAAAATAAGAGACACAACATAAAAATTAAAGATTAATTAGAACATTAAATATAAGTGAACAAAACTTAGAAGATTAAATGTAAGTGAAAAAAAATTGTAAGAACCTCCAAATATCTTTTAAATTAAAAAAATCAGTGTTCATTTATTACTGATACGGTCAGTCTTCATAATCTTTAGAATGAGATTCGGTTAAATCAAAATTGACAAAGTAAAAGAAAGCCTAAATTTTATATTTTATTTGTTTTCTCATTACTACTTTGTAAATTTAGGAAAATATATATCAATAAACATTAGCTATAATATGCAAATGTCTACACCTAAACCAGAATTGAAGGATTTGCAATTATATATAAAAATCAGAAACCACTGTCTAGCTATTTGTTTTCACGCACCTCGGGGCAAGGAAAAAAGAAGGGGTCTATGGACAAAATTACCTATTGATTTCTCAACAATGTGCATCCTTTTTTATTATAATAAGTTTTATCTTTCCCTTCTAGGTGTTAGTGTATTGGAAAATCATTTAAAGAATGTATCAGCTAATTGAAGGCTTAAGTGTGAGTTTGACTTTTTATGATTAATATAGAAATATATTTCTAAGTGTCTTTCCTTAAAAATGTTAGATACTATTTTAATTTGCATAGTATACATAAGACTTTTATCATTAGTTACTTACATTGGATCTGCAAGGGAAGCCCTGCAGTCAAGTTTTATATCCACTTGATGCAAGATTGGCTGGTCCTCTCATTAGATGTTATTGCTGATTTTCTCCTCTTGCCTAGAGTGTCTCTATATTGTGTCATGTGTGAATACAGGGTTTCTTACTTGCATGTCCAGTCACTGTGCTGGAGTCAGTTCCTTTCAATCGAACCAGAACAAAAACCAGAGACTTGGGGGCAGTGTAAGCGTGTGTGTGTATGTGTGTATGTGTGTGTGTGTGTGTGTGTGTGCTTGGAGACTAGTATAGGTTGAAAGAATGTCAGATAAGGATCAATTTTGCATAGCATAATGTGAATAGAGTAATTGTCTGGAAGTTAAAATTACACAGTGTTCAGACAGTAAATTGCAGAAACTTATGATACATAAAAGGAAGGCCCTAAAAAATGAGGATGTAGTGCTCGTGAAGTAAAAACTGAGTAGCCAAACCAAACATCAAGCTCTTCCAGAAAGCGAGTTAATTAAATGAAGAGAAAGATGAATGGTTGAGCTTTAACATGCAGTGGTCACAGTTCTTCTCTCCTCTCCTCTCCTCTAAAACTGGGACTTTCATTCACAGAGTAAGTGGAATATGATATAACTTCTAGTCTTGTAGGATTTGAATATTGTAGATAATTTACAAATGATTCAGGTCATTTAGAAAACTATTGTTTTGCTCTCCTGATTCTTTGTCTCTGGTGTTCTTATCCTTGAGATCATGTATTAGCTAAACCAGTTCATATTGAAAACACAGGTACTGAGGGTAACTCAAATCATGTATGTAACTGATGCCCTATGTGAATTTTTCTGAATCCTCCTCATATGTCTGTTGGCAGATGTCACTTATACCATCTGCTTTTGTCTTTAGGTACGTAAGATTCCTGCCAGGCTTTGACTTCTACCCTTGGCCTTCCTGTACAGGGTTGTAAGGAATCATCATGATGTATGTTTGAAATTATGTTTAACAGTATTACAGTCAATGTAGACTAAATTTTGATGCAGGAACAACCTCAGAACTTTTACGATCACTGCTGGAGTGAGAGAGAGAGAAAGAGAGTGAACAGAGAATGTCACATGAGCTTTACTCTATCTCAACTGTAAAAAACAAACATGACTTCTACTCACATTTCTTTACCCAGAACTAGTCCTATACCCGTGCCTAACTGGAAATGAGCAGAAACTATTGTGTCTGCAACGCTCAAGGAGAGGAAATTGGTTATTGGTCAGTGTCAATATTGTCCACAAATGTGAATGACATTTTATAAGGTGTTGAATCGGCCTGTCACCCACAAAAGTGCTTGCATACAATTGGCAAACCATATATGCTATATTTTAAAAATAATATTTCTCTTCCATGTGTTAAATGTAATAATTGTTTTGGATTATTTAACTGGACATATTACTAAACATTTTTTCCTACTCAAACAAAAAGTACTCTTACAACCAAAAAAACGCGTTTGTTGTTGTTGTTGATTTAATTTTCAAACACACTTGCAGGACTCAAAACAGAAACACTCCTTCAAACCTCAAATACCAACTAAGTCATAATCAATATCCTTTGTATGGTAAGACAGTAGACCCAGAACAACGGAAGAAAGACAATGGAAGATGAAGTTGAAAGTTAATGGAAGAAAACATAATTATAGAGAGTTACAACTACTACATACTTACTTTTAAACTGGTAATTGATATCTAAAAGAAGTAAGGATTTGATGTGGAAAGAACAGTAAATGGGAGATAGGAGCACTAATTTTAAGATGCCTTTTTGACATTAACCAGTAAAACAATTTTGGAAAAAAACAATGATCTATGTTTCCTCAACCTAATTAATTTATATTATCTCATATATATTTTTTAAAAGGAGCTATACTTCAAAATGCAACCGATTAGAATATTTTGCTATATTTTCTATGAAGTTTAAGGTTTACTAAGCTTTCACTTTGTTTTAACTTTCTGATACAATGGACTAATTTATATTGTCATTTTATTATGCAATACTATTGTAAAGCTTTAAAACATAAAAAAATACAAAAAACATAAAATTGACATTTTATATAAATATACAATTCATAAAATAATTTAGAACACATTATTCTATTACAAAAAATTATCCTACTATCTTTTAGGGTTGTTCTTTGCTTCTAATATCCCATATGATAATTTACTAGTTTTTTTTTTTTTTTTATACTTTAAGTTCTAGGGTACATATGCACAACAATGTGCAGATTTGTTACATATGTATACATGTGCCATGTTGCTGTGCTGCACACATTAACTCATCATTTACATTAGGTATCATTAGGTATATCTCCTAATGCTGTCCCTCCCTCCCCCCACCTCACAATAGGCCCCGGTGTGTGATGTTCCCCTCCCTGTGTCCAAGTGATCTCATTGTTCAATTCCCACCTATGAGTAAGAACATGCAGTGTTTGGTTTTCTGTTCTTGCAATAGTTTGCTGAGAATGATGGTTTCCAGCTGCATGTCCCTACAAAAAACACAAACCCATCCTTTTTTATGGCTGCATAGTACTCCATGGTGTATATGTGCCACATTTCTTAATCCAGTCTGTCACTGATGGACATTTGGGTTGATTTCACATCTTTGCTATTGTGAATTTACCAATCTTAAGCTGTCAGATCCTACTTTTCTCACTTCCTTAACCATATTTTCTGCCTTCATCACACCCTTGCATTCTCAAGTTTTCTTGACCTATGGCAAAATAAATTTAATATTAATTCATAGAAAGATGTATATTTATAGATCTGTGGATGATGAATATCTCATATCCATTTTTTGTTTTATTTATTTATGGATTTATTTATTCATGTGGCCTAGTTGGGCTTTTTGAAATGGTAGCCTCATGGAATGTTTCATAATGATATCTTTATTCTGTGACTGGATTAAAATGTATGTTGTTTCTGTAAACTCAGTTTGAATTACTCCATCTTTGATGTCTATAGTATGGAATTAACAGTGGAGTTTATGTGCTTCACGGGACCACTAAGTGCAAACTTGTAAAATCTTTCATTATTTCAATAATTACACATGATAATAATGGAGAGACATGAGTGACATCTAAACTTTGAAAACAGCATTGTGCTCTTTCTAAATGTATTATGGAGGATTTCTCTCATTATTCTGGTCTTAATTGTATAAATGCATTTGAGCAAAGTTTCCATTTACCTTGCTAGTTGTTTTAGATGGCTGCTGGATCGCCATTCATGCAGGAAGTACTAAGAGATGGAGAACCGGTATTGACTTTAATAAACCTAAATTGTCTAAAAGTGGTAGAATAAGAGAAATGTTATGAATGGTGATGACATTGAGCCCAGGTTGAATCCAGGAATCCAATACCCAGTTTTATGTATAAAGGGTGAGGATAAAAAGGATCAGTACCTTTGAAAGATGTAAGATGAGAGAAAGGCATATTGTCAATAATGAATCAGTGTAAATCAGAACTTGGGAACTGATACTCTTAATTGTCTTCTGGAGGCCCACTTAATTGTGGTTTTTGGAAATTATAAAAGATTAAAGATGGTTGATTGAATGAAATTTAAAATTCTAAATTTAAAAATTATAGGAAAATCTTAATTACAGGTATTATTTCATTTAACAGCCTTTGCTATAGAAAGTTAAAAGGATTATTCAAAACTGAAGTAAGTGATCACTGGTCTGTCTTGAATTAAACAACCATGGAAAAGTAAACACTTTAAGAGGAAAAAGTATTGTATTCTTATTTAAATATATACAATGAGTTCAATAATACGATGAGTTTTTAATTGTATTCTCAACAATTTGTTAATGTTGAATTCACAGTATAAATAATATAAAAACAAACCCTCATTTTTTTAAATAAAAGTTCAGGAAATATTAAAGTTTCCAATTTAGATGATGAAAATGTCTACCTTTATATAATACACGCAGTGCATTAATAATTTAATAACCTTAAACAATAAATTTTATGTAGTAAAATGGTGAGTTAAAATGTATATATTTACCTGAGCTATTGGCAATATGCTTGTGGCCAGGCGCAGTGGCTCACGCCTGTAATCCCAGCACTGCAGCCGAGGCGGGTGGGACACGAGGTCAGGAGACGAGATCATCCTGGCTAACATGGTGAAACCCCTTCTCTACTGAAAAGACGAAAACAAAAAACTAGCCGGGCGAGGTGGCAGCCCCCGTAGTCCCAGCTACTCAGAAGGCTGAGGCAGGAGAATGGTGGGAACCCAGGGGGCGGAGCTTGCATTGAGCTGAGATCGGCCACTGCACTCCAGCCTGGGCAAGAGAGCTTGACACCGTCTCAAAAAACAAACACACAAACAAACAAAGAAACAAACAAAACCAATATGCTTGCAATAGATCACTTTGGGATATAAAAATGTAACCGTTTAAACATATTACAATATTAATGTGTACAATGTTGAAATATTTATTTACATATTGGTGTATAGAAAAATGAATTGTAGAACTAAGACTTTTGACATTGTTTAGAGATGTTCTGCTTCTGAACATTTTTTCTTCAGTCGTGTATTTCATGGTGTACTTAAATATACAGATCTACATGAATCTACAGGTCCACATATTTCATGGTCAATTTAATATATATTATATTGGCTACCTTATATATAAATGTTTCTATATCCTGTACACACACACACACACGTACACACATATATACACATGCACAATATTGTTTTCGTAAGGGGCAAATCTGTACTGTTTTTGACACAGCACAATGGTAATATGCCATACAGTTATAGAAAGCTATGTTGTTACATAACTTTGAAAACAAATATTTTCAGGTTTTGCCTGCTGTCTCCAGTTGTTTATAATAGACATCTAAATATCTGCAAAATCTGGCCCCTAATATTTCTGGGAAATTCTAAGGTGTTTCTGCCTTGGTCGTAATAGTGTCTATTTCTACCAGAAATTCTAGTGTTCCACCAGCCAACAATATGTTTTTTGCACCCAGCAGGGGACAGCAATCTCTGCTGGCTTCTGACATTTAGAGGATCCCTGTTTTTCCTCTGAGTACAGCAGTTGCCCAACTAAGGTGCCACTATTCTGTCTTTTCTTTTCCAGGTACTCATGTCTGCGGGAAAGTGTGTGTGCCGGGGTGCGTGTGTGTGTGTGTGTGTGTTTGTGTGTGTGGTGGGAGGACTGTCTGGTAATAGCCTTCCCTTTATTTTGGAATTGATTATAGGAGCCTCAGTGTTCTACATATGTGTTCAATATTTACATGATTTCTCTTGAGCTTTTCATTTTTATGTTTTTTCCTCAAAAACAAACTGACCACTACAATTAAGAAATATACTAATAGTATTTTATGGACAAACATTTGAATCATAATAAAATAAAGAAACAATGATTCCCACAGAAATTATATATATATCACAATTTACAGATTATTTAATT
>NW_012119288.1:193409-194210 GCF_000951035.1 Colobus angolensis palliatus | reverse complement strand
GCAAGTCTAGATGTTGCTGTGTAGTTATTTCTAAAGGGTAACATTTCAATCAGTAGAGTTTGAATACAGCAGATTACCTTCCATAATGTGGGGATATGCATCACCTAATGATTACTTGAAGACTGTAAGAGAAAAAAGACTGATGTCTTCTGAAGGACAAGGTATTTTGCCAACAGATTACTTTTGGACTGGAGCTGGAGCTGCAATATGACTTCTTCCTTGGGTCTCCCAACTTCTGGCCTACCTTGCAGATTTTTGACTTGCCAGACCCCAAAATTACATAAGCAATTCCTTAAAATAAATCTCTCTCTCTCTGCCTATCCAATCTATCTATACCTAATATTCTATTCATTATGTTTCTCTGTATAACCCTGATTAACACAGTTGGTGAATATGCTATTGTAACTGAATTTTTAAAAATTTTTTTCTTTACCAAATGTGTATCTATGCATACTCAACCTTTATAATTTCGGTTGCTTTTCACCCAACTTTTTGACAGCATTTTGGCCTTTCTTTTTAATCACCATAAAATGATTTTCACTTCCCTTTCAAAAACTAAATCAGCGGTCCTCAAACAATTTAGATAGGGATGCGTCTACAGTCCATATCGTCTTCTGGCGTGCCCCTATGCATGTTGTTTTTTGGATATCATCTTTATTTTTCTCTTTTTGATAGTTATTTTATGAGATAAATGATAGAAAACCATTTCTCAGTGATGTTACAGACAAGCGGAGGGAGTATACAGGTAAGCATCCACAATTGTAACACAGCGTGAAATACGTCAGGGCACGTAGATGTTGC
>NW_012119288.1:193020-193359 GCF_000951035.1 Colobus angolensis palliatus | reverse complement strand
CACAATTGTAACACAGCGTGAAATACGTCAGGGCACGTAGATGTTGCACATTTGGGATGTAAGCCTACTATTAGAAGGGCCGGAGGAGACTTACAAATGGAAATGGTTCTTAGGCAGATATCTGTAGGGTGAGCAGTAATATTAAAAATAACATATATTACCCTTTGTATGCTTCTGTAACTATCCTATGTTTTTGCAAGTATTAAATCATTTAATTATCACAAAAAATCATGCTAATTGTTACGATTTCCTTTTAAAAATAAAATAGTTAAAAATGGTGAGATATCAAAAAAAGTAAAAGAGATGAAAGTAAGAAGAAAAAGTTATCTTGGCAGAGGG
>NW_012119288.1:187809-192970 GCF_000951035.1 Colobus angolensis palliatus | reverse complement strand
AAATCATGCTAATTGTTACGATTTCCTTTTAAAAATAAAATAGTTAAAAATGGTGAGATATCAAAAAAAGTAAAAGAGATGAAAGTAAGAAGAAAAAGTTATCTTGGCAGAGGGATCAACGTGGGTAAAATCATGGCAAGAGATAGCATGGCAGAGTGTAGCAACTGAAGCACATTTAATGTGACCTGGTGGTTGTTTGTTTTGTGTTTGTGTGTGTGCTATGAGTGTTTCAAAGACCTAGGAGGCTGGCCACAGTGGCTCACGCCTGTAATCCTACACTTTGGGTGGCCGAGGAGGGCGGATAACCTGAGGTCAGGAGTTCAAGACCAACCTGGACAACATAGGGAAACCCCATCTCTACTAAAAAAATACAAAAAATAGTTAGGCGTGGTGGCAGGCATCTGTATTCCCAGCTACTTGGGAGGCTGAGACAGGAGAATCGCTTGAACGCAGGGGGCAGAGGTTGCAGTGGGCCGAGATTGTGCCACTACACCCCAGCCTGGGCAAAAGAGCAAGATGCTATCTTGAAACAAAACAAAACAAAGCAGCAGAGAACCAGAGAACGAGGAATGGGAATAGTAAGCAACGATCCCAGAGTAATAAGCAGAGACCGTGTTTAACTTTTTGGACTTTAAAATAAATTTTCATATCTTTACATGAATAAAAATTTAATATTTTCTTCTACGTATTTTATTTGTTGGGGGACTGCATCCTGATTTGTAAATGTAAATTTAAATTATAATTTTGTTTCTAAGTGTATTTTTCTGTACATAGTTATAAACATGCCTACCTAGTGGTGGTATTGTGAAAACTTTCAGCAGTATGAAATTTAAAATTGCTTATCCACAGTTACAAATATTTTTACTAGAACGTTACTTTTCTTTTGCACTTTTTGTTCAGTATCCCATATGAGTTTTCAAAGAAAGGGCACTTACAATTTTCTGGCTCCAGTTACTAATTGACTGACTCATTCTATTGCCAAACTTAATTCATGCATGAGGTGCCTTTTATATAATCTAAAAGAGGACTGAATTCATATATATATAATAATGCTTATTACACTGATACCTGATCTCATTTATTTAGTTCCCAGCCTCAATTTCTGCATTTGCCAAAGGAATGAGTAGCCGCCCTTCACTGTGTGGAAAAAGATAGTAAAAATGTATGAGGTAATGTTAGAACTCAAGAGTCTTTCTACACATGTGTACTATAGTATATACATTTCTGGAGTAATGCACTTTTCACATTTTTTGTCTGTTTATATGGCTCTCTTTTTCCTCTATGATTTCAGAAACAATGTATGCTGCTTTTGTGACTCAGTCTCCTACCCTAACAGCATTATTTAGAATTTCATTTCAAGAACACTTAGTTTGGCAAAAATATTTTGTTTTACACAAACAGATTAGATAATATATTGTCAAAATCTTATTTCTTTAACTTTGAAAATAGGTTGCAGGCCATCGATAGTGATGACTACATTATATAGGAGTTAACATATATCATGCTCTTTGAATCAGTGATCTTAATTCTATAGGATATGTTAAATAGAATTTGAGTTTACTAAGATGTATTAAACCAGTTAGGGAGAACTGCGAAATGTGAAGATGCAGGAAACTGTGCACATCATAGAGTCTCATGCCATACATTTTTCTATCAATAAATGAGATTACAAAATTAGATAAAATGATTGAACTCCAGCTAAGTGAAGATTCTCATTGTATTTTCTTTAAAGCAACTTACTAAGTTAATTACTTAAGGATTTAATCTTTAATCTCATATTCCTTTGCACTAGTGATAATGTTTAAATCGGTATGTTCTTATCAAGCACTTAGTAGCCTACAATAGCATAATCATATGACTCTAAGAATTATAACCAGAAAGGCTTACATCAATTAAAATGTAAAAAAAAAATCTCTCCCATAATCTATTAGACTTCCATTGTAGTTATTACCCTAATGTAGGTATCTAGACCCATACATTTGACAGTTTAAAGACCAAAGTTCTTGGAAATGTTTTCTCTGTCCTAACCTGTATTTTAAAATAAGTTAACACTGATGGAAGGAGTTACAAAAGCAGCACCAGTAGATTCAATCCCTTCCTTCTTTCTATGGTCTATTTCCACATTTTTGCCTAGTATATGACAATATCTTTTCATCATGTGTAGAGTGACCAGCTTTACCCCTTAGCTCTATATGTGCTTGGTCAAGGACTGAACTAGAAGTAAATAATATACCCGTTCTAAGCCTAGACTTTTGGAGATGGTTTATGGGTAGGTTTCTATTTGCAAGTGTGTGTCCCTCCCATTATCTTGAGGACATGCCTAGGCTGTTCTGCTGTCCTGGATGGAGCATTTGAGATGCATGATGAAAGGCTAAGTTAAACCAGCTGCCCAGCTGAGCAGAATAAACTTAATTTTTTTTATTAAGTTTATTTTCCAATTAACAAAAATAACATCTGTAGCAATCTTTTGCCTGTGTTAGCTGTAGCACACTTGCTGGTTTATGCAAAAGTGTAAAACTGTGACACATATAGATCCAGCTAAACAATAAGAAGAAACTCGTATTTATATACACAAGCCAACATAAACCATCACATTGAGTAGTTTGGTCTCTTCTCCCTACAGGAAGACATAAAATCAGCTTTCTTTGTTCTTATACAACCATTCAAAAAAGAAAAAGGAAGGAGAGATGAGTAATATGTGAAAAAGCTGCTCCACCAGCAAGGATTTGGTAGTACAACTCTTGCCATCTTCTGATCACACATTGTTCAGATGTGCTTTGTGAAAGAGTGTTTTGATCTTTAACTAGAATTTCAGAGAGTTTTTCAAAGCAATTGGCTCTTTATAATCCTTGTGTCAACATCATTATCTTTTTTACTTATAGGAAGACCTTTCCCCCTTCATGATGCATAAAAGAAAAGCAAACATTTAAACTTCCTACCTTAGGCAATAATTGCTTCCTGCAAAGTGTCAACTCATTTGTGAGCTGTTTCATGTACTCGCCAACATAACAAAGTTATTTTATAATGTTTAGAAAGGCTCTAAAGATGATCCTTCATAATCTAGTTTAATTGTACACCAACGCTGACTTAATATGTTAATATTTACTTTGCCTTTTTTCTCCAATTTTTTTTTGTTTAAAGGAAAGTCTTCACTATGATTTAAGTTAGCCCTCAAAATATACGTTGCAGAGATAAAGTTTGTGTGTGTGTGTGCGTGTGTGTGTTTATGTGATGTAACAGCCAATATTTATTTAATTTGGAACTAACACTGTTTCTATTTATGTGGTTTTTTTTAGCAATTTTAACTATATATTATTTGGATTTAAAATAGCAGATAACCCTAAGCAACTTCTGAGGACTCAAAATAATTCAATTCCATAAATAAATATTAAATATATATTAAACACCAGGCACTTTTTTAGTTCAATAATTGCTAGGAAAAAGAAGTCTCTCCTTGCCTGGAAATTTACTCTAGTGGAAATTTTCTACATTTGGCACATAATTGTTTTATGATTAATTTATGGCATAGGAACTCATGTAATACATACTATGTGTGGAGTTCTTTTTGACGTTGGTGTATAGTATAAAAAAGAGTTATAATACATGTCAACATGGAGTACATTGCTTTGTGGGTTGTGAAACAGAGGATGTAAACAGTTAACAAATAATTAGGCAAGACAGTACAAGTTGTGATCAGTGTCATAAAGGACATTTTCAAAGAGATGAGGAAAAAAGTAATTAGAAAGCACACATAGGATAATCCAAACTAACCTCTCTAAAGCAATGTTATTTATGTTAAGATCTTGTAGATGAGAATGAGCTGGACCTGCAGAAAACTGAAAGGATATTTCGACAGATTCAAAGTATTAAAAAAGAGTATAAAATACAATCAAACCTAAGATTAATGAAAGAAGCACAAATCAAGCAAAAATTAGATACGATTTAATAGATTAGAAAATTATTATCTGATAACTTTTGAGAAATACATTGAAGAAGTTACAGTAAATTGAGTATCAGTCTGGAAGTATATACTATTACTATTTAGTAATATTTACTAAAACTACTGTATTCTTTGGAAGTGGGTAATGAGTGGAGGCTGGAAGAGTTTTGGAGTGCATGCTAGGAAAAGCCTCTATTGTCCTGAAAGTACTGGTAAGGGTCACACTGGTGAAGACTCAGACAGAAGACTATTGAGAAAGACTCAGCCTTCTTAGAGAATACTTACGTAAGCCTGAAGAGAATTTGTTAGAAATAGGAACGGCAAAGACGATTCTGATGAGGTATCACATGAAAATAAAGCACATATTATTGGGTAATGAAGGAAAAGCCATCCTTGTTATAAAGCAGCAAAATAAAAATGGCTGAATCACATTCTGGTGTTTAAGGTAAAACTCGTGAGTGATAAAATTGGGTATCAGAGGCTTTGGTTATCAAAGGAAACAAAGAGAAACCAGTTTCTCTTATGATGGATGGGAATTAGTGTTAGGAAGATGAATAGCAGCTTATGAACGAGGCAGAAAGAAAGAAGTCTCTTAGGCTGTGTTCGATTAGAGGCTATCGCTTGGTTGTCACATGCTGTGCATCTGAGATTGCAGATAAGAATTCAAATCTGCAGATCAAACAGATTAAGTAATGAACAATAGACTATTATTTAAAAAGAGAAAGGAAAAATTTGTGTGTAAGAATGGGTTATTGGGAATTAAAACTTTGATTGCTAGAAGAAAATATCAGGAGTAGCTAAACGACAAAATTAAGGAAATACAACAAAATTCACACTTTGAAATACAAATCAATCATGATAATTAACCCAGGAAATCCAGTACTATTAATAGCCATTTCAGATAACATAGAAAAAAGGATGGTTGAAATAATTTGTACAATCCCCTAACTGCCTCCTTGCTGCCATAGCCCTCTTTTGGCTGGCAAGTTGTTAAATGAAATGAACTAAAATTAAAATGAAAGACTTTAGATATAATATAGATATTTTAAATTATACTTCAGGTTCTGGGATACATGTGCAGAACGTGCAGGTTTGTTACATAGGTATGCATGTGCCATGGTTGTTTCCTGCACCCATCAACCTGTCATCTACATTAAGTATTTCTCCTAACGCTATCCCTCCCCTTGCCCCCAACCCCCAACAGGCCCCAGTGTGTGATGT
>NW_012119288.1:185794-187418 GCF_000951035.1 Colobus angolensis palliatus | reverse complement strand
ACAATGGTGGAACTAATTTACACTCCCACCAACAGTATGAAAGCATTCCTATTTCTCCACATGCTCTCTAGCATCTGTTGTTTTCTGACTTTTTAATGATTGCCATTCTAACTGGTATGAGATGGTATCTCATTGTGGTTTTGATTTGCATTTCTCTAATGACCAGTGGTGATGAGCATTTTGTTATATGTTTGTTGGCTGCATTAAGCGTCATGACTAAAACACCAAAAGCAATAGCAGCAAAAGCCAAAATTGACATATGGGATCTAATTAAACTAAAGAGCTTCTGCACAGCAAAAGAAACTATCATCAGAGTGAACAGGCAGCCTACAGAATGGGAGAAAAATTTTGCAATCTATCCATCTAACAAAGGACTAATATCCAGCATCTACAAGGAAGTTAAACAAATTTACAAGAGTAAAGCAAACAACTCCATCAAAAAGTGGGTGAAGCACATGAACAGACACTTTTCAAAAGATGTTGTTTTTTCATAAACCTTGTCTTTGAAATGATTTATTTTCATTCTTTGTTTCTATGTTTTACTTGTAAGTATTTGAGCTTGAAGGGTCACATGTAGTAGTTAATTTAAGATGTTGGTTTCAGATAGATCTAATACCACTTTTGAGAATAACCCCTTAAGCCAACACGAGTTGATTATTTGCTTTACTCGTTAACACATCCTTTATTATATAGAATTATATGTCAGCATCTATTGATGTGGTCTACATTCATTTTCTTCCCTTAAAATATCACACCAGTGAAATATATTACTGTACATCTTAATATAAAAATATACAACATAATACATATTATTAGAATAAACATTACTTGGATTTTATAGGTTTTATTATATTATAATATTGAATATTTTTATACTTTTTAAAAATTATTTTCTACTTATATTCATAAATGAAATTGCTCTCTAATTTCATTTGGGATAGCTTGGTTGATGGTTGCTGTCATTTTAATAATCTGAAACATAACTTTAAAAGATCACCTTTTTCTATAATGTGAAATGCTCTTATAGAATATTGATGTGATTGTGATAATTATATATATGTTTTACTATTAATATAGGTTTTGTTTTACTTATTTATTATATTAATTAATTCATTTATTTATTTATTTTAAGACAGAGTCTTGCTCTGTTACCCAGGCTGGAGTGCAGTGGCGTAATCTCCACTTCCTGGTTTCATGTGATTCTCCTGCCTCAGCCTCCTGAGTGGCTGGGATTACAGGCACACACCACCACGCCCAGCTAATTTTTGTATTTTATTAGAGATGGGGTTTCACCATGTTGGCAAGGCTGGTCTCGAACTCCTGACCTCAAGTGATCTGCCCGTCTCAGCCTCCCAAAGTGCTGGGGTTACGGGAGTGAGCCACTGTGTCCAACCTAGTTTCACATTTTATCTCATTATTAGGAAGTGTTTTATTCCCAAGTGTTTATAAGCAACTTACATAATTTTCTTTGAGTTGGTTTACTCATCTATAAAGTAGAAAAATTGCCTTAATGTTTTATGTTTGTGTTTTTCAAGAATCTGAATTAATTTCCTTTGAAAATTAATATATTCAATTATTTGCCATAATATATTCTCTGCTTTTAAGTTAACATTTAAAATATGAT
>NW_012119288.1:181072-182634 GCF_000951035.1 Colobus angolensis palliatus | reverse complement strand
TATATTTATTTGTTTTTGCTTAGTGCTATTCCTGCAAAAAGAAATAGAATCCAAACTTTTCAAATTAAACAAATCTTAGAATAACTGAAATATTTGACATAAGGATGCATATGATCACATATTTTTGGTGTGTGTATGTGTGTTTATTTTTGAAAGGTCCATTTGATCAAATCAGTTTTATTTGCGTAACAGAGTTTCTTTTTGTATTTGACCTTTCATTAACATGGCTTTTTAAGATTACATAGAAGAAACAGAGCTACAATATTATTTGTTTGGATTTTTAGGGATAAAACAATACAAACAAGAAAAATATACTGTTTCTCTAGCTATCTAGGGAAGTTTAGTAACAGTTTTTCCAAACTAACATCATGATAACTAACCATTTATTGACTAATTATTATAAGTTAAACATCGAACATTTATATTATTGAAATTAACAATCCTGCGTATCTCAAATAAGTGAATATAACTAATTCCGTTTTAGTCATATTTCATAATTTAATTTAGTAAATTTAAATTTAATTTACTAAATTTAAATTACTAAAGTAATTTAGTTAATTTAGTAATTTTAATTTCACTGGTAGAAAAATTGAGACTCAAAAAGAATGTATAATTTTCCAAAGATCACACATATATTTGGGGGTATAGATTTTACACTCTACTGCTATGTGGTTTTGCACTTCCATGAAAGTACAGCAGGCCACACTTTCCATAAAACAATATCCACACCTGAGTGCTGGTGGTTCTCTGCTCTTTTAATCAAGTATTTATCCTTTCCAAAACAGAGAGCCTAAGTGGGCATTCCACTTGGCTGTCTTGTAGAAGTGATCTTGGGCAGCATTCTTCACCAAGTTGTACCTGAAGCTACTGACCCCTGTAAGATCCAGCGCCTGTAGTTTTTGTTGTAACTCTCACAGTGATTTTTGGTCTAATATGTCAATGTTGGGGTTTGTTTTACATAATATATGAAATATAAGCCAAAGATTTTCAGAAAGAGAACAATTTGCATCTACCAAATTCAAAATTCAGTAGTGCTCTTAAATAGCAGGTTTCTAGAGGCACTCTATTTGACTAAAAACTGGTTTACATAGATTATTATTTATTTTTAAATATCTCTTGTTTTAAAGTGCCAGCAGAATGAACTAAACAGTAGAAAGAAAGATGGAAGCATTAGGTTTTGGGAATTTGTCTGTAAGCCCAACTAATACTTTGCGATAAGATTTGCTAAGAATTTTTTTTAACTTTGCTTAAACTAGTTCTGTGATTATTGATAGAGAAAAAGTACAGGTAGGAAACAAATATGTAAAGATCCAGTTCAAAATCTAAGGTGGTGTTGTAAACCACAGAGTAGAGCAGATCAGGAGAGAAAAAATCAAGAATAAAATAGTCATAATAATTTTTGAATGATATAGAAAAGTAAAATGACATCTAAATATATCTGCCTAATGTGGCAAAAGTAATGAATAACTTTAGTGAGAACTATTACGTGACCAGAGTGAAAGTCAAAGGGAAGTGGGAGGTGAGGGTGAAGCAAGAACAGCTGCAGAAAACACTTTTTTTTT
>NW_012119288.1:173059-175177 GCF_000951035.1 Colobus angolensis palliatus | reverse complement strand
TGTGTGTGCATGTACAACACAGGATTCGGAGTCATAAAAATAATTTGCTGTGCCTTCCCCTTTTCCCTCCCCCCATCAAAGTATTTTTTAACCGAATTCCTTCAAGTTTCACACATTTGGGAGGGAATCGCTCTTTTAATCTCTAGTGATGATTTGAAAGTCTCCCTTTTACACTGTGTGACTCTTTTATGTAGAAAAAAAGGAAAAGTTAAACTTGAGATTAGAATGACATACACATAACGTGTAATACAATGTAGTTTCTTAAAAAGAACTTTAAGTTCATTTAGCAAGTGAATAAAGACTATGAAATGTTGAATAAAGACTATGAAATTTTACAACATATTTAAAGAATTTAAATTAGTAGCTGATAAAGAATGCATAATTACCATCTTTATGGTAAAATAACATGAACCTATACTAGCAGATTCCAAGGAGTATTTCTTTATCTAGCAAAATATTTTATCATCTATCTAAATTAAAATCTTAAATACATAAAACACAAATTAGTATTTTTATCTTCTATCTGCCTGTTATCCAGAGATCTCTATTCCCTTTTAATTGCCAACTTCAAATACTTACACTTTAAAAAGTCCTTAATGACTATCTTCTTATTCATTCATTCATTCATTCATTCGATTGATTCAACAAATATTTATTTTGCTTCCATTATGTGCCAAGAACTCTCATAGGTGCTGCAAATACAACTGGGAAATAAATTCCTGCTCTCCTGGAGTTTACATTCAACTGGGAGCAAACAGAATGTAAACAGGTCAATGTCTGTTATGTAAATGGCAATAAGAGCTATGAAGATGAACGCTGCTTTATAGCATGGGAAGCGGTTGGTTGAGTAGGGTACTATTTCAGATATAGAAGCATTTGAGCAGAAACCTGAATGAAGTGATAACGAAGAAGTCTTTCAGACACATTAGGAAAAAAAATTCAAACCATAAGGAACAGTAAATGTAACAGTGCAATAAGCATGAATGGCACATTCAAAAGTGTAAAAGGAGATCAGTGACTGAGGCCCCCTGAGTAAAAAGAGGAAAGATAGAATTTAGGTCCTGTAAAATAATCATAAGGTTGTAGTAACTAGGACCTGGTAAGCTAAGGTAGGGGCCTGAGATTTTATTTTGAGTGAGTTAGGAGGGATGGGAGGAATTTTTTTTTTTTCCAAGAAGCAATATGATTTGTTGTATGTCTTCATTTTAAAATGATCATAACTATGACTGAGAATAGACTACCATAAATCAGTTTTAAAAGATTGATAATTGAGCAAAAGTGTCTAATTCTAAAAGAATATATTAGCCAGTAATTTGTCCAAATTATACATTTGTTTAATGTAAAATCTATTCAGCAGATACCTGGATAGTATTAATCACCTCTGCCTACCCTTTTCATAACCGTGATTAATATATGTAACTAAGAAAACTAGAGAAATTATGTACTATTTCCTATTCAAAATCTTTGGGGTTTGTACTCCAATGAAAACTGATCTTGTTTTTGTGTGCTTCTTAATGTGTGTTGGTTGGCTTTTGCAAAGGTCTGAAGTTTTTTGTGCCCTCAAAATTCATATATTAAAATGTAATCACCAATGTGATGATGTTAGATGGTGAGACTTTTGAAAGGTGATTAGGTTACAAGGCTAGAACCTTCATGAATGGGATTGATGTCCTCATGAAAGAGGCCTAAGCGAGCCCCCAATATTTCTTCCGTGTGAGGACGTAGGAAGAAGGACGCTGTCTGTGAGGAATAGGCCCTCATCAAACACCAACTCTGTCAGTGCCTTGAACTTGGAATTTCCAATCTCCAGAACCACAAGAAATAAATTTCTGTTGCTTAAAAACCACCTCCTTTATGGTATTTTGTTACAGTAGCCCAAATAAACTAATACAGCTTTATTGTTTTATTTTGTTTAATTTTTTATAAAACCCTGAATCCCAGCTGTTTCAGAATTAGCAATGTGTAGTGCCTATATATTTATTTGTTTTTGCTTAGTGCTATTCCTGCAAAAAGAAATAGAATCCAAACTTTTCAAATTAAACAAATCTTAGAATAACTGAAATATTTGACATAAGGATGCATATGATCACATATTTTTGGTGTGTGTATGTGTGTTTA
>NW_012119288.1:164588-165274 GCF_000951035.1 Colobus angolensis palliatus | reverse complement strand
CGGCTAATTTGTGACAAACTAGATTGTAGATGTGTTTCAGTGTATGGTGGGAAGTAGTATATAGAGGTGGGAGTGAATAGCAAACATACACACAAGAAGACTCTTCAGGAAGTTTTTTGTATTATCTGTGAATACACACTATCACAACACTGAAAATTTATGCTGAAACTTTCATTCCAGTCTTTTTTTTTTTTTTTTTTGCCGTTTCAAATCAGTGAACCTATTGTGAATTCTTTTGAAAGGCTTTGTATTTTTGTCTCTGTGATAGGTCATGGCTTCATATTTGTCTACCTTTTCTATTTGGTTGTTTAGTTGGATGAATAAGTAGCCCATTCCCTTTTGCTGCTGTTATATTCTATTACATGGATATACCAAGGTGTGTATCTCCTTTTATCCACTAAGGGGCATTTCAGTAGTTTCTAGTTGTTGGCAAATATAAAAAGGAACTTTTATAAGCATTTGTGTACTGTTTATTATATGAACGATAGTTTTCAAATTTCTTGAGTGAATACCAAATAGTGAAGTTCCCACATATGTGTGTCTCTTTATAAAATACTGCCTTTTTTTTTTTTTTTTTTTTGCAGAGTGGCCGTACTAGTTTTTAATCTACCAGATTTGCATGAGAGATTGAGTTGCTCTGCAGCCTTGTCAACACTTGATATTTTCAGCATTTTTCACTTAAACCA
>NW_012119288.1:156133-157108 GCF_000951035.1 Colobus angolensis palliatus | reverse complement strand
ATCCTTATTTACAGCTGCATAGTGTTCCATGGTGTATATGTGCCACATTTCCTTTATCCAGTCTATCATTGATGGGCATTTGGGTTGGTTCCACATCTTTGGTGTTGTGAATAATGCCTCAATAAACATACATGTGCATGTGTCTTTATAGTAGAATGATTTATAGTCCTTTGGGTATATACCCAGTGATGGGATTGCTGGGTCAAATGGCATTTCTAGTTCTAGATCCTTGAGGAATCACCACACTGTCTTCCACAATGGTTGAACTAATTTACTCTCCCACCAATAGTGTGAAATCGTTCCTGTTTTTCCACACGCTCTCCAGCATCTGCTGTTTCCTGACTTTTCAATGACTGCCAATCTAACTGGCATGAAATGGTATCTCACTGTGGTTTTGATTTGCATTTCTCTAATGACCAGTGATGAAGAGCATTTTTAATGTGTTTTTGGCTGCATACATGTCTTCTTTTGAGAAGTGTCTGTTCATATCCTTTGCCCACTTTTTGATGGGGTCATTTGTTTTTTTTTTCTTGTATATTTGTTTAAGTTCTTTGTGGATTCTGGATCTTAGCCCTTTGTCGGATGGATAGATTGCAAAAATTTTCTCCCATCTGTAGGTTGTCTGTTCACTCTGATGATAGTTTCTTTTGCTGTGCAGAAGCTCTTTAGTTTAATTAGATCCCATATTTCAATCTTGGCTTTTGTTGCCATTGCTTTTGGTCTTAGACATGAAGTCTTTGCCCATGCCTATATTCTGAATGGTGTTGCCCAGGTTTTCTTCTAGGATTTTTATGGTTGTAGGTCTTGCGTTTAAGTCTTTAATTCATCTTGAGTTTCTTTTTATGTAAGGTTTAAGGAAGGGGTCCAGTTTCAGTATTCTGAATATGGCTAGCCAGTTTTCCCAACACCATTTATTAAGTAGGGAATCTTTTCCCCATGGCTTCCTTGTGTCAGGTTTGTCAAAGAACAGTTCGT
>NW_012119288.1:151393-153238 GCF_000951035.1 Colobus angolensis palliatus | reverse complement strand
TTTTCATTTTTATCAAATCAAAATTTTTAATAATATACATTGAAACTTCCTTATTAATCTATGCATTATTTAGTAGTGTTGATTAATTTTTAGATATATGATATTCCCATTATCATTATGACGTTGATTTTCAGTTTAATTCGATTACGATCAGAGAAGATTTTTGATTTCCATTATTTTAAGTTTATAATAGTTTATTCCATTACATAGAATATTGTCTATCTTGGAGAATATGTATTTGAAGAGAATCTGTATGGTACTCTTGTTGAATGCAGTGTTTCATAAATACAAGCTAAGTTGAAGTGGCTTTTTTTTTATCAATCTTTTCTATTCTTGAATGTTGATTTTTTGTCTACAAGTTCCACTGATTAAAAGCTTAGTGTTGAAGTCTCCAAATATGTTTGCGGACTTGTTTACTTCTTTTAATTTTTGCTTTTTGTATTTTGAGATTCTTCTGTTCTGTTTACGCATAGGGTTTTTTAACATCCTGAAACATTAACCCTTTTATTATTACTCAATTACATTCTTTATCTCTTACAATTCACTTTCAGCAATTCATTTAGAAAAGATCTGGTAGCATAAAATTCTTACTTTTTAAAAACCTTATACCTTCATTCAACTTCTTTAATGAAGGATATTTTTGCTGAAGGTAGCATTCTGGATTATAAGTTCTTTTCATTTAGATATGTTAAAACATTAATTTTCAGCTGATTGTAATTTTTCTGGGTCTGTATTTCCTTGGGGTATTTTGTTTCGGGTTTTCTGAGTTTCTTGTAGGCTTATGTGCTGTTTGTTTATTTGTCAAATTTGAGATTTTTCAGCTTATAGATATTATATACTCAGCTTATAGATGTTATATATTTCATTCTTTCTTTTTTTTTTTGACCGAGTCTCACTCTGTTGCCCAGGCTGGAGTGCAGTGGTGTGATCTCGGCTCACTGCAACCTCCACCACCCAGGTTCAGGAGATTCTCTTGCTTCAGCCTCCCGAGTAGCTGGAACTACAGGCATCTGCCACCACACCAGGCTACTTTTTTAAAATTATTTTTAGTAAAGATGACGTTTCACTATGTTGGGCAGGCTGGTCTCGAACTCCTGACCTCATGATCCGCCTGCCTCAGCCTCCCGAAGTGCTAGGATTACAGGCGTGAGCCACCACGCCTGGCCAGATGATATATGTTTCTATATATATCACCTAAAGCATATACTCATGCATACATATTTGTAGTCATATGACTGAAAGTTGGCAAAATAACAGAGATAATGAGATTTAATTATCATTTTACATTAATTGTCTATTCTTTTAATGGAGAATTATATTATGAATAACAAAATACTTTCATAATTAATAAAATATTTGTTTCTTCCATAGTGTGTATATAGTATATATATGATGTTTTTGTATTAGAAAAATCACTGTTTTTATTAACATGACTTTACATTATGACTTTACATAAATTCCTTTGAAAATAATTCTAAATTAGACAGTTTGAGTCATTATAGCTCTTTCATTTTTAAAATTAAATTCTTTTTAGCAAAGCTGCTTTTACAGAAGTAGTAGCAATTTTAGTTACTAAAATTTAGTTATGAAATGCCACTAAATTTCTCACCATGTGCAATTGTATGTTTTCTCAGCTAGCCATACGTATTACAAATAAAATGTCCAAAATTTTACAACATTTTATTATATTATGTATATGGGTGGGTAATATCTACCTATATTCATGATTATGGATAACTTATCACTCTAATGAAAATGTCAAGAATTTCAAAGATACAAATAAGCAAAGTAAGTCATCCACAACTTTATTTCTGAGACCATGTATAGTACTTTTGCTCAGATTGT
>NW_012119288.1:138585-150333 GCF_000951035.1 Colobus angolensis palliatus | reverse complement strand
TAGACTGTATATATTCAGTGTTTCTGTCCCTCCATAATTGCTTGTCTTTCTTTTTAAATAGATATTTATTGAAGATTGATCTATATGTTTTTGTATATTTTTAAAATATTGGTTCATCATGACATATACAATCTTCAGCTAAAATGCATAATTATATAATATATTATATATTAAATAAAGTTAAGCCTACTTTTTGACGTATATAAATATACCACAAAGAAAGCTCTTTTATTTAAACTGCGAAAAATAAGGAAACTATTGTTGACATATTATAGGTCCTTCTTTCGTGCTTTATCTTTTCTTAAGTCAACATGGATATTTTTACATATTTATCTATGCTTTCATGAAGACAGAAACAAGGAAGAGAATCTCCAAGATGTCTCTTGCAGCGGTCCTCACTTTTGAGATTTAAATGTATTGGCTCAATTCCTGCGCAAGCCTGATGTCCGCCATGTTTTTAGGGTGACCTCTGCCTTCAGTTTTAGGGTTTTGCTTTACTCATTCTCACGAGTTTCAAATCATTTTGAGGTTCTTTCCTTTGTTTCCCACTGAGACAAATTTGGAGTCCATCACTTATTTTGTTCCATGCTTTTCTTAATACCAACAACTTTTACAATGTATTTTGGTGCATAGTGAGTTCTAGAGAGTTTCACATCGAGAGTGAGTGCCTCCACACAGGTTTTGGTCACCTTTCTCTTTGGATTGCAACTTTCTGCCACTCTGTCTTATTTCTCCACTTTTTTTCCTGCCTTTCTTTTCTTCTGTACCCAAATTCCTATTTTCTCAGGCTTACAACTTTAAAAATAAAATATACAAAATTATTATTTAAATACAGGTGGACATTCCATTGAAAAACGCCGTGTGTGTACTCATCCCATATTTCACCTCAGTAATATTGGGCTTATATTTTACATGCAATATATATAAATCTCTGTGCTTAATTTTAAAAACTAAAAAAAAAAAAGTCTTTGAAGTAATATGCACTTATTTTAAGTGTGCAATTTCGTAAATTTTGACAAATTAGTAAACACATGTAAACACTACTGCATTTAACATGTAAAATAATTATGTCACCTCAAAATTTCCTTTTTGCCAGCTAATTCTGCACTATTTTCAAAACTGGGGAACTGTTAATTAGCTATCACCATAAATCATACATTTCCTAGAATGCCAAATAAATAGAATTATATAGTATGTTCTTTCATGTGTAGAGCTTTTCATTCTACATAACGTTCTTGAAATTTATGCTGGTAAAGTAGCAACAGTTCATTAATTTTCATTGCTTATTGGTTATCTACAGGATGGATATAGTACAATTTATTTATTCATTCCCCTGTTGATAGACATTTGAGTTGTTTCCAGTTTTTGCCTATTGTAAAACAATTGTTACAAAATATAAAATACCTAAGGGTGGAATTGTTGGGTCACACAGTAAATGCATATTTAACTTTATAAAAAGTTTTCAAACTCTTGTCCAAAATTTTAGTCTTACAACAGTAATGTATGAACATTTCAGTGGCTGTAGGTCGTCACTGATATTTGCTATATTCTTTTACTTTTTTATTGCTGAATTTTATATATGTAGAAGTTTGTATATTTTTCTGATGAAGAACATTTAGTATTTTTGTCTTATTATTCCGTTGAGTCACTTATTTATTGTGACATATGAATCCATGTAGTTTTTAGAAAAACTTGTTATGAAAGTGATAATTTTGTTAAATATATACGTAACATTTATATTCTTCTTTTGTTTTGTATGCAACAAATATCTATTTAGAACTTATAATATGCCAGGCATGGTGTTAGGATTTTATGCATTTTAATTTGAACACAAAATTTAAGACATGATCCCTGCAAGGTAGGTATTCTTATAATGTTCCTATCTAATTGATATGGGAAGCGAAACAGAGAGAGGTTGTGTCACTTGCTGTGACCACAGAACAAGAAAATGGTGAATTCAGATTCAACACCAGGCGATCAGACATCAGAACTCATGCTTTTGGTCACAAAGATATTCTGCGAAAAAAAGAGCTCTAGGAAAAACAGCCCTATCTGTAACTGATTCTGTGGTTTCTGTGGTTTGCATTATTGTTTTGCAAAATCAGTTTACAAAGGCCATATCCTTATTTCATTGTCTCTTGAGGTGTTATTTTCTTAAAATGGGAAGAAAATACTGAATTCGATATATGCTTAATTCCATTTAATAATGTTTGAAATATTTTGTTTGACTTACCTATAAATCTGAAATGTATTTGCTACCTTGCATAAAATAGTTTTTTACATTTACCGAATAGTTATTCATTGAATGACATTTTTATTCTCTTAATGCTATTTGAATGCTATTTGATGCTCTCTTTTTCATTCATACAGATAATTTATTCCTGTGGAAATGCCCATTCCATTGCTTTCAGTATTCTTAAGACATTACTGATGTTTTATTATGACCAGTCTGTCTCCTTTTATAGAAAATGTATTATATACTTGCTATTTATTTTAGTCATATAATTTTTAGAAACATTTTTCCAAGTTTCAAAAAAATACTACTGGTATTTTATTTTAAATTCACATAAACTATAAAGTAATTCAAACAATGGGCACATATAAAATATATTTTTATAAGCAAGAATATGGCATATGTATCCATTAGTATATGTAAAATAGCCCATACATTAGTTTATTAAATGTTGAAAAAAACAAAGAAAAGCAAACAAAAAACCCTGCCTGGAGAGCCGTCAGGAGCAGCCTGCAGACCCTTGCTTAGTTGCATAAGAGCTTGCCTTGGGCCAGTAACATTTTCTAATGTGGAAATAAGGAGTTGTGTGCTGGACATATCACCTTTTGGGAGTATATATTTCCCTATTCTGGACTTGATGTGCATTTCTTTAATTTGCTTAGAAGCATGTGAATCAAATAGCACCTGCCCAACCTCACTGCTATATCTGTTCCCAGTGGAGAGGGAACGGGGTCCCTCACACGCAGCACAAGAGGGGTGTGTGCAGATAATCTCCTTGTGTGGGCTATGGAATGAGACCCACGGCCGTAGGGGACTGATACTCACTGTTTAAGCTGAGTCTTCCCTGTCTCTTCTCTACTGGAGTAAATCATTGTTCCATCCAGTGCCTATATGCGTCTACTTACTTGCATATCACACAGTGGCTTGACATCCTGGGACTGCTGCTCCTGGCAATAACCATTGTTACGCTCTTTGCTATCTTTCCTTCAGTGGGACTTCTCCTCTGAAGGTGGTAAAAAGTGTCACTTGCTCAGTAGAAGCTACATAGTAGCCACTATTAGACCCATTTTATGGTGAAGAATGATTTTAAAAAGTATTTATAGCTGTCTAATATCACCAAGCTATTAAGAAGTGGTATAGCATCAAGTTAATTACTTTTTGACTCCAAAGTTTATACCTGTAGTCATCATGTTTCCTTTTTATTTCTATCATTGTCGTTAACATATTGCTTATTTTACCTTTCCATAATGTCGTTATGGCTACTGTGTGTATAGTATCTATATTTTTTCTTATTAAAGCATGCTGATTTAGGAGACTTTAATAGGTAGATATCAAGGGTAACAGATGCACATTGGGCCAAGAGAAACTAGAGAGCAGAAATTAATATTTATATTTCCTGAACAACGATTAGCCTTGGAATTTTGTTACTTAGTAACATGGAAGATTCTTGATTCATTCACACTTGAAATGCGATCATTTAAATTAGTTCAGACAGATACCTAAGACACCTGTCTATTTTTAACCTTGCAAAAATAAGATTGGATTGCCCATCAAATTGCTGCAGCCTTATATGAAATTACTAACACCCAATGTAAGGAGAGTGATTTATGTAAGTAACGCAGTTTAAAAGAGAATGAAATATGAACAGTGAGACAAAATGAAAGTATAAAATTGTGCACACGTTTTACAAAGAGATAAAAAGGTCGAAAGAGTTTTCCTGGAAAGAACAGTAAAACCCCTGCAGTAATGTGCTCCAATCCATAAGCTATAATTTTACAACAATGCCATAAAATATAATATGACTCATCAATCAGAATAGAATTTTTTGAATTAATTACACACAAATTCAAAAAGTTTTAGAAAATGGCATTGCAATTGAACTTTTTTTCTTAATCATTATTATCAGTACATGCAAAGACAGGATATATTACCATTCTGTAATTAAAATATCAACAAATGCAAATACTACTGCAAGGGAAGATAACAAATATAGTTGGAAAGGATCTACAAGGTTCAATTCATGCCATGTCACCAGGAAGCTAGTATATGAGCAAGAATTAGTTATTTCTTATTTTCACACTTCATCTTAAAATTGTGTTGGTGGATAATAAACATTTTGTTTTAAAACATACCTTGATTTCTGATGATTATGAAGGTAATTAAGAGCCATGGCAACCCCTTAGTTTGTACTTCTGTTCATGTGTTTTATTGGCAGTATACTTGCCTAAAAAACAGCAGATGACCCATTTTAATATACATGAAGCCAATAAGGGAAATATCAGATTGCAAAACAACTAATATAATCATCAGAATGGAGCATATACTCTGCGTCAGTTGCCACTTTATATCAACTCATTTAGTTCAGTAAAACATTAACGTTGAGAAAATATCAAAGGCAACATGGGATAATGATTAAAAGCAAATCTTTACTGTCAGACTTCTATTTTACTACTGATGATCTGGGAAATCTTCCTGAAGTTAACATTTTCTAAGTTCCTATCTCTATGTCTTTAGGATGGATGCTTACAAAAAGATGGTGAACCATTTATTAGCTACAGTTTGCTAATTTAGCAAAATATATTTTAGGGTCATTAAGTAAGCACACCCTCGATTATTGACACAATTAATTTCTCCATAAATGTGATGCTTACAAAAAATGTGAAAAAAGAAAATAATAATCTGTCTCAGTACAGATTAAATATACTGGCTATATATAATAATTTATTGAGGATGTTTATTTGAAAATGCTCCTTGAGGGCAAGGCTCTGAGACTAGGTTCCAATTATAAAATACATATACTTGAAAAAAATTTGTCACTTAGGATTCCTTGACTAGGTGACTGCTATCCTTGGGCAAATTTTTAAATAGAAAATATTATAATCCACATATTGCTGATGGACACAGTAGGTTGCAAATTGAGGGGACATCTCATAGACTGGACTAATGATTTTGGCAAAGGACAAATTCTCACCTTATATCCATGTGTCCTACAAACTTACATAACGCCAGTGACAAGTAAGGCAGCCACCTCTATTTGGTTAACCCCAGCTGACTACTTATTACATTTATCTAAGAGTTTTTCCAGCATCTCTCATAATACCCTGAGGGTAAAATGTAGGCCATTCAAGAGTATTACTGGTATCTGGCTGTAGATAATCATGCCATACTTCCTAATTGTGATGTGTTACTGCCATTTTCCAGTTCTTCACTTCTTTGTTCCTTTCTAAATTACAAAGGCAATAAGACACAATTTAAATAATTGACTTTCCACATTATGATTTGTTCTGGGAAACAATTAGTAATAAAAGCATACATTATTATGCCACACATGGCATTTCTAACAAAGACAAATTGTGTTGTGTAGCAAAACCTAGTTGGAAGAAATTCATATTTGGAGTAGTGTGGGGTTTTATTCTTTGCAAAATTTGTCTCAGGAAATTGGAAAAGAAAAGGCTAAATGACATCTGGGAATTTATGATGTATTACTTGTAAAACACTCAGTTGTACCTTCTTGTGGTCACTTGTATATGGATATAAATAAAATAGCAGTTTGGGAAATATCCACATGCATAAAATGAAACACAGCCGTATCCATATTGGCACTAATGAAACGTTTAATTTGACTTCATAGCAAAGGAATGCATTTCAGGCTTTATATAATCCACAGTGTCACACTGTACTAATTTAATTCACCAAGCGATATATTGATTTCATTCTTTAGTTTACTTCAATAACTGTATTTCACAATATAGAAATGTTTTAAAGAGATAGCAATTATTTGCTTTTTTCTTTTGATTTATTATATCAAGTCTTATTTCAAATTGAAATGCAAACACCTATAGCTTTTTACTTAATGATCTGATAAATTAGTGCTTGTTGGATGGGTATATATACTGCCTTTCCAAACTCAGTAGGAAGTTGCCAGTGCTTTTATGGAGAGGCAATATTTTCTCTTGTTCTGAATTTCTCAAAGGATCAGCAGTTAATATAGTATTTTCTGTAACAATTAAATTAAAGTGCTAGAGTTTCGTTTCTCCATATGTTCAATTTTCTTGATTAAGTAATGCCTTAAAGGACCATTTTAATAAGGTAAGTGCACTACCTGCATAAGCCAGACTTCACTTGCTAAATGATGAGTGGCTTCCTGCCATTGCATTTTCATGCAAAAATGTTGGTTATACAAGCTTTATGTAGTAGAGAAATTATGTACATCTATATAGGCTAATTCTCAAAGACCAATACCAAAAGAATGTTTGCATATTCTACAGAAAAAATTTAAAAACTATAGATAACAGTTTTATAAGCTATAAAAATAAAATAGCATCATTTATTAAATGAAAGGTTAAACAGAAATCATAGAATGTTCTGGAAATAAAAGATTACATAGTGTGGCATTCATTTGACAATTTATTGTGTACTCTATCAAAATTTTAAAAGATTCTTATTACAGCAAAGTATGATTAATAATCACATCACTAGAATATAAGAGACAAATTTTTAAATTTATGCAAACCTGCAAGGTCAAACCAAAGCATTCATAATATGTGTAAATTATCTGGAGAAAATGGCAGGAGAGAGGAGGAAATTCCAGTGCATAACAACACTTAAAAGCCTTTTACCTGTGGCTGTGATGGAGTTCCTGGCCACCACCTTTACCTTCCTCCGTGAGCAACTAAAAATCTGGTAAAGTGCATATGATGCTTAATAGTGTCAACTTGATTGGGTTGAAGGATACAAATTATTGATCCTGGGTGTGTCTGTAAGGGGGTTGCCAAAGGAGATTAATATTTGAATCAGTGGGCTGGGAAAGACAGACCCAACTTTAATCTTGGTGGGCACCATCTAATCAGCTGCCAGCGTGTCTAGGATATAAGCAGACAAAAAAATGTGAAAAGAGAGACTGGCCTAGCCTCCCAGTTGACATCTTTCTCCTGTGCTAGATGCTTCCTGCCCTTGAACATCAGACTCCAAGTTTTTCAGTTTGGGAACTCAGACCAGCTCTCCCTACTCCTTAGCCTGCAGACAGCCTATTGTGGGACCTTGTGATTGTATGAGTGATTATACTTAATAAACTCCCCTTTAGTTTAGAATAAATTCCATTAGTTCTGTACCTCTAGAGAACCCTGACTAATACAGTACATTGTATTTTAAAAAATTAAAAAAAAAAAAATTTCAGCATATGATTATTGAGGACTAAGCTCTGATTTTGTTTTTGTGTTTTTTTTTTTTTTTTTTAATCTTGAACAAATTTCTATTTAAAGGGTCTGGGGAGTCATGCCCTACAAACCATAAATTCTCATCAGATGAGTTTTATTTAAATCTATGTATTGTGACTTACTTTCCAACCTGACTGGGACATAGCATTATGAGACAAGGAAGAAAATCAAAATATTTTACCCCAAAACATGTTTCTTTGCCATATCTTGAAATATCCCTGCAAAGCTGTCCTTTGTGGGGGAAAACGTGCATCTGTAAAAAATCTCTGTTAAGATAGTGAGGTCTTTGTCTTCCATGCCCTCCCAATCCTGAAGAGATTAAGTAAGAGTCTAGGACCTTTTTAAAAGTCTGAGTAGGAAACATTTTGTCTTCTATTGTCTCTAAGGGCAGCCACTGTGAAACTTCAAAAGAACTGTGGTCTTCCCAATCTTTTATCTTAACCTGAGCGTTTCCTTTCTGTTGATTCCAGGTCTTTAGAAAAACTCAAGCAATTGTCAGTCAGAAAATATCTAAATTTGCTGATAGCCTGGAAGCCACACATCCCCAGTCTGCCCCGCTTTGAGTTGTCCCACTTTCTGAACCAAACCAGTGTATTTCATCAATGTATTTGATTAATGTCTCATGCCTCCTTAAAATATATAAAACCAAGCTGCACCCTGACCACCGTGGGCACACGTTCTCAGGATCTCCTGAGGGCTGTGTCATGGGCCATGGTCACTCATATTTGGCTCAAAATAAATCTCTTCAAATATTTTTAAATCTCTTCAAAAAGAGTTTGACTCTTTTCATTGACACAAGAATTCATTAGAAATATAATTTTTTTAATGAAAACTGATGACTCCTACAATGGTCTTGGCTTTCTGCCTGGAGGTAGTTTTTAGATAACGATACAGACTAGTAGCTTCAAGGTTGAGGAAAAAATCAGAGTTTGAGAAGGCGGATGCACCTATAGTATGCGTGCCCAGTAGAAGACCAGACAGAAGGAAGGTACACAGAAAAGAGCATCTCCAAAAACTGGATGTGTTTCCCCTTGGATCTGGTGCCCAGTGAATAACGAGTGAGTAGGCTGTAACCCCACTAAAACAGACAAAGAATGACTTGGGGGATATAATCTGATCAATTTCCAGAGCTCACGTTAGGTTGGAAGACATTCTAGTGTGCTGACTAGTTGGGGTGGAGAATCCTAAGTGAACAACATCTACTGGACATTTAGTGGACACTGGGTGAATTTAGCGGATACACAATAAAGACGAAGCCTTAGTAAACTTTAATTACTCCTAGAATGAAACCTACTTTTTAACTCACTAGCATACCATACAGTGTGCCTCAAAAGAATCCAGATAAAATGCAAGTGTCAAAATTGCCAATGGGCCTGAAAGAAGTCCTGCACTCTTTAAGGAGAGACAACAATATTTAGCACTCAGTCATGTAAATGTTACAATGGCCAAACTCCTGCCAATATTTACTGGATTTGTACTAGTTCTGTGTCAGCTTAGAATGAGGAAAGCCAAGGTCACACCCAACCTAACAATGACAGAAATCTGGACAATCTACAAAATCACATGCTTTGAACCCACTGAGATGGCAAAGCAACAAGTGAAGTGAATTCCAAAGGCTTATAAGCCACTGAGGACACAGAGGCATGTGAACTTTTCTTTTACACACTGGAAAATCGTAGAAGAAGGATGTGGCAGTCATAAAAGTAAATAACACATCTGCAATTTCAATGAATTCTTAAAGACTGAGCATAAACTAGCATTAGAGTTTTGAATTGGTGGAAGTCCTAGGGACAAGAGTTCACAACCACTTACTAGCCCTCTTCAGTGGGTCTCCAGTTAGTGTCCATGAGAAGGTTTGAGAGCGGGGAAGGAGGTCCGAGAAATCCCACTTGTTGGAATAGGTATGTATAGGCTACTGAATTCTGAGATTAAAAGTAAAAGTACTAAGTAGAACCATTTGTGCTCCAGGCCCTACATAGTTTAAGGTAGTGATCAGCTGCAACTTAGAATAATGATGATATCTGCCAGCCCTATAATCCTTCTTGGAAAGGAAGCAAAATCTGACTGATGCTGGAGAAAGAGCACCACTAACCTGATGCTGCTTGGCATGAGGAGAGGCAAATACTTGGAGAGAGATTAAGTCTGTGAAGCCAGTGTGCAGCTCTAGCTGAAAACTGAATGTGAAGCAACAATAATGAGAAAAATCATCTAGCACTTTTGGCCTCATATTTAAAGTAATTTAGAAGCTGTCAACCACTGAAAGAATGTGAAGCTTATTATACACTGAAGGTAATTATGGCAACAATAATACTTAAATGAATATTAATTATAATCTAGATTGATTAAAGCTTACCAAGTAGCTGAAGAAAGAGGCAAATCCATTTGTAAGAATACATATTAACTGTGTTTCTATAGTTATTTTGCACACAATATCTGGCATATCATAAACATATATGAAACACACAAAATAAGCAAGGATTATCTACTCCTTATGAAGAGATAAAATAGTCAGCATATATAGGAATAGATATGTCCAGACATTGAAAGTCTCAAACATGGTTGATAACCTTAAGTATAATTAATGTGTTAAAATATAGTGAAAAAAGTAAACAGTAAGAATGGAGAAGTGAGAAATTTCGTTAGAATAAAATAAACTATAAAAAACAAAATACTAAAAGTTGAAAATATGATATCAAAATTGAAGAATTTCTATAGTGAGTGGAGGTATCAGCAAACTGGACAACTGGACTCACTAGGGGAATGAGTGAGCAAAGTTGAGGGTAGTTCCATCAAAATTATTCAAACTGAATCACCTAAAGAAACAAGCAAGCAAACAGAATCAAAACAGATCAAAGATTCCGAAAGGAAAATATAGAATACCTAATATACATGCAATTTTAATTTTAGAAGGAGAATATAGAGAAGACAAGAAAATATACACAAAATGTATTGGCTAACAATTTTCCCAGCTTAATGAAAAATAATAAATTTCATGTCCAAGAACTTCAGAGAATCTCAAGCAAGATAATTATATAAAAAAACACACTGAGGCACATTATAGTAAAACTGCGGGAAGTCAAAGATAAAGAGAGGTTTTTGTTTTTGTTTTGGCCAACAAGAATGAAAGGAGCCATTACATAAAAGTGAAAATAACAAATTCCTATTTCTGGCTAAGATATAGAAACAGTGGTCAGAATTTCCTCACTATTTGCAACAACTATAAAATAAAGATAAAATATCTTATACAAAGATAATTCAAGCTATTAGATTTTAACCAGCAAAAAATAATAATGCTCAAAGACAGGAAACAAATCAGGTAAACCCTACAGTTATCTCAGCTTATTATAATACGTGAAAGGATCCTCCAATGTAAACTATGCTTAGAACATTTCATTTGTAATTGATTTTTATTCTCCCCAGAATGTAAGAAGTAAGATTGCTGAATCACATCACATATATTGTCAAGGTTTTCTGATGCAATTTGACAAATTTCTCTTCAGGTCGTCCATTTCAATAAGTATACATATCACCAGTATCTAAGTGTATTATTTTGAAATTGTGTTATGATTGCCTTGTTTCTGTTTTCATCTAACACATCTTCAAGGGAGAATTGCATCTAACATGTCTTCAAGGGAGAATTCTATTCAACTTTTGTATCCCAAAGCCTAGCCTAAACTTTTAAAATATGCAGTAACTGGTATTCAATAAGACTACATAACAGCACATGAAATGTACATGACAGGCATTCTACAAGTACAAAATTATACCATATAACCTGTGACTGCAAATATCTCTGAACTAAGAAAGATGACATGTATATTCATTACTGACTGATGAGTCAGAAGTATCAGATTAGGTGGTATGAAATCTAAATATTTAGAAAGTAGAATAAAGTGATCAAAAGCACATCAAGAATGGCGTACCAAAAAGTTGATATTTAAGCTGGTTCTTGAGTGAACATAAAATATCAGTGTGGACAATGACTTTTCAGAAGATATTTTGCTTTAAGAAAAATGGCAAAACTGGTTAGGTTTGTAAGTAGTTTTGATAGGGATTGGTTGTAGAACTGGCTGAAATGTTACTTATGGAGAGAATATGTAAGCACTTGAAAACCAAACCTAGAGAAGCAGTGTGTAAAGGGAAATTTATAGTACTAAATACCCACAAGAGAAAGCAGGAAAGATCTAAAATTGACACGCTAACATCAAAATTAAAAGAACTAGAGAAGCAAGAGCAAACACATACAAAAGCTAGCAGAAGGCAAGAAATAACTAAGATCAGAGCAGAACTGAAGGAGAT
>NW_012119288.1:135254-137639 GCF_000951035.1 Colobus angolensis palliatus | reverse complement strand
AAGCAACTTCAGTAAAGTATCAGGATACAAAATCAATGTCCAAAACTCACAAGCATTCTTATATACCAATAACAGACAGAGAGCCAAATCATGAGTGAACTCCCATTCACAATTGCTTCAAAGAGAATAAAATACCTAGGAATCCAACTTACAGGAGAATTACAAATCACTGCTAAACAAAATAAAAGAGGACACAAAAAAATGGAAGAACAATCCACGCTTATGGATAGGAAGAATCAATATCATGAAAATGGCCATACTGCCCAAGGTAATTTATAAATTCATTGCCATCCCCATCAAGCTACCAATGACTTTCTTCACAGAATTGGAAAAAACTACTTTAAAATTCATATGAAACCAAAAAAGAAACCTCATTGCCAAGACAATCCTAAGCCAAAAGAGTAAAGCTGGAGGCATCATGCTACCTGACTTCAAACTATACTACAAGGCTACAGTAACCAAAACAGCATGGCACTGTTACCAAAACAGAGATATAGACCAGTAGAACAGAACAGAGCCCTCAGAAATAATACCACACATCTACAACCATCTGATCTTTGACAAACCTGATAAAAACAAGAAATGGGGAAAGGTATCCCTATTTAATAAATGTTGTTGGGAAAACTGGCTAGCCATATGTAGAAAGCTGAAACTGGATCCTTTCCTTACACTTTGTACAAAAATTAATTCAAGATGGATTAAAGACTTAAATGTTAGACCTAACACCATAAAAACCCTAGAATAAAATCAAGGCAATACCATTCAGGACATAGGCATCGGCAAGGACTTCATGTTTAAAACACCAAAAGCAATGGCAACAAAAGCCACAATTGACAAATGAGATCGAATTAAATAAACTAAAGAGCTTCTGCACAGCAAAAGAAACAACCATCAGAGTGAACAGGCAACCTCAGAACGGGAGAAAATTTTTGCAATCTACCCATCTGACAAAGGGCTAATATCCAGAATCTACAAAGAACTTAAACAAATTTACAATAAAAAAATCAAACAACCCCTTCAATAAGTGGGTGAAGTATATGAACAGACACTTCTCAAAAGAAGACATTTATGCAGCCAAGAGACACATAAAAAGATGCTTATCATCACTGGTCATCAGGGAAATGCAAATCAAAACCACAGTGAGAAACCATCTCACACCAGTTAGAATGGCAATCATTAAAAAGTCAGGAAACAACAGGTGCTGGAGAGGATGTGGAGAAATAGGAACACTTTTACATTGTTGGTGGGACTGTAAACTAGTTCAACCATTGTGAAAGACAGTGTGGCGATTCCTCAAGGATCTAGAACTAGAAATACCATTTGACCCAGGCATCCCATTACTGGGTATAAACCCAAAGGATTGTAAATCATGTTGCTATAAAGACACATGCATATGTATGTTTATTGTGGCACTATTCACCATAGCAAAGACTTGGAACCAACCCAACTGTCCATCAATGATAGACTGGATTCAGAAAATGTGACCCATATACACTATGGAATACTATGCAGCCATGAAAAATGACAAGTTCATGTCCTTTGTAGGGACATAGATGCAGCTGGAAACCATCATTCTCAGCTAACTATCACAAGAACAGAAAACCAAACACTGCTTGTTATCACTCACAGGTGGGAACTGAACAATGAGAACACTTGGACACAAGGTGGGGAACATCACACACTAGGGCCTGTTGTGGGGTGGGGGGAGGGGAGAGTTATAGCTTTAGGGGATACACCTAATGTAAATGACGAGTTAATGGGTGCAGCACACCAACATGGCACATGTGTACATATGTAACAAACCTGCACGTTGTGCACATGTACCCTAGAACTTAAAGTATAATACTAAAAATAAAATAAAATAAAATAAACACTGTGAGAGGTGCAACCAGGAGTAGTGCTTAACCTGTTTATGCCTAGTGTTCCATTCTTGGAACGCTAAGCTCGTGGGAGTTATTTATATCCTGTTGCTCAAGGTCATCGCCAAGGTCTGATTTTTCACACAAAAAAATTGCAACCTCTGGCATAAATGCTGATTTTTAATTGTCTGCCAGTTGTTTCTCCCAAATAGATTATGTGAGCTGTTAAGAGCCAGGGCAGAGTCTTAATTCTGCATCTTTGGCACCTGACATTTTTATTCAATTAATTAAAGGAATATAAAAGTAAAAAAAAAAAGAAAAAGTAAAAAAGAAAAAGAAAGAAAACGAACCTAGGAACTGAGACTTTCTTTTTGTGTTTATTGTTGGTTGGTTGGCTGGTTGGCTGGTTGACTGGTTGGCTGGTTGATGCTGATAGTAGTGATTTTGCTTAAACAGAAAAGAGAGGTGATCAAAATTTTTGTTTGCTTATTTTATTTATTAATTTTTGACTAATCTGTTAACAAAA
>NW_012119288.1:127852-132699 GCF_000951035.1 Colobus angolensis palliatus | reverse complement strand
AAAGTATTCATTTTCCAAATAACGAGAGGTTATTTTAGAAGTAGTGATTGCACAAAATGGAGAAATTAATTAATGTACAGTTACAATTTTGCACTGAATTTCACATACATACTAACAATAGTCTTGAATTATATTACTATCAGGTTGGGGCAAAAGTAATTGCACCAACACACAATTACTTCCTAATATGTGAGAAATTGAGCTAATTCTTAAAGAAATATACAAGTTTTGAAAAATAATTGAATGAAACAAATATATGTGAATTCCAATGAACTGAAAGTGTTCTTTGGATCAATAGTAGGTCCAATATTATGGGTCTTTTGTCAAATGCATAGTTTGCAAATATTTTTCTGCCATTCTTCAAGTTATCTCTTAACTCCATAGATTAAAAGCTTTTTATTTCGTTAAATCTCATTTATCTATTTCTAGTTTTTTGCTTTGGTTTTTGAGGTATTTTCATGTATTTTTTGCCTATATCTGTGTCCATAAGTGTGTTCCCTAGGTTTTTGTCTATGATTTTTATAGTTTCAGGTCTTACATTTAATTTTCAGATCCATTTTACATTGATTTTTGTCTATAATGAGAGATAGGGGTCCAGTTTTATTATTTTGCACATGGCAATATTCGCAACACCATTTATTTAAAGTAATGTCCTTTCCCAAGTGTATGTTTTTATTGATTTTGTCAAAGATTAGTTGGCTGTACGTATGTGCCTTTACTTCTGGGTTTTCTATTCTTTTCCATTGGTCTATGTGTCTGTTTATGTACTAGTACCATCCTGTTTTCTTTACTGTAGTCGTATAGTATACCTTGAAGTCAGATAATGTTATGCCTCCAGTTTTGCTTGTTTTGTTTAGGATAGCTTTGGTTAGTCAGGCTCTTTTGTGACTCCATATGAATTGTAGGACTGTTTTTCTAATTCTTTGAAAAAAGATACTGGTATTTTGATAGGGATTGCATTGAAACTGTAAAATGCTTTAGGCAGTGTGGTCATATTAATAATATTATTTGTTCTGAACCATGAAAATGGGAAGTGTTTGTTTGTGTTACCTATAATTTGTTTGTCCATTTGTTTGTGTTACCTATAATTTTCCTTCATCGGTATTTTGTAGTTTCCCTTGAGCAGATATTTTTACTTCCTTGGTAAAATTCCTAGGTATTTTACTTTCTTGTAACTATTGTAAATAAAATTACCTTTTGATTTGGTCCTAGCTTGATCTTTAAGGGTATAAAGAAATGCTACTGATTTTTGTACATTAATTTTGTATCCTGAAACTTTACTGAATTAATTTATCAAACCTAATAATTTTTTGGAGGAGTCTTTCTGGATTTTTAGGTACAACATCATATCATCAGCGAGCAGAGATAATACGACGTCCTATTTTCCAATTTGGATGTCTTTTATTTCTTTCTTTTGCCTGATTTATCTGGCTGGAAATTCTGCTACTATGTTGAATAGGAGTGGTAAAAGTGGGCATTCTTGTCTTGTTCCAGTATTCATGGGAAATGCTTTCAACTTTTCCATGTTCAGTACGATGTTGGCTATCAGTTTGTCATCTACGACCTTTATTATTTTGAGGTATAGTTCTTCAGTGCTGCAGGTTTTTATCATGAAAATATGCTGAATTTTATCAAATGCTTTTTCTGCATCTATGGAGATGATCATATGGTTTTTGTCCTTAATTCTCTGTGACGAATCACAATTGTTGATTTTCATATGTTGCTCCATCCTTGCATTCCTGGAATAAAACCCAGTCTCACCCTGATACCAAAGCCAGACAAAAATACAACAAAAAACACGAAAACTACAAACCTATATCCCTGATAAACATTGATGCAAAAGTCTTCCCCCAAATATTAGCAAACCAAATTCAACAGCATATCAAAATGAAATACACCATGATTAGGTAGGTTTTAACCTCCTGTATTTCTATTAATTTTCTAGACTCTAACTTTTTTCCCTATGCTTTCTGTTCCTCTCAACATTACAGGCACACTGGCTTTTAATTTCCTGAATGTGCTATGTCCCCTCCTGCAGTCTTTGCCAATTTGATCTCTCTGTTTTGAAGAATTGTAACTTTTCTTAATACTATGACTTTGATGACCATTTTATCTCTTAATGCCTAAGTAAGGATATCACCCATGATGACTGATCACTAGATATTTAGTGAATAAAAGAGAAAATCATCAAATAAAGAATGAGACATGTTCTAGAATCATGGGCATGGCTTAATGTATCATCAAACTTGGAAAAAACGGTGGTGCTAGATATATGTGGGAGATACTTAAGGCTGCAAAATATTACAAGAAAGACAAGCAAAACCATAAAATAAAATAAAATATCTTAGGTGATATGAATGTCTTTTGTGCTAGAAAAAGTACTACAGTCTTTCTGCTGATTAACTTTATATCCCTTTCTTTTGGATTTTGCAGTACTATATGTAATGCAAGTCAAAGGGCATTTAGGATGTGGTTACAAATGTACCACTATATAGGGACTGTCAGATTCCTGCCTCCCCCCACAACTACCATTGTGCTCTTTTTTTCTTTTTTAATATTAGCTCTCTAAAAATCTTGTAGAAATTTTCATGTCTGTGAGAGGCTTTTATTAAATCATGAATGATTTTGGTAAAACTTTGGTGATTGATTTTCTCTCCAACGTCATTGATTCTGCAGTTGTAAGGCAGGGTTTGTGTTTGTGGAAAAGTAGGGAGAAGGACCCTCTCCTAATCTCTTTATCTCAGTTCCTTATTAGGCCCAATTCTGTTTTAGATTTCACTATTCCTTTAGTTCCTTGTGTTCTGACCCCTCCTTCAGATCACGAAGGAAACAATCCTGGTTGGCTGTAAATTCTTTGCCATCACCTCCATTGTCTGTGCATTCTCAATCCTGTCTAGTCTCCAACTAAAATGAAAATAATAATAACGATAACAATAATAAATTTAATGTCACTTTTTACAGCAATGAATTTAAACAGATAAGGATTAAAGCAATGGTGGAAAGAGTTGAGTCAATGACATAATGTCTAAGCCTCATCTTTAGCAGCCAGGATACCCTGTTATGATGAGATAATTCTACTCACTTCAGAGACTACCAGGATGACCAAATAATCACTGTGCTCTTACCACTTATCACCTACTCAAAGCCATTGCTCTGCTGTTTGTCTAATTTCCTTCAAGATCATTAACTTTCATCTTTTACTGTATATTATGTCAAAGCACATAAACACGTCCCAATTTGTCCCACATTGGAAAAGGAGAGAGAAACTCTATTTTAAATACCTTTATTGCTACTGTCATTTTTTTGCCTTCTTTCTATCAGTGCTCTTCAGTACAGCAATCTGTACTCTCTGTCTCCAATTTCAGTCCTCTAATTGTTTCCTGAACTCAGTGCAGACACACTTTATTTCTACTGTTACACCAAAACACCTCTAGTAAAGGCCAACAGAAATCTCTTTGTTGTTAACTCTAATAATCAATATTCAGGACTCCTAATTGAATTATCTAGAGCATTTGGCACACACAATTACTCATGTCTTTTTTTCCACTTGGCTTTCAATACCATACTTTCTCTCGTTTCTTTGAATGCTCCTTTACTGTCAGCCTTTTTTTTTTTTTTTTTTTAATCCTTCTACAGATATCCCCCGGTCTCTAAATTTGGTATGCCTCAGGCTTAATTCTCAATATTATTTGTTTCATTGTCTTTACTTTCTACTGTCCTGAGATTTTTATTGATCTCATGGTTGTAAATATCCTTTGATCCCTATTAGTCCTATGCATCGTTTTTCTGAAGATCTCCTCTTGGAATTTCAGATGTGGATGTCCAGTGGTTTAGATGATGCCCACAGTAGCTTCCGGTCCCTGTTTCTGCTATTATCCTTCTACAATGACTCTCAAAACAGTAGCTAGATTTACCCTTTTGAAAAGTTCAGTCGCTTCCTCTGTGTTTAAAAAAAAAAAAAGTGAAGACTTTCATCTTACCCAAAATAAAGACAGGGCATGTTAAATGGTCCAGGTGTTACTTCTACCTCATTCCTACTACATTCCTCCCAGTTCTTTCAGGTCCAAGAATGCAGCTACCATGCAATGTGATTCTTTATACACACTAATAACACTCTTGTCTTAAGGTCATTGTACATATAATTTTCTCTTCTTGAAAGTATTTTCCACTTGATACTCTACATGACTGGCTTCTTTGTCTCTTTCAGATTATTATTTAATGTCACCACTTCAAAAAGGCCTACTCTACTCTAATCTAAAGCAATACCTTGTTTTGCTTTTTGGCCTTCCCTCAGTTTATGTTTTTCCTGTAGAACTTCTTACCATCTCACATTCCATCTATTGACTTATTTATATTTGCTTATGTTTATTTTCCCAACTAGAAGATAAATGCAATGAGTTCCGTATTAGTCCATTATCATGCTGCTATGAAGAAATACCCAACACTGGGTAATTTATAAAGAAAAGAGGTTTAATTGACTCACAGTTCCACATGACTGGGGAGGCCTCAGGAAACTTAACAGTCAGGGCAAAAGGCACATCTTCATAAGGCAGCAGGGGTGAGAATGAGAGCCCGGTGAAGAGGGAAGCCTCTTATAAAACCATCAAGTCTTGTGAGGCCTAACTCACTAGCACGAGAACTGCATGGGGGAAACGGACCCATGATTCCATTACCTCCACCTGGTCCCTCCCATGATACGTGAGGATTATGGGAACTACAATTCAAGATGAGATGTTGGCAGGGACACAGCCAAACCATATCAGTTAGTAATGCTTTTTGTCTTGTTAACTGCTGTACAACCAGAGACCAGAGCAGTGCCTGGTATACCCACCAGTCTTCTAATTAAT
>NW_012119288.1:124420-126072 GCF_000951035.1 Colobus angolensis palliatus | reverse complement strand
TTTATAAATGGAGACATGGTTGTATAAAACATTACAAGACCTTTTCTAACTTCCTTTGGAATATAAAATATAGGCATTAAGTACATTCTTCCCTTGAAGACTCACACTACTATCCTTATTTCCTATCATATTTCTTTTAAAAGTACCAGAAAATGATTTTTTCACTAAAAAGTTTGTCACAAAATTCAGATGGGCTTTTATGCATTATTAAAAAGATAAATTAATAATAATTCTTACTTTATTTTCTGTCAATTTGTCTGTATTTCTGTTTTTATATTACACACTAATCTTCAAGAAAAATTCTATTGAACACAATTTACAATTTCTTATCTCGGTTTATTTGCTATTAAATTCTCCTCATTTGTAATACATTTTTCTATATATTTCAGCTGTTACATTGCACTTTATCTGCTGATCGAGAATAGATAAAATCCAGTATCTATCTATCTACATTCTATCTGTACACATTCTATCTATATTTTTACTCTTATATATATATATATCATACTACATATATTATTTCATATTAACTCTATTATATATATCAGAGTAGAAATCAATGTGTCTTATATATTGCTTGTTTTATATTTGTATGTGTGTGTGTGTATATATACATAATGTATATATATAAACACCCAGATGTTTCTGTATGTCTACTCTGATAAACATACAGAAACACCTGAGTGTTTGTTATTTTGTTAAGTTGTTATATAACATGGATTTTAAAGATTTTATTGTTTAAATTGGGTGATTCTGTAAATAATAATGATAGTAGTGCTATAGAAGAGCCATATTATAATTTTTTTTAGCAACACGGTAGAGGATTTGGAAATTTTCTTCAACACAGAAGGTTAGAGAATAGTATGTGTTGATGGAAAAAATAAGAAAAGATGAGTTCCTTTACATAAGGGAAAGGGACAATAGTTTAGAAAGGGTGATTAGAATATGTTGTAATGGGACATGGGAGAATAGCAGTCTAAATTTTAAAGGACTTCAGGGAAGACAGTACTCTCACAGTCTAGGATTGGATTAAAACATGATTTTGCTTGAGAACATACCATGACTTTCAGAAGACACAGTGGAAAATATTATGGGAGTCAAAGAGGGCAAGAATATTGAATAAAATAGAAAGTATAAAATAAACAAGAAAGATGAAAGTCTGGGTGATGATGGATTATCAAAGGTGTTTAGATTTCAGATGTTAAGTTTAGAAGTAAGAAAAACATGAAGGAATTATTTCTTATGACTTCCTAGGGGAAGCAGGCCTCTCCCTTGGAATCCGTTTCTTAAAACTTGTAAACTAGGACCCTTTGTAACTTGAGTAAGGGATGATCAGTTAGAGGAAGAACTTGGGATCTGTGGGCATTGCTCATATTTGTCTGAATAGTGTTAGCAAAGCAAGCAGTTTTCCGACTACTGGTATTTGGAGCGCTGAAGATCTAGCTTGAAGTCAGTACATTTTGGATTATTGAGGCTTTCTGTATAAATATGAAGGCCAAGGTGTTAAATGCTGATTCATGGTCAAGTAAGTCAACAATAGACAGTGTTCCAAATACTTCTGCCAGTGATGTAGGAGAAAACGAAGGAAGTCATTATATGTCTTCATATAATTCTCCCGTGGAGCTAACATCAGAGAGAAAAACTGAATAGAT
>NW_012119288.1:118971-120655 GCF_000951035.1 Colobus angolensis palliatus | reverse complement strand
TTCCTGGTTGGCAGGTGGTTGTGTTCTTGCTGTATCCTGACATTGTGGAAAGGGATCTAATTCCTCTAATGCCTCTTCTTATAAGGGCACTAATCCTATTCATGAGGGTTTCAGTCTCACGGTTTAATTATCTCCCAAGTGTCCCACCTTCAAATACCATCATATTGGCTATTAATCTTAAACAGCTGGAGAGGTACCATGCTTATACCACACTCTTCCCTTAAGAAGATTAAATCTTATTTTCCTTTTTTGCTTTGTATTTTGTGTTGATATTGAGGTTATCTAATGCACTTATGAGTGGGAGAAAAATTTAAATTTATCTTGTGGGATGATGTTCTCTAAATTAAAATGAAGATAATATACAGCAATACTTTAAGAAATCAGGCAGCTGTGAAGGGGATACTTTTGACGATTACTATCACAACTCTATTCTTTACAACCTGTCACAGGTGTTGTTGTTTTTTGTTTGTTTCTTTGTTTCAAGACGGCGTCTTCCTCTGTCGCCCAGGCTGGAGTGCCATGGTGTGATCTGTGCTCACTGCAACCTCTTCCTCCCAGGTTCCAAGCAATTCTCCTGCCTCAGCCTCCCAAATAACTGGGAATATAGGTGTGCACCACCACGCCCAGCTAATTTTGTATTTTTAGTAGAGATGGGATTTCACCGTGGTGGCCAGGCTGGTCTCGAACTCCTGACCTCAGGTGATCCACCTGCCTCAGCCTCCCAAAGTGCTCGTAGGTTTTTCTGTAATATTCTTGACTGCATATTGTGAGCTGTAAGCCACATGCTGGCAGGTTTTTCTGTAATATTCATGACTGCATATTGTGAAGATTCTAGTTAAAATGCAAATATGCTACCTGAGACAAGTAGTGGCTGTGTCATTTTTACATGAATCAGTTTATCAGATTAAGCAAAATTATACACTGTAATATTTAAAGGATGTAGAATAACAACAATTTAGAAATAGTATTGAAAATATTGGTATAAAAATAAATATAAAGAGGAATTTTCCTGAGAAGTTTTTCAATAAAGTGCTCATGGGCGCTGTATTTTTCCCTTCTTTGTTATCTGGAGCCTGATTAATATGTAACAAGAAAATAAACTATCACACTTACAGTATTTGAAATGTCCTAGTGCTTTGCTCACAATGAATTCACTAATTTACAAAGCATCCCTGAGAGACAGGCATTTTACAAAGAAGTTATAAGCACAAGTAAGGTAACTTTGATACAGATATAAATTTAAATGACATATTTTTAACATCATAATATACTTCTGAAATTTTGTGATGTTAATTTTTAGAAGAAAAGGTTTATTCATCTACTTTTGAATAATTAAAACTATGAATATATAATAGATATAAAAGGATGCTGCATTTATAGTGCATATAATTTTGTGACTCTCAAAAATATTATTGACCAATCTTTAATTTTGGAGAAAAATGTTACTGTTCAACTTTCTTATGAATATCAAAAACAGTTCTTGAATTGACTCAAGGTGACAAGCCCTTGAAAGGAGCATAATATGATTATTTTGCAAAGATAAAGTGAAGTAAATCTGATTATCTATAACAAGTTTAACCAGTGATGAGTGCATGCTGGTACAGAACGTCCTGACATAATTGCAAGATAAAATAAAAAAGTACAGATAAAGGATTTTAGATGGTGATACTACCTTAAATTCAGC
>NW_012119288.1:117219-118921 GCF_000951035.1 Colobus angolensis palliatus | reverse complement strand
AGTTCTTGAATTGACTCAAGGTGACAAGCCCTTGAAAGGAGCATAATATGATTATTTTGCAAAGATAAAGTGAAGTAAATCTGATTATCTATAACAAGTTTAACCAGTGATGAGTGCATGCTGGTACAGAACGTCCTGACATAATTGCAAGATAAAATAAAAAAGTACAGATAAAGGATTTTAGATGGTGATACTACCTTAAATTCAGCAGTTAAACAACAACAGCAAAAAATCTTGTTTTGTAGAATCTGCCTGAATTCTGCAGATGTTAAATTATTAGTTGACTTTTTCGTATCTCATTAAATATAATTTTAAAATGAGTTTTAAAATGGAATAATTATCAAACTATGGAATTTAATATGCATTCTATGTTCAAGTTTTAAGATTATTTGATGCTATCTAAAACAGGTATAAGTTGGATCTAAATATAAAGCATGTCTCTTATATATTATATTTAGATCATACATATGTTTAGAATACATGTATATATATGCTTTTTAAAGTATATTTTTATATATTTTAACATGCTTTTGCTTACATATACTGTAATATACTTTATGCCTACATATTTTAATATACTTAACTATAAAAAATTAGTACTTACTAGTATTTGTAATAAATATACAGAGGTAAAATTTTCAAGTTAATATTTTTGTTTATACTATCGTAAGTTCAGGCACAACAATAGCAAAATAAAGCTAAATTAGCATTGTTTCAGGAATGTATTCATAATTAAATATTGTGGAAATACAGAATTATTAGGCAATTGGCAACAAAAGACTATTTTTAGAAATGTCTGTTTATATCCTTTGCAAGTTTTAAATGAAGTTGTTTGTTTCTTAGGGGATCTTGTTTAATTCCAAGGAAATGTTAGAACTGTGTTTTCTAATTCTGTGAAAAATTATATTGGTGTTTTGGTAGGGATTGCATGGAATCTGTAGATTGCTTGGAGTCTCATGTTCATTTTAAAAGTATGTATTTTATTTTCTAGATTTAGTGGGTACAGGAATATTTTTGAACATGGATGTATTGCACAGTGGTAAGTCTGGGCTGTTTCTGGGCTGTTACTGTAACCATCATCTGAATAGTGTACATGGTACCCAATAGGTAATTTCACACCCTTCATGCACCTCCCAAACTCCAACGTTTTGCAGCATCTAGTGTTTATTATTTCACTCTAAATGTCCATATGGACACGTTATTTAGTTACCCCTTATAAGTCAGAACATGCAGTATTTAACTTTCTGTTTCTCAGTTATTTCAATTAAGATAACGCCATCCAGTGTCATCTATGTTGCTGCAAAAGACATGATTTCATTATTTTTTATGGTTAAGTAGCATTTTATGGTATATATGTATTTATACCATGCTTTATCCAATCAATCATTGATGGAAACTTAGATTGATTTCGCTATTGCAAATAGTGCTGTAATAAACACACTTGTGCAGGTGTCTTTCTGATATAATGATTTGTTTTCCCATTGGGTAGATGCCCTGTAGTGGGATTGCTGGGTTGAATGGTAGTTCTATTTATAGTTCTTTCAAAAATCTCCATACTAATTTTACCTTCCCATCAAAAGTTTATAAGCATTCTTTTTTCACTGCATTGTCACCAACATCTGCTGTATTTTTTAAAACTTTTTAATAATAGCCATTCTGACTGACAGAAGAGAATATCTCATTGTAGTTTTATTTGCATTTA
>NW_012119288.1:115031-116709 GCF_000951035.1 Colobus angolensis palliatus | reverse complement strand
TTTTCCCAGTGTATGTTTTTGTCTATTTGTTGATGATCAGTTGATTTTAAGTGTGTGGCTATCTTTCTGTTCAATTGTATTCTATTGACCTGTGTGTCTATTTTTATACCACTATCATACTGGTTTGGATATTATAGCCTTGTAGTACACTTTTAAGTTAGGTAATACGATGCTTTCAGCTTCATTCTTTTTGCTTATGACTGCTTTGGCTATTTGGGTTCCATTTGAATTTTAGGGGTGTTCTTCCTAATTCTGTGAAAAGTGGTATTTGTATTTAGATAGGAATCGAATTGAACCTGTACATTGTTTTGAGCAGCATGACCATTTGAAGAATATTACTTCTTCCAGTCCACGAGCATGAGCTATTTTTCCATTTGTTTGTGTAATATTCAATTTCCTCTATTGGTATTCTCTACAGAGATTTTTTCTCCTCTAGGTTATCTAGTTTATTTGCATAGAGAACTCAAAGTTGTCTCTGATGATCTTTAGTATTTCGGTGATATCAGCTCTAATGTCTCCTTTTTCATTTCTGATTGTGCTTAATTTGAATTTTCTGTTTTTCTTGGTTAATCTACCTAGAAGGCTATATTGTTTATCTAGTTCCTTAATGTGTGATGTTAGGCTGTTAATTTGTGAGCTTTCTATATTTTTTGAGGTAGGCATTTAGTACTATAAACTTCCCTCTTAATGGTGATTTTTCTGTATTTAAGTTTTGGTATGTTGTGTCTCTATTTTTATTTGCTACAAAATATTTTTGATTCTCAACGTAAACTTGAGCATTGACTCAAAGTTCATTCTGGAGCAGATTTTTTAATTTCCATGCATTTATATAGTTTTAACAGTTCCTCTTGGTATTAATTTCTAATTGTATTCCATGGTGCTTTGGGAAGATGCTTGACATTATTTCAAAATTTTAAGAGACTTGTTTTGTGGCCTAATACATAGTCAGTTTTGGAGAATGTTCTATGTATAGACAAGAAGAATGTATATTCTGTAGTTACTAGGTACAATGGACCTAAATGTCTGTTAGGTCCATTTCATGTAGTCTAATCAAAGTCCGTAGTTTCTTATTTGATTTTCTGCCTTGATTATATGTCTAGTGATGTTACCGGAGTTTTGCCATCGCCCACTATTGTATTGCTGTCTGTCTCTTTTCTTAGGTCTAGCAGTGTTTCTTTTATGATTCTGGGTGTTCTGGTGTTGAACACAATATATATTTAGGATTGTAAGCTCTTTTGTTGAATTAATCCCTTTATCATTATATAATGACTTTCTTTGTCTTTTCTTGTGTTGTTGATATAAAGTCTGTTTTCTCTGAGATTAGTCGAGTTGTTCCTGATTGCTTTTGGTTTCTGTTTGCGTGGAATATCTTTTTCCAGCACTTCATCTTCAGTCTATAAAGGTCTTTACCAATTAGGTGGGTTTTTTAAAAGCAGCATATGGTTAAATCTTGGTTTATTTGTTTTTTGTAATCCTTTCTGCTAATCTGTATATTTTAAGTGAAACATTTAGTTCATTTACCTTCAAGGTTAATATTGATGTGTAAAGTGCTCAAAACATTTAGCATTTTATTCTTTCTTTTTCTCTCTCAGGAATATCTATGACCCATACATAGGGTTGTATGCTGTACATAATCTACTATTTCTCAAAGGCTTTGTTTATTTTTTAATCTTTTTTT
>NW_012119288.1:111773-113354 GCF_000951035.1 Colobus angolensis palliatus | reverse complement strand
TGAAAAGGCAACACTTTTGCAGTGTTGATAGGAATGTAAACTAGCACAACCACCATGGAAAACAATGTGGGACTTACTTAAAGAACTAGAAGTGAAGCTACCATTTGATCCAGCGATCCCACTACTGGCTGACATTATTCAGCGGAAAAGAAATCACATGAAAAAAGATACTTACACACACATTTATAGCAGCACCATTTGCAGTTGCAAAAAGATGGAACCATTCCAAATGCCCATCAATCGATGAGTGGACAAAGAAATGATGGATTTGGGTGGAGGCACATCCAAAACATATCATTCCACCCTGGCCCTTCCAAACTCTCATGTCCTCACTTTTCAAAACAAATCATGCCTTTCCAACATCCCCCAAGGTCTTAAACTCATTTTAACATTAACCCCAAAGTCCAAATCCAATGTGTTATATAAGACAAGGCAAGTCCCTTCCACCTATGAGCCTGAAAAATAAAAGGTAAGTTAGTTATTTCCTAGATACAGTGAGAGTACAGGCAATGGGTACAGAACCAGGACACTGCAGCAACACATAAAGAAACTATGTGATAACAACTACTATAGTCTGAATGTAAACTCCAAAATTCATGTGTTGAAAACTTAATCCCGAATGCAACCATGTTGAGAGGTGTGGCCTAATGGCAGATGTTTTAGTCATGAGGGCAAAGATCTCATGAATAGATTCAAGGCAGTATAAAAATGGTTTTGAGGTGTGAGTTCACCTTCTCCAGCTCTACTGCCATGTGGGTGCACAGAGTTTCTCTCTTGCCCTTTTGTCTTCAGTCAAGTGAGGACACAGCAAGAAAGCCCTCACTAAGTTCTGGTACCTTGATTTTGGACTTGCCAGCCTCCAGAGCTGTGAGGATAAATTTTTGTTTTATATTTTTAAAAACACTGTGTTTCTAATTCATACTTAATCCATAACCCAATACTATTTTAAGCCTCTCTATATATAATTAATAGAATCTCAAATATATGTAGATTATAAATCTGTATATATCTTATTTTATATATGTATATATATTCCATTTCTATTTTCATTGCCTTAAGGATTAGTTTATGTGAGACAATACACATCAAAAATATCATCTTGTAATTCCACATCTCATTTTAGCCATATTGCAGGTAAAATATCTATTTCTTTATATAAAACATCATTATTTAACCCTTGCAAGGCAAATAGCATATAGTATATAAACAGAGGCAATTAAAGGCATGTAGTAAGTTGTTCAACAAGTGTTCATTAAATGAGTAAATAAATGCATTCAGTATTTATTTCGGAGAAGAATGACAGTAAATGGGTTTTGCTTATTATTGCTAAGATTTTATATGGATAATTTTAGGTGATAATACATGTCATAAATGGTGTTTTCTAACTTCATTCATCTGATATAGATAGAGATGTTAAAGTGTTTCAGATCTGATCACAAAATATATCTACAAATTTACATAGCTAACTTAAAAGTATTTGGTACTGCATTTTTAAGAAATTATCAGCCTGGCCGGGCGCGGTGGCTCAAGCCTGTAATCCCAGCACTTTGGGAGGCCGAGACGGGCGGATCACGAGGTCAG
>NW_012119288.1:111404-111723 GCF_000951035.1 Colobus angolensis palliatus | reverse complement strand
ATTATATTTTATTATACCTATATATTTGCTATACTTTGTGCATACAGAGATCCTCAAAAAATTAATTTACTAGTTAGAGACTAAAAAGAAAAGAATCATATTCTAGTGGGAAGTGAAGAATACACTTTATTGAGTGTTTTGTCCATAGAGGTTTTCATTTAGATCAATACAGCCTCCTTCAAATGCGTTTTTTTTAATCAGACATACTCATAAAGATTTATTTCTTTGTTTATTTGTTTCTTGTTTTCTACAGGACTACAACTGTACTCTTGATTTTGGTCAAGTATAATAGTTGTTAACTAATATTACTGCAATTATT
>NW_012119288.1:103868-105949 GCF_000951035.1 Colobus angolensis palliatus | reverse complement strand
CATGACAAAGGATAAGCACCTAACAGACCATAGTAAATCAAGCCCAATGGATTTTCCAATTTTTTCTAACACAATAATCTTAACAGCTTCTTACATATTTGACCTTTTTAAAAAAATTCATTTGAATATTACACAATTTTATATTTGAGGCAAAATTCTTTGGACATAGAAAACAGACATCAAGCTGTATCCTTCTTTTGAATGTGCACAGAATTTCTAATAGCTGTAGTATAAAAAGAGCAAATTCCAAGAAAATCCTCACGGGGTTTTATCGTACATGTTCCATTTAAAATTATCCTGATGATTTGGATGCCTGGATAACAGTAAGAGGCAGTGGCTACTGCACAAATTGTATATCATTAGAGTATCAAAATGGTTTGATTATTTGCCAGCATGCATGTGACTTCATACAAGTATTGCCAAGAATATGAATCAAAATGTCAAGGAAATGCAGGTGAAGCCAAATAAACAAGTTGTAGATTCAGTTCATACATCATTGATCAATGCATGTTATCAATTTTCACACAGCCCAGGATCCTGATAACTTTCCTGTTGAGTGAGTAGCATAAATTTTAAATGACCTAGGGCTCACCATGAGGAGAATTGCTAAAACGCACTCTCAGTGCTCTAAAAATATTCTGAATCACTACTCCACACAAAGGAAAAATCTTTTAATGCAATTCTCAAGAGTCATCTTACATAAATAGAAATATGTTTCTTTACAGTTAAATTTTCCAATGATCAATTTCCAAATAAAAGTTATGATAATATAGGTAAATAGAAATTTTTTTCTAGTTAACTCTGCAGTTTGAAACTATTAAATGCTGATTAAATTTAACAGATTATAATTGAAAATTCCAACTATCCCAAATTATATTTTTATTTATTCTGCATTTAGAAGTTACAGTTCATTCATAAAAATATCAATCCATAAAAATATGATGATCTGTTTCATTTCATCCATTCAAGACTATTTGGAGTTCCGACCTGAGGTGCACAAAATTCAAACGGGCTGTCCCATTGAAATCACTGGCACAATGCTCTTGGGAAACTATCTTTCTGGGCCTTCCTCACCTCCAGTTCCACTTCTTTACATCCAGGATCATAAGATGGATACTTGCTAGCTTCTTATGAATCATTCATGCATTACTTAAAGCTTTCAACACTGTAGGAATTAAAGGTACATTCGACCTCATACTACAACTATAGGGAATCGTTTATAAGGCAGCCAGAGAATCTGTATCTTCCTGGAGTTTGTGGATGTAAGATTTTCTGTGCCTCTACCCTGTTATTTTCCTGTATGTTTCTGACAAAAGTAGATTCCACTTTCCTGCATCTGTCCAAAGTGGAAGGAAGCTTACTTTACGTTTGACCTCTGTTCTTTTTCTCCCCTAATTAAAACCTCTTTCTGTCCTTATATCCCAACTCCTTAGACTGAGCACTCTGGAACTCTTGTCAAAGTCAACAACCTCCCATATATACATGAAGTCTTCTTTAGTGGTGATTTTCCTTATTCTCTCACCCCATGCTTACCAGGGTTAGAAATGTAATTGTTATCCTCATTGTTCTTGACCGCCAGTTTCTGAATAAAGAAAAACTAATGCTTTTCTTTAAATCCCACTTTTTCAAGACTCATAAAACTCAAATACATGACTGTTTCCTTTTTATTACAGCCAACTTCTGAGCTCCTAAATATATCCCCTCATTTATTTAGGATATTAGTGCCTGACATACACTCTTAATATTCATGATGGTTACTTTTGTTTCTCAACATGATTCCATTATCCTCACAAACTGCTCCACCAAAATGTGGATATTTCAGTATTCTGATAACCTCTTCCTTTGACTACTTTCTCTGCCATTTTCCAATAAAAAGACCCATGTTTATAAATGTGAACTTACAGAAGCCGAGATGCAATCATTTCTGAAATTAATAATTTAAATAATCTTCAGTAGAACAAGGTATTCCTCTTGTCCCATCTACCCCAAAACAATTTTATTTTGACTTTATCAGAAATTATAGCTTGATTCATTTTCTTACTTATTATTTATACATATTTCATCACCAATTACTATATTTC
>NW_012119288.1:103246-103818 GCF_000951035.1 Colobus angolensis palliatus | reverse complement strand
AACTAGAAGTCTACTTTAAAAAGACATGCAATAAAAGAAAAAAAAATGTCCAGAAATCAGGGAAGCCTTTGCAAGCAGATCATGACAAAGGATAATCACCTAACAGACCATAGTAAATCAAGCCCAATGGATTTTCCAATTTTTTCTAATACAATAATCTTAACAGCTTCTTAAATATTTGACCTTTTTAAAAAAATTCATTTGTATATTACACAATTTTATATTTGAGGCAAAATTCTTTGGACATAGAAAACAGACATCAAGCTGTATCCTTCTTTTGAATGTGCACGGAATTTCTAATAGCTGTAGTATAAAAAGAGCAAATCCCAAAAAAATCCTCACGGGGTTTTATCGTACATGTTCCATTTAAAATTATCCCGATGATTTGGATCCCTGGATAACAGTAAGAGGCAGTGGCTACTGCACAAATTGTATATCATTAGAGTATCAAAATGGTTTGATTATTTGCCAGCATGTATGTGACTTCATACAAGTATTGCCAAGAATATGAATCAAAATGTCAAGGAAATGCAGGTGAAGCCAAATAAACAAGTTGTAGATTCAGTTCATAC
>NW_012119288.1:102533-103196 GCF_000951035.1 Colobus angolensis palliatus | reverse complement strand
TATAATAAATGAATGAAAATAAACATGTATTTACATAGGCATTTTATTTTGCAAATACTTGTGGATTGCCCGGCACTGTTTAAGCACTAATGGCTGTTAACTCCTCTAATATTCAAAACAACCCTATAAGGTAGACATTTTGTAATCATTGTCCATGTTATAGCAAAAAAATGTAGACACACATGGGATAATTAAATAGTCCAAATTAATATAGATAGTCAGTGGTTCCAATTCAGTTAGTTTTGTTCTAGAGTCCAGACTTTCAAGCAGCAGAGTATAAGCAGCAGAATTTTATATTGCGTTCAATTGGAGATTATAGGACACAATACAGAATGGAGATAGAATATTTAAATTCCAGTGTTCAAACAGATCAAGATGTAGGGTAGGATACTCATTCTATGGGGGAATTAGGTAGCAAAAGAAAATTTGAGGCTGGGTGCGGTGGCTCATGCCTGTAATCCCAGCACTTTGGGAGGCCGAGGCAGGTGGATCGTGAAGTCAGGAGATTGAGAGCATCCCACCTAACACAGTGAAATCCCATTTCTACTAAAAACACAGAAAATTAAGTGGGCATGGTGGCATGTGCCTGTAGTCCCAGCTACTCAGGAGGCTGAGGCAGAAGAATCTCTTGAACCCAGGAGGTGGAGGTTGCAGTGAACTGAG
>NW_012119288.1:100542-101256 GCF_000951035.1 Colobus angolensis palliatus | reverse complement strand
TTATAGGATGCACAGCTCCAAAGAAAAATGCCTAGTGCGTCAGCAGTAAACATAGGATAGATACCTGGAATACTGCTTTCCTTGGGATTCAGAATCTATACTCAAAACATCGCAGTTGCTGTGAGACAGCACAATAACAATTCAGCGCAGTTTCAAAGGTCTAATAAATTAGATTCTTCCTTGGCTCCGTTAAAAATACTGTGTTCAGCAATTTCAACAATGGAAGCCTCATCTAATTAAATTAAGTGCTGCAAAGGCTCACGCCAGCAACACTACCTCGAGCTGATAGACTCAGGTTTGCAATATTGCTAATCTGGCGGGCAGCCACTGGGATGATCATAGACACTGAGCCAACACTTTAATCTTAAGTAACTAAAAGACAAGAAAGGAGCGATTTTCCTCTTAATGGTGCAGCCGTCCTAACATATATATTTACATTTCACCCCTCTCATATATCTAAAGAATTTTGGAAGGCCCACTTATTACTACATTGACATTTAATTTTAAAAAAGACTGTGAGCTCATCACTATTTTAATATGTCAGCTAATTTTCTTCTAGAAGCATCTGAACTGAAAATGACAAATTTTGTTTGAAGATACAATTTTTTAATACCAATGGCTCTCATAGTATATGGAAGATTCCTCTTTGTGAGTTTGCTTTCTTCACTTATTTTTGGCTTGTTAGCATGTTTGTTGTGATAGTTTAAGTAATTA
>NW_012119288.1:99258-100163 GCF_000951035.1 Colobus angolensis palliatus | reverse complement strand
CAAAACAATTTTATTTTGACTTTATCAGAAATTATAGCTTGATTCATTTTCTTACTTATTATTTATACATATTTCATCACCAATTACTATATTTCGTTTCTCTCTTAAACGAGCACATATTCCATGATCTGCTGTTTCCATTATTATCCTCCTAATAAAAGATTCTCTCATAATCTCTGTGCCAGTAAAAAGCATCACCATCTACTCAGTTCTTTGGCCAGGTGCTTGTGATTTTAGATGGTTGCATTCTCTTTGCTCCTCATATTCCATGACTCATCAAGTCCTATAAATTCTATTGTGTAAATATACCATGAATTAGTATATTTTTCTCCCTTAACCCTCTTATCCCAGTGTTTTGTACCATTGCTACCTTCCACCTAAGTAGCATGAACCACATACTAAAGCATAATACATAAAATGAATAAAACATAGTTCTATATTCATAGGTCTGGTAAAAGTTTGTTGTTGTTACTCTAATTGTACCACTTGATTCACATGCTTATTTTGTATTTTTCTCTTTTTTATTTTTACTAATGTAGCAATCAAGGGAACATAACTTTTGTGTCATGAAACATAGATACATGTAATGGACTCAGTATTGTTATTATGCAGTACTGATTGGATGTTGAAAAATAATTGCAAGATAAAATAGTTTCTTCACTACATTTTTTTATTCTAATCTTTTCTGTTACACTGCTGTAAGAGTGATCTTTTTCTTTTAAATACTGGACTTTCTTCTCTAGAGTAGTTTTAGGTTTACAGAATAATTGAACAGAAAGTAGATTCCCTACATAGCCCACTCTCAGTCACTACAGTTTTCTATATTATTAATAACTTGCATTAGTATGATACCTTTGTTGCAATTGATGAGCCAATATTGACACAATATTATTAATTAAAGTTTA
>NW_012119288.1:93165-95263 GCF_000951035.1 Colobus angolensis palliatus | reverse complement strand
TTTACGCTAGGTTTAGTACTTGGCACGGCATGACTGTCAAGTTCTCATCATTACCATGCATGTTCTTACTGCCTTACATCCCAAGGGAAACATTTCTATACTTAAAAATATCAAACTTTAAAAGTTTTGTAATATTGAGAGGGATATTGTATCACTGAAACATCCCACCAACCACTCTAATCTTAGGTCGAAATCTTAATTCTAAACGTTTTTCAAAACAATTATGTCTTCTTGTTAAAGGTTAAGAACAGCCGGTCTCTTTACGCATTCCTCATAAGATATGGTTTATAGTCCCATTATCATTTGGATACTGATTCTGGAACATATATTGATGTAAAATTAACCCCAGTCTCTCCCTGCCTAACTCTTTCTCTCTCAAGTTGCAGAACCATTTAGCCAATTCAAAATTTAGTGGATATCAACCAGCTCCTCCGAAATCTTAAATTTATAATATACATACCATATGTATGTGCATATATACTTACTGTCATATATACATATATGTCATACATATGTATGCACACACATAATATGTATGTATGTCATATATGTTTGTTGTCATATATACCTATATCTACACACATATATATACTTACATATGTATGACAATAAACTTTTTTTGATAACTTCAGTAACCAAACTTAACATTTTTAACAAGTAGAAATTTATTTAATTTTTTTATTATACTTTAAGTTCTAGGGTACATGTGCACAATGTTCAGGTTTGTTGCTTATGTATACATGTGCCATGTTGGTGTGCTGCACCCATTAACTCGTCATTTACATGAGGTATATCTCCTAATGCTATCCCTTCCCCCTCCCCCATCCCACAGTCTCCCTCTGTCACCAGGTTGGAGTGCAGTGGCGTGATCTAGGCTCACTGTAACCTCTGCCTCCAAGGTTCAAGCGATTCTCCTGCCTTAGCCTCCTGAGTAGCTGGGACAAAAGGCCAGCATGCCTAGCTATTTTTTTTTTTTAATTTTTAATTTTTTGTAGTGACAGTGTTTCACCATGTTGGCCAGGATAGCCTCAATCTCTTGACCTCATGATCCGCCCTCCTTGGCCTCACAAAGTGCTGGGATAACAGGTATGAGCCACCATGCCTGGCCTTATTTAATTTTTTGTTGGAATATTATTATGCTCGTTTTCACTTTAATGATGAAGACACCAGTACAAAGAGAGTAACATAATTACTCCCAAGTCAGGAAACAGCTGTATAATGGAGTTTACTTGAGCTACCATTTTCAAAATCTGCCTAGTCATTACGTGATCCTGCCACTGTTCATTCATTCTGATATTAACATCAACCCAATCTCAATAATAAACTTTGTTATTGGACTTCATCTAATATAACATTTATCCTTGTAATCTTTGAAAATCTTCTTATCATGAAGTATTTTATTCTGCAAGCCACTGACTTTCATATTTTAGTCTTTCAACATATTTATTGATTTATTTATTCTCCCTCAATAATTCACAATTGCACATTTGGAATTTTATCTTTCATATTTCCCCTAGTACACATTTCATTATTATATTCAATTGTTTTTCTTTCTTCTTACTTTAGACTTGTACTTGCAATGTGCACAGTGAATAATTACTGTAAAAATTCATAAAAGTTTATTTAGGTATGTAGGTTTTCTCTAGTAACATGGAAGTCCATGAATGTACGATGTCAAATGACCACATAAAAATACACGTATTAACTGGGAAATGTGTTAACGCTGGTTGATGACAGAAATGATATTTTGTTTGCAGTATATGTAGATCCATCCATTTGTTTCTGAATCAAATCTTTAAAATTTTAAGAAATCCAAGAAGTGATAAGCTAGGCGCAGAAAGACAAACATCATAAATTCCCACTTATTTGTGGGATCCAAAAGCCAAAAACAATAGAACTCATGAACATAGACCGTAGAAGGATGGTTGCCAGAGGCTAGGAAGCTTGGTGGGGTGCAGTGGGGATGGTTAATGGGTACAGAAAAAATAGAAAGAATGAATAAGACCTACTATTAGGTAGCACAATGAGGTGACTATAGTCAATAGTAATTGTACATTTTTAAATTACTTGAAGTGTGTAATTGGGTTCTCTGTAACTC
>NW_012119288.1:85211-91805 GCF_000951035.1 Colobus angolensis palliatus | reverse complement strand
ATACTAAAAAATAATCCACTCACTAATACTCTTCTAAATGTAAAATATTATTAGGTTAATTCAGTTAATTATTAATTTATAACATAATGATTTAATAAGGGTGTATTAAATATTAAAAAGTTTTCAGATCACCTATAGATTATAAAGCCAATGAGGATCCTTCAAATAATCAAGATCTAATATTTATAGTGACTACAATCAGGTATGTATTTAATTTTACAATAGAAAAAATCTATCAGACATATAAGATTGCTTATAAAGTCCACTTGGCCCTACTCTTGCTCAGGCCACTGTTGCAGCAAAGTGGCGCCAAGGAGGCTATGAACAGTTTAGCACAGGGTCAGCTCTGGTCTTTTGTGGAACAAATATTCATTCCTGTTCCAAGCCTCTTATGACCCTGCAATGAGGGACACCCAGGGAACCAGCTCCGTGCTCTTTTATAAACACCTTAAAAGACAGGAAAATCAAGTTCAATAAGCAACTTTTATTTAATGGAGGAATTGAAATCAAGAAATAAATGCTTTTCACTTTTGCCTGCCTGGTCAACTATTCTGAAATACATTTTACAAGTCTCCTCAGACCATCCAATAACACCAAGCACAAGTTACATGTAACAGGTGCAAAATGGATCACACATCCTCCTGCCCTGCCTTGCTCCCTTCTCTTTCTAATTCCCTATGTTTGTCACCCATGATTCCTTGGATCACTTTTTAAATTAACTCTTTGTATGAAACCCTTTGTTTTGGGGTCTGCTTTCAGTGAACAAGGAAAACATATACAGTCATGAACCACACAACGACATTTTGGTCACTGATGGACTGCGTATACAACAATTGTTTCATAAGCTTATAATATATTTTCACTGTACATTTTCTATGTTTAGATATATTTCGATGCACAAATACTTAACCATTGTATTACAGCTGCCTATAGTGTTCAGTACAGTAACGTGTTGTATAGGTCTGTAGCCTAGGAACAATATGCTGTGCCACATAACCTAGGTGTGTAGTAGGCTACAGTATATAGGTTTGTGTAAGGGCACTCTATGATATTTGCACAATGACAAAATGACCTAACTATGCATTTCCCAGAACAAAGCCCTGTCATTAAGTAACATGTAACTGTTTATGCCTCTGTGTGTGTGTGTGTGTGTGTGTGTGTGTGTGTGTGTGTGTGTGTAAAGAGGGTTCATGCTCAGCTATTCACTTCTTGCCAGCATTTTCTCTCTCAAATATTTATTCTTATGTGAAAGAAATGAAAATACTATCTCAAACAATCTTTCAGTTCCCCAGTAGAGATGATGAAATTCCTAGGTCTATATCTCTGGACTTTACTGGCTGGGTCATTTTCTTTCATAGGTGCTGAGTTTTCTGGGTATGCCCTCTTTTGACAGCCCATCAGATAAACCATCAAAGAAATCATGTGGATGTCATGAAATAGCCTTTTCTTTCATTACCAAATTTAAACCATCTCTCTCTTAGACTTATTTATATATAGTAGAGAGCAGTAGCTGAAATCAATAAACCCCTCAATCAAGCTATGAAATAATACCACATCATCAGACAAATGTAATAGAGTTGAGAAGGGTCAGAAAAGGGCAGGCAGGATGATGAAGGGGATGAAGTGGCTTTCACATGAGTTTAAACTAAATCATCTAATCATAATGCGACTTAGGCTTAACTTTTTCAAGAGTCCAAAGGCTATTTAAAGTCATGAAAAGTGTTGAAGAGCACAGTATGTTCTCCAAGTTTTATAATATTAGAAATTCAATACATGCTTTCATGATTAAAATGCATTTTCAAGGCACATTATTAAAAGCATCTTTATGAGTGATGCAGTTATTATTATTCTAAGAGGAGGTATCGATAGAAAGTATTGATAAGATCATATAAAATTATGGCTGATATTTTCCTCACTGGTTTTATATATATACACATATATATTCACACATGCATATATATGTGTGCGTATATATGTGTGTGTATATATATGAGCCTGGTATATTGAAGAACTTATCACCGATCTGCTAAGGTCATTTTTATGGTGGGAGACACACATATAAAATGTATATTTGGTTCCCTGGCAAAGGAGTGAATTTGAGAATACTGTGTTGAATTGGAAGATCAGACTCTGACAGAGTACAACATATATTTAAATGTCCATTTGTATGTCTTCACTGAGGCAAAGTCAAAACCATTATGTTATTCATAAAATTCTGTTTATATGTCATTTACCCTTTTCTACTTCCAGAATTAATACTATCACTAAATTTTACCTGGAGGAAATCAGAATGGCCCAAAAAAGAAGGAATCCTACCCTTGCATGTTAAATCTCACAGAACCTTGGAAACTTTAACTTCATGGAGCATATGAGCTGTCGTGAAAGAAAGAAAAGAGCAGAGTTTAGTTGTTATGTAATGCTTTACTTATTGAATCTGGAGTATTTGATAAATTGAATTAACCACTTCCTGAGACCAGATATAAAATCAGATACTGCTTATCTCTCTATCTATACTTCACTGATATTTTCAAGACCATTTTAGGAAGGATAGACAGACATATTTAAGGACGTATTTCAATAACCATTGCAAATAATTTTAAATGCAAAGTGCCTACCTAACAAAATGCTTTATTATTTCTATTGAAATTGGCTATAACATTTCATAAATGTAATTCTTATTCATGGCTTGTACATATGATAAATTCACATGTTCCTATATCTAGAGACAACCAATGTTAACATTTTCTTGTGATTTTTTCATATACATTCTATGCATATACACAAAAAAACCTATCTTTTCTTTGTAGATGTTTCTTATAATTTGAAATACATAGGCTTTATCTAACAGTAACTTTTAAAATATAATTGTGTAAAAGTTTTCTGTATTAATATATTTTACTCCTTACCCTGAGTAGTAAGGGAAAATTGTGTATATCCTTTTATCCTGTTCCTTTTAACCACCAATTTGTATTGATTTGTTTATGGTTTGTAAGATTGACATTTGGTATTAAGGTAATTAGTTCTGGTTTCTTAAAGAAAAATCTCAGCTGCTTAATGCAACACAGGTTCATTTCCCTCATACAGAAAGATTGATGGGGGTTGGGAAGCCTCCTTCCATCGGGAAGTGACACCATCTGGAATATGTGCCTCCAAGGACACCATGGCAGCGGAAGAGAAAGACACAGGAAGACACTAGGTCTTAGAAGCCTCAGCCCAGAAGTGACACGTACTAATTCTGCTCACTGTCTACTCTGCTCACGGGTCTCAAAATGAACTGCAAGTCAGGCTGGGAAAAGTAGACAAAAGCAGGGAGTATTTAGTGAACAAAAATAGTCTCTGCAACATGTTTGTTATGCTAAATGTACTTAAAACCTTATTGTTTAATGCATTAACTTCAAACAGCATCATTTGATGCCAAGGTAAACCCACCTAACATGTATGCACTGATGAATGAGTCGTCACATCAACCACACATGTAACCACCACAGATCAAAAATTAGTACATTATTGGCACCCTAGGGCTCCTTTTGTGCCCATGATCAATCACTGCTCCTTCTCCCCTTCTGGAGGCACAGATATCTTGATGTCAAATACTGTAATTTAGCTTTGCTTGTTTTAGAGCTTATGTAAAGAGTATAACCCCGCGTGTATATTTTTCTGAGTGACTTCTTTTGCTTAACATTATGTACATAAGTTTCTCCAAGTTGTTTTGGCAGGCAAGTGCATCACAACCACAAAACTCTGATCACATACAGTGTGGATACAACTGGGGGGAAACTTACGTCCAGAGCGGTGAGAAAGCACACGCAGTCTCATGAATGTTTATTTTTTTAGAAGCATAAGCAGGGGCTACGTGTTCTGCGTGTATTGTGGCCAAAATTTGAGCAGAAAGTGTTCAGGTTTGGCCAGCAGGCCAGCCATGCAATAAAAACACTTCAAGAGATAGCAAAAACGGTTCCCCACATCTCTTTGCATTATTTATTTATTTATGTATTTATTTTAGAGACAGAGTCTTGCTATGTTGCCCAGGCTGAAAGGAAGCACAGTGGCTATTCACAGGTGCAGTAATGATGAACTACAGCTTTGAACTCCCGGGCACAAGTGATCTGCCTGCCTTGGCCTTTCCAGTAGCAGGACTACAGTCATTCACTACCATGCAGGCTTACGTTGCTTTTTTATAGACTAGCTGAAAATACTGTTGTTCTGTAAGTAACAAGAGCTATAATGGGGAGTCCTAAGACCCGGAACAATACCAGTAACTTAGCAGCTCGTGTGGTAAGGTCTGCACACCAAGGGCCTATTTAAGGGAATAGTCTTAAATGGCAGGTACATTGAAGTCAACTTCCTGGTCTCTTCAGATTTCTTAATCTAAGCAAGCCAACTCTCTGCTAAGTTACCAAAAGAGGGAAGTAAGTGAGCCTTCAGAGTCCCCAGGTTTGCCTGCCATCATGTTGCCAATAGATGAGTTCATTTAGTTTAATTATCACATAGTATTCTATTGTATGAATAGTCCAGACTTTATTCACCAGTTCCCCTCCTAATGGACATGTAAGTCGTTTCTAGATTTTGGCTATGAAGAATATAGCTTCTCTCTGAGTATTCTCATACATGTCTCTTGGTAGAAATGTGCACATTTCTTTTGGGTCTCAATCTACTAGGGGGGATTCCTGCATCAAAGAAGATGTGTATGCACATCCTTAGTAGAGATAATGCATAAAATCTGATATGAAAATGGAATGGGAAAAAGAGGATATATATTAATTTCCTTATATATATTAAGTTCTGTTTTACTCAAGGTAAAAAAAAGATATTAACATAGGAAGAATATTTAATTATATTATATAAGTTGTTGCTGAATCAAAAATATATTTTAGCATTTTTCACTTGTACTTGCAGAGTATTAGTGTTCCTATTGTACTGAATTTTCAACAACACTGCTTGCAGATTTCTTCGCTAGTTATTCTGGTAGGAACATAGAGTTATCTTGTGGAGATTTTAATTTTTGTTTCTCTAATTAGCAATGAGGGTGAGTGCTTGTTCATGTATTTCTCATTGTGTGGATAACCTATCTTGTAAACAGCTTATTCATGTACCTTGACCAACTTTTTTGGATTGTTAGGTTTTTGCTATTATTTTATACTAGCTAATATACATTTAAGATAAGAGTCTTTGTCGAGTTTGCAAAAATCTTTTTTTCAACTTTGGCTTGACTTTTCACTGTCTTAATCAAAGACTTTTGTTGTTGATGTTGCTTCCAATTGGAAGTCCAATTGTTGCGGCTTCCTGGTGAGCCCAGCCTTTTGTGACTGTGAAAGTTTCCTTGCATTTCTTGCAGCCTTTTCCCTAAAAGTCAACCTCCCTCTGATGTTCGTATAATTACACCTGCTCTTTGATTATTGTTTGAATAGTAAATACTTTCCTCCTGTTTATTTTAAATCTTAGATTACCTTTATATTTTAGATGTGGCTCATGTAAGGAGCAGGAACATGATTTTTTTTTAAACTGCATGCTTGACAATATTTATCTTTTATTCAGAGCAATTAGTCCATTTATAGACATATTTTGTCTTAAATCTACCATTTTGCTATTTGCTTTCCATATTTATCCTGTCTGTTCTATGTTCTTTTTAATTCTTCGTTTTCTTAACCTTCTTTGGTTTTGATCAAACAATATTTTTAATTGAAAAGTTTCCTTCCATTATCACGTTTATGCTTTATTCTGCTATGTACTGCTTATCCTAGAATATGTATATCTCAATAAGTAATTATGTTTACTTTTATTCCTAATAATACAATTGCTGTGCTGTAGAACACTTAAAAACAATTGTCGACCGGGTGCGATGACTCACGCCTGTAATCCCAGCACTTTGGGAGGCCGAGGTGGGTAGATCACAAGAGGTTAGGAGTTCGAGACCAGACTGGCTAACATGGCGAAATCCTGTCTCTACTAAGAATAAAAAAAAAATAGCCGTATGTGGTGGCAAATGCCTGTAGTCCCAGCTACTCGGGAGGACAAGGCAGGAGAATCGCTTGAACCCGGGAGGCGGAGGTTGCTGTGAGCCAAGACTGTGCCACTGCACTCCAGCCTGAGTGACAAGAGCAAGACTTCGTCTCAAAAAAGCAAAAAATTGTCCAAATCTATTTTAATAAGCCATCAGTGAATGAACAATACAGTGTTATTTATGACAGTCAATGCTAATTTATATCTATCCATATATGTAAAATTTCAATGTCCTTCATTCCTTTCCATTAGCTGAACTACTCCTTAGTATTAGATATATTCTTCCTGAAAAATAACTTGGTATGTTCTTTGAAACACAACCACAGATGACAAGTTGTGCTTTGTTATTTGAAAACATCATTATTTTACACGTATTCTTGATGAATATTTTCACTGGATATAAATAGAAGTCTAGGTTTTCAGTAATAAATTTTCTGCTCAGAAGACATTCTGTCATTGCTCTCTTGAATATATAGCTTAAAATCTTTCATCAGTTTTTAAATTTTCTCAAAGATTACATTTTTGTGTACATGCTCTGTCATGTGGTCTCTCCTCTCCTTCTGAGCCTTTTCACTCTATGTCTCATATCTCCCG
>NW_012119288.1:83833-85161 GCF_000951035.1 Colobus angolensis palliatus | reverse complement strand
TTCACAGGTGCAGTAATGATGAACTACAGCTTTGAACTCCTGGGCACAAGTGATCTGCCTGCCTTGGCCTTTCCAGTAGCAGGACTACAGTCATTCACTACCATGCTGGCTTACGTTGCTTTTTTATAGACTAGCTGAAAATACTGTTGTTCTGTAAGTAACAAGAGCTATAATGGGGAGTCCTAAGACCCGGAACAATACCAGTAACTTAGCAGCTCGTGTGGTAAGGTCTGCACACCAAGGGCCTATTTAAGGGAATAGTCTTAAATGGCAGGTACATTGAAGTCAACTTCCCGGTCTCTTCAGATTTCTTAATCTAAGCAAGCCAACTCTCTGCTAAGTTACCAAAAGAGGGAAGTAAGTGAGCCTTCAGAGTCCCCAGGTTTGCCTGCCATCATGTTGCCAATAGATGAGTTCATTTAGTTTAATTATCACATAGTATTCTATTGTATGAATAGTCCAGACTTTATTCACCAGTTCCGCTCCTCATGGACACGTAAGTCGTTTCCAGATTTTGGCTATGAAGAATATAGCTTCTCTCTGAGTATTCTCATACATGCCTCTTGGTAGAAATGTGCACATTTCTTTCGGGTCTCAATCTACTAGGGGGATTCCTGCGTCAAAGAAGATGTGTATGCACATCCTTAGTAGAGATAATGCATAAAATCTGATATGAAAATGGAATGGGAAAAAGAGGATATATATTAATTTCCTTATATATATTAAGTTCTGTTTAACTCAAGGTAAAAAAGATATTAACTCCTTAGGAAGAATATTTAATTATATTATATAAGTTGTTGCTGAATCAAAAATATACTTTAGCATTTTTCACTTGTACTTGCAGAGTATTAGTGTTCCTATTGTACTGAATTTTCAACAACACTGCTTGCAGATTTCTTCGCTAGTTATTCTGGTAGGAACATAAAGTTATCTTGTGGAGATTTTAATTTTTGTTTCTCTAATTAGCAATGAGGGTGAGTGCTCGTTCATATATTTCTCATTGTGTGGATAACCTATCTTGTAAACAGCTTATTCATGTACCTTGACCAACTTTTTTGGATTGTTAGGTTTTTGCTATTATTTTATACTAGCTAATATACCTTTAAGATAAGAGTCTTTGTTGAGTATATCTGTTGCAAAAATCTTTTTTTCGACTTTGGCTTGACTTTTCACTGTCTTAATCAAAGACTTTTGTTGTGGTTGCATCCCAATTTATAATTAATATACATTTAAGATAAGAGTCGTTGTTGAGTATATCTGTTACAAATATCTTTTTTTTCAACTTTGGCTTGACTTTTCACTGTCTTAATCAAAGACTTTTGTTGTTG
>NW_012119288.1:83082-83445 GCF_000951035.1 Colobus angolensis palliatus | reverse complement strand
GAGTGGCTTGATCTCGGTTTACTACAACCTCCACTTCCCAGATTCAAGCGATTCTCCTGCCTCAGCCTTGGAAGAGGCTGGGATTACCAGTGCCCGCCACCATGCCTGGCTAATTTTTTTGAATTTTTAATAGAGATGGGGTTTCACGATGTTAGCCAGGCTGGTTTTGAACTCCTGACCTGAAGTGATTCGCCCACCTCAGCCATACTGAATTATTCAACTAGAAATTTCTATTTAGTATCTATCCATCTAGTGAAACTACAGAATAAAAGCCCCAAATATTTGCCATATTTCTCTATATTTCCTTATGATTTCTTCTCTGTGAGGTTGATCCCATTGCCTTGATGTCTCTTAGATATGATA
>NW_012119288.1:82453-83032 GCF_000951035.1 Colobus angolensis palliatus | reverse complement strand
TAGACATATTTTGTCTTAAATCCACCATTTTGCTATTTGCTTTCCATATTTATCCTGTCTGTTCTATGTTCCTCTTAATTCTTCGTTTTCTTAACGTTCTTTGGTTTTGATCAAACAATATTTTTAATGGAAAAGTTTCCTTCCATTAGCACATTTTTGCTTTATTTTACTATTTACTGCTTATCCGATAATATGTATATCTCAATTATATTTACTTTTATTACTGATAATACAATTACTGTGCCGTAGAACACTTAAAAACAATTGTCTACCGGGCGCGATGACTCACGCCTGTAATCCCAGCACTTTGGGAGGCCAAGGTGGGTGGATCACAAGAGGTCAGGAGTTCAAGACCAGACTGGCTAACATGGCGAAATCCTGTCTCTACTAAGAATTAAAAAAATTAGCCGTATGTGGTGGCAATTGTCTGTAGTCCCAGCTACTCGGGAGGACAAGGCAGGAGAATCGCTTGAACCCGGGAGGTGGAGGTTGCAGTGAGCCGAGACTGTGCCACTGCACTCCAGCCTGAGTGACAGAGCAAGACTTCGTCTCAAAAAAGCAAAAAATTGTCCAAATCTG
>NW_012119288.1:81141-81903 GCF_000951035.1 Colobus angolensis palliatus | reverse complement strand
TTCCTGATAATACAATTACTGTGCCGTAGAACACTTAAAAACAATTGTCGACCGGGCGCGATGACTCACGCCTGTAATCCCAGCACTCTGGGAGGCCAAGGTGGGTGGATCACAAGAGGTCAGGAGTTCAAGACCAGACTGGCTAACATGGCGAAATCCTGTCTCTACTAAGAATAAAAAAAATTAGCCGTATGTGGTGGCAATTGTCTGTAGTCCCAGCTACTCGGGAGGACAAGGCAGGAGAATCGCTTGAACCCGGGAGGTGGAGGTTGCAGTGAGCCGAGACTGTGCCACTGCACTCCAGCCTGAGTGACAGAGCAAGACTTCGTCTCAAAAAAGCAAAAAATTGTCCAAATCTGTTTTAATAAACCATCAGTGAATGAACAATACAATGTTATTTATGACAGTCAATGCTAATTTATATTTATCCATATATTTAAAATTTCAATGTCCTTCATTCCTTTCCATTAGCTGAACTACTCCTTAGCATTAGATATATTCTTCCTGAAAAATAACTTGGTATGTTCTTTGAAACACAACCACAGATGACAAGTTGCGCTTTGTTATTTGAAACATCATTATTTTACATGTATTCTTGATGAATATTTTCACTGGATATAAGTAGAAGTCTAGGTTTTCAATAATAAATTTTCTGCTCAGAAGACATTCTTGAATATATAGCTTAAAATCTTTCATCAGTTTTTAAATTTTCTCAAAGATTACATTTTTGTGTATATGCTCTATCATGTGGTCTCTCCTCTC
>NW_012119288.1:78634-81091 GCF_000951035.1 Colobus angolensis palliatus | reverse complement strand
TCTATTTAGTATCTATCCATCTAGTGAAACTACAGAATAAAAGCCCCAAATATTTGCCATATATCTCTATATTTCCTTATGATTTCTTCTCTGTGAGGTTGATCCCATTGCCTTGATGTCTCTTAGATATGATACAGCATATATAGGTGTGTGTGTGTGTGTGTGTATATATATATGCTGTAACATATCTACACATATATACACATGTATATGTATTTATACATATAAATATGTGTATATATAAAGTAATATATGTATATATTCCAATTTTTTCAAAATATTTCTAAAATAGAGTGTATTATTTTCTAAATTTTCTACTATTTTAAGCAGGAGATTGGCCTCAGTTACTTAGGCTGTGAATGCTCCCAAACATAGTCTATGTTCTAGATGATATAATCTCGATATTTGTACCCTCCAAATCTCATGTTGAAATGTGATCCCAATATTGGAGGTCTGGCCTAGTGGGAGGAGTTTGGGTCCTGGGGGCAGATCCCTCATGAATGACTGGGTGCCAGTCTCACTGGACTGGGTGAGTTCTCACTCCTAGTTCTCATGCGATCGGATTTTGTTACAATCACTCCCTCCCCTCTCTCTTCCTCCCTCTGTCACATGATGCCAGTTCGCCTTCCACCAAACGTGGAAGTTTCCTGAGACCCTCACCAGCAGAGCAGATGCTGAAACCATGCTTCTTATACAGCCTGTGGAACTGTGAGCCAAGTCAACTTCCTCTTCACTACTTACTCAGCCTCAGGTAATTCTTTTATAGCAACTCAAGTGGACTAACGGACTAGTAAGAGTATATGTGGGCAAATCCCTAGTCCCACTCATGTCTTTTCTCTCACTCTCCTAATAGAAACTTAGATGGACAGACTTCTTCATTTTCGTATAGTCCTTTCTGATAAGTCGTTGTATGCGTTTTATTTTGTTTTTGTTTTTTGAGACGGAGTCTCATCTCTTGCTGAGGCTGGAGTGCAGTGGCGTGGTCTCGGCTCACTGCAATCTCCGTCCCTGGCACCCGGTTCAAGCCATTCTCCTGCCTCAGCCTCCTGAGGAGCTGGAATTATAGGCACACGCTACCACGCCCAATTAATTTTTGTATTTTTAGTAGAGTTACTTTCTAAAATCTTATTTTATACTTTTTAAAATCTAATTTTACTGTTGACAATTATGACTGCAATCTATTTCGAATAGATTTTTGTGTATGCCATTTTCCCTGAGATTATTCAGATTCTCCAATGCTACATCTTAGATAATTTTGGCTCCTCTTATTTTCAGTGTCATTTTTCATAAAGCAAAGATATGTGTGTATATATGACTGTGTGGATATACATGCAAATGTGTAGATCTGTATGTATATAGATTAATTCTATCTTTCTCTTACATTTACCCCAATAACACACTGCTGCTTTTATCTTACCTTAACATTAAATCTCTTTTGTAAACTCTATAAATAAAGTTCTATAACTTGATCGTCCTCAAGTGTTTCTTCTGGGCATTTCTTGGTTTTTGCATTTACACACACAGTTTAGGAAAATTTTGCTAGGTTTTCAAAAAACCTTTTGGAATTTCTGAATGAAATACATTAAATCTATACATCAATTTGGGAAAATGACATTTTTACAATATGAGGCATTGCAATTAATGAATATGGCTTATTCTTCATCTATATAGGTATTATTTAGATCAATCATATATTATGTTGTAATACATGGAAATATTGCACAATTTATCTTAGATTCATTCATATTTGACATTTTTGATGCTATAGTACGTAACATTATTTTAATTTTCTGTTTGTTGATAGTATAAGTAACACAACTAATTTTCATATATCATCTTCATGCTTAACAAACTTGCTAAACTTCAATAATTGATCTGTATATTATTTTAGATCATGTAAATATACAATCATATCTGTAATAATGCCATTTTCGTTTTTTGTCTCTCTGTAGAGCAAAATTTTTTAACTTCTGTTTATTTTCTTGCATGGTTGTGCTGGCTGACACTTGTAACAAAATACTTTTGCCATTCCCAGTTTCACAGGGAAAAATTCAGTATTCCTCTTTATTGATATGATTATGGCAAGACACAACATTGAAAGTTCATATTTTAAAGTGTGTTTAATAACTTGCAAAAGTGTGGATAGAACATATAGTAATAGTATCATACCCTAAGAGTAGTGGCAGTGGAGGACTATCCACACTTAGGCATGATGTCACAATGTGGGAAACTGAATACAGAGCTAGCACCTCTAAGAGTAGCGATATCTAATAAGACCCATCATCTTTGGTATCTAACACCCATAATGCCAGAGTGTTGTGATAGGAAAGCAGCACAGAGAGAGTAGGAGGACATACCGTCAATGTTCTAATAACATTTTTGTACAAAAATATGGTGCCTCCTAGACAAGATTTGATTGGTCTTATATGTATCATTTCAATGCACAATGAAATTATG
>NW_012119288.1:75031-76509 GCF_000951035.1 Colobus angolensis palliatus | reverse complement strand
CAATTATGACTGCAATCTATTTCGAATAGATTTTTGTGTATGCCATTTTCCCTGAGATTATTCAGATTCTCCAATGCTACATCTTAGATAATTTTGGCTCCTTTTATTTTCAGTGTCATTTTTCATAAAGCAAAGATATGTGTGTATATATGACTGTGTGGATATACATGCAAATGTATAGATCTGTATGTATATAGATTAATTCTATCTTTCTCTTACATTTACACCAATAACACACTGCTGCTTTTATCTTACCTTAACATTAAATCTCTTTTGTAAACTCTATAAATAAAGTTCTATAACTTGATCATCCTCAAGTGTTTCTTCTGGGCATTTCTTGGTTTTTGCATTTACACACACAGTTTAGGAAAATTTTTCTAGGTTTTCAAAAAACCTTTTGGAATTTCTGAATGAAATACTATACATCAATTTGGGAAAATAACATTTTTACAGTATGAGGCATTGCAATTAGTGAATATGGCTTATTCTTCATCTATATAGGTATTATTTAGATCAATCATATATTATGTTGTAATACATGGAAATATTGCACAATTTATGTTAGATTCATTCATATTTGACATTTTTGATGCTATAGTACATAACATTATTTTAATTTTCTGTTTGTTGATAGTATAAGTAACACAACTAATTTTCATATATCATCTTCATGCTTAATAAACTTGCTAAACTTCAATAATTGATCTGTATATTATTTTAGATCATGTAAATATACAATCATATCTGTAATAATGCCACTTTCATTTTTTGTCTCTCTGTAGAGCAAAATTTTTTAACTTCTGTTTATTTTCTTGCATGGTTGTGCTGGCTGACACTTGTAACAAAATACTTTTGCCATTCCCAGTTTCACAGGGAAAAATTCAGTATTCCTCTTTATTGATATGATTATGGCAAGACACAACATTGAAAGTTCATATTTTAAAGGGTGTTTAATAATTTGCAAAAGTGTGGATAGAACATAAGGAACCAATAGTAATAGTATCATACCCTAAGAGTAGTGGCAGTGGAGGACTATCCACACTTAGGCATGATGTCACAATGTGGGAAACTGAATACAGAGCTAGCACCTCTGAGAGTAGCGATATCTAATAAGACCCATCATCTTTGGTATCTAACACCCATAATGCCAGAGTGTTGTGATAGGAAAGCAGCACAGAGAGAGTAGGAGGACATACCGTCAATGTTCTAATAACATTTTTGTACAAAAATATGGTGCCTCCTAGACAAGATTTGATTGGTCTTGTATGTATCATTTCAATGCACAATGAAATTATGTTGTTTGAATCTAATTTTATGGTGTGGTGGATCAGATAATACTCACTTAGGGTTAACCATTTTGTGTCCTTCAATTAGGTATGCAATTTTTCCAAGAGACAAGTAGAAGGTGTAGAATTGCTTTACAATAAACACAGTTTGTCATAAAATTTGAAATGGCATGAATCCAAATTCCAGTTCTT
>NW_012119288.1:68926-70817 GCF_000951035.1 Colobus angolensis palliatus | reverse complement strand
AATCCTGCAATAACCTCCTTAGAGACAGAACTGTTTTTATTATCCTGGTTGAGGGGGGAGCATTGTTTGAGGCTTTCATTTATCCCTTCCTGCAATTTCTGGGGTCAGGAATATGATGCAATGATTCTGCCAACTATTAAGTTCATTTGTTCCATTCTATATTCTCTGACTAGAAAATAAACCATAAGATAAATCTGTGATCTCAAATAGAAAGAAAGACAGATGCAGGTCTGCACTCCATTTAATCAAATTTAATCAAATTTGACTTTAATAAGTTCATCTTTAGTGGATCACAGTGATTTTTTTAGGGCATCATAAATTAGAATCAGTTAAAGCTAGTATCTGAAAATTACCAGAAATTTTAGCTTTTTCTTGTCTCTGTGCAAATTAATCTGATAACTTCCAAGTTTTTCCGGTGAAATCCTGGGATAATATTCATGGCATACGAGTGTGACTGTTGTGTAAGAGTCCTTCCTCAGAGGAACTGTAATCTGTGAACTGTTACTGTATGAGTCCATTTTCACACGGCTGTAAAGAACTTCCCAAGATTGGGCACTTTATAATGGAAAGAAGTTTAATTGACTCACAGTTCCCTGTGGCTGGGGAGGCCTTAGGAAACTTACAAATATGGTGGAAGGGGATCAGGCAGCAGGTGAGAGAGAAAAGAGTGAGGGGTGAAGGGGGAAGAGCCCCTCGTGAAACTATTAGATCTTGTGAGAACTCACTATCATCAGAACAGCATAGGGGAAATTGCCCCCAGGATCCAATCGCCTCCCACCTGGTCTCTCCCTAGATACGTCGGGATTATGGTGATTACAATTCGAGGTATGGGTTGGGACACAGACCCAAACCGTATCAGTCATGCTATAACTGAGCAATAAACGATAAATCGTTTTCTGCCCAGGAAACTCAAAATTCTTTTTGCCTACATATGACAAGTTGCATCTTACTATTTTGCCAAACCATTTCATTCCCCTGATTGACCAATGATGAATCATTCGCCCACTTATTGAGACATCAACAAATGTTTCTCTTTTTAAAAATTAAATCTTTTATTTTGAGATAATTATAGATTCATGTATAAATGGTCTCCAGAGAAGCAGGGCCAATAAGATAAATATTTGGACTTATAAAAAAAGATGTAATATACAAGAGATGGGCTCAGGGGGTTATAAAGGCTAAGAAGTCCCGTGATCTCACTGGAGGCATAGGAAAGACAGTGGTGTAGTCCTAGTCAAAACCCACAGACCTGAGTTTTGGTCACAGGAGAGTCAATGGTATAAATTCTGGTCCCAGTCTAAAGACCCATGAACCAAGAGTACCAATGCCTATGGGCAGGAGAAGATGATGTCCCAGCTCATGCAGAGAGCAAATTTCCCTTTCCTTTCCATTTTCTTCTATTAAAACCCTCCGCAGATTGAATGGTGCTCACTCTCTATGTAAGGGTCATCTTTATTCAGTTTACTGATTCAAACACTAACCTCTTCTAGAAGCACTCACAGACACACACAGGAGTAATGTTTTACCAGCTACCTGAGCACTCCATAACCCACTCAAATTGACACGTAAAGTTAACCACCAGAATCCATATGCAGTTGTAAGAAATAATACAGAAATCTCATAAGTGTACCTTTTACTCAAATTCATTAAATGTTAACATCTTGCAAAATTATACTACAATATCACAACCAGGGTATTAACATTGATACAGTTAAGATAAATAACACACTGGACATTGTGGCTCACCCTGGAATCCTGGCACTTTGGGAGGTTGAGGCAGGAGGATCATTTGAGCCCAGGAGTTTGAGACAGCAGTGAGCTATGATTTTGCCACTACCTTCCAGCCTGGGCAACAAAGCAAGCTCCTGTCTCCAAAATAAAACAAACCAGG
>NW_012119288.1:65747-67376 GCF_000951035.1 Colobus angolensis palliatus | reverse complement strand
GAAACTTTCTACAGTGAACCCTGTCATTTCTAATTAGCAATATTTTATTTTCAAAATATAAGTCTTGCACTTCACTTGTTAAATTTATTAGTGTGTGTTTTATTTCTTTAGATATTATTGAAAATAGAATTATTTTCTTATTTTTAATTATAGAATGCTTATTTTTAGTTTTATAGGAATACAATTGATTCTTGTGTGCTGGTCTTTTAAAATGCAGCTTTGGCAAAATCGTTCATTATTTCCAACAGTTTATGAATTCTTTGAGATTTTCCTATATATAATATTATCTTATTTGTAAATACAGATCATTTTAATTTTTCCCTTCTAATTTGGAGGAATTTTATTTATTTTACTTTCTTAGTTGTTCCATCGAGAATGTCAAGCAAAGTGCTGCAGAGAAGGAGCGAAATGGCCATCCTTGTCTGTTCATGGTCTTAAGGGGAAGCTGCCCGCGTTTCGCCATTAAGATAATGTTCGCTGGCGTTTTAAAAAAGAATTACACCTTTATCATAATAAGGAAATTGTTGTTTTTATAGTTCTAGCTTCTAGAGTATTTTTGTCCTGAAATGTCTTTGATTTGTGTGAAATACACTTTTATAAATTAATTGCAGCTATCTTTCACCCTCCTTCTATATCTGAAAATGTTGTATTACATTCATTACTTTTGTATGTTGAACCACCTTTACACCTCTGGAATCCAACTTGATCGTGGTCTATAATCTTCTGCTTATGCTGCTGGAATCAATTTGTATTTTGCTGAAAAATTTTAAATCTGCATTAACGAGAGAAATTCAAATACAGTTTTCTTTTCTTGTGATGTCTTTGTTACCAGAATATAACCACCCAGTGGGTTCACCTTGCCCACTGCCTAGATGGAATTGATTTATCAAGACAGGGGAATTGCAAAAGAGAAAGAGTTATTCGTGCAGAGTCCCCTGTGTGGGAGACCAGAGTTTTATTTACTACTGAAATCAGTCTCCCCAAGCATTCAGGAATAGAGTGTGTAAGGCTAACTTGATGGGTAGTGGGCAGGGAGTTAGCAGTGCTAATTGGTTGGTCCAGAGATGAAATCACAGGGAGTCAAAGTGCTGAGTCAGTTCCTGGGTGGGGGCCACAAGATCAGGTGAGCCAGTTTATTGATTTGAGTGGTGCCAGCTGATCCATCAAGGGCAGGGTGTGCGAAATACCTCAAGCACTAATTTTCAGTTTAACAATAGTGATGTTATCCCAGGACCAATTTGCAAAGGTGTCGAATCTCGCAGCCTCTAGCTCCTAAACTATAATTTCTGATCTTTCGGCTAATCTGTTAGTCCTACGAAAGCAGTCTAGTCTCCAGACAAGAAGGGGGTTTGTTTGAGATAAGGTCTATCATAATCTCTGTTTCAAAGTTCAAACTGTAAACAAAGTTCCTCTCAAAGTTAAGTCAGCCTACACGCAGGAATGAACAAGGATAGCTTGGAAGTTAGAAGCAAGATGGAGTTCGTTAGGTCAGATCTCTTTCACTGTCTCAGTTATAATTTTGCAGCGGAGGTTTCAAGGGCAATGTGTAACTTAGTTAATGTTGGGAGGTGTTCCATCCTTTTCTATATTTTGAAAGAGTTTGAGAAGTTTTGATATAAATTATTTAAA
>NW_012119288.1:61404-65697 GCF_000951035.1 Colobus angolensis palliatus | reverse complement strand
TAAACCACATTTTCTTCACTACAGAAAGCCTGCAAGTCACCCTTGTATAGTTTCATCTACTTATTTCCTTCCTCCTTAATCACTGGCAACCACCAATCCATTCTTCATCTATAAATTATCATTCCAAGTATGTTATATAAGTGATACTATACAGTATGTAACAGGAGGGCTGGCTTTGTTACACACAGTGTAATTCTATGAAAATTCATCCATGTCATGCCAATAGTCAGTGCCTTTTTAAACACTAAGTAGTAATTCATGGTATGTGTGTCCCGTAGCTTTGTAGGTCATTTGTTCATTTAAGGAAATTGGCTTCTTTTTCTACTTTTTACTATTATGAATAAAGTTGCTTTAACTTATGTGTATTTAAATTTTTAAAATTACTATAGCTGTATAATAAACCTTGGAATCAGGCAGAATGATTCTTCTTTATTCTTGTTGAAAGTTGTTTTAGTAAATTTTACTTCTTTTGTCTTTCATACAAAATTTATAATAATATTTTCTATGTCATAAAATTCTTGCAGTGGTAAAAATTGTGTTAATTTGTTTGCCAATTTGAGGATAACTTTTATCTTTACTACATTGAGTCTTCTAATAGAAGAACATAGTAGAACTTCTTTGAGTTTTTTATCAGCATTGTGTAGATTTCAATGTAAAATTTGTATACATATTTTATTAGATTTATACTTAACTAGCTTGATTTTTAGTGATTATAAATGCTATGATACATTAATTTCTATGCCTATGCATTCATTACTACTATATATAACTACAGAAATCTTTATACTTATATAACCTGCAATTTTTCTAAACTCATTTGTTATTTCTAAGCTTTTTTTTATAGATTCCTTGAAACTTTCTATAGTGAACCCTGTCATTTCTAATTAGCAATATTTTATTTTCAAAATATAAGTCTTGCACTTCACTTGTTAAATTTATTATTGTGTGTTTTATTTCTTTGGATATTATTGAAAATAGAATTATTTTCTTATTTTTAATTATAGAATGCTTATTTTTAGTTTTATAGGAATACAATTGATTCTTGTGTGCTGGTCTTTTAAAATGCAGCTTTGGCAAAATCATTCATTATTTCCAACAGTTTATGAATTCTTTGAGATTTTCCTATATATAATATTATCTTATTTGTAAATACAGATCATTTTAATTTTTCCCTTCTAATTTGGAGGAATTTTATTTATTTTACTTTCTTAGTTGTTTCATCGAGAATGTCAAGCAAAGTGCTGCAGAGAAGGAGCAAAACGGCCATCCTTGTCTATTCATGATCTTAAGGGGAAGCTTCCCGCGTTTCGCCGTAAGATAATGTTCGCTGGAGTTTTAAAAAAAGAATTATACCTTTATCATAATAAGGAAATTTTTGTTTTTATAGTTGTAGCTTCTAGAGTATTTTTGTCCTGAAATGTCTTTGATTTGTGTGAAATACATTTTTATAAATTAATTGCAGCTATCTTTCACCCTCCTTCTATATCTGAAAATGTTGTATTACATTCATTACTTTTGTATGTTGAACCACCTTTACACCTCTGGAATCCAACTTGATCGTGGTCTATAATCTTCTGCTTATGCTGCTGGAATCAATTTGTATTTTGCTGAAAAATTTTAAATCTGCATTAACGAGAGAAATTCAAATACAGTTTTCTTTTCTTGTGATGTCTTTGTTACCAGAATGTAACTACCCAGTGGGTTCACCTTGCCCACTGCCTAGATGGAATTGATTTATCAAGACAGGGGAATTGCAAAAGAGAAAGAGTTATTCATGCAGAGTCCCCTGTGTGGGAGACCAGAGTTTTATTTACTACTGAAATCAGTCTCCCTAAGCATTCAGGAATAGAGTGTAAGGCTAACTTGATGGGTAGGGGGCAGGGAGTTAGCAGTGCTAATTGGTTGGTCCAGAGATGAAATCACAGGGAGTCAAAGTGCTGAGTCAGTTCCTGGGTGGGGGCCACAAGATCAGGTGAGCCAGTTTATTGATCTGAGTGGTGCCAGCTGATCCATCAAGGGCAGGGTGTGTGAAATACCTCAAGCACTAATTTTCAGTTTAACAATAGTGATGTTATCCCAGGACCAATTTGCAAAGGTGTCGAATCTCGCAGCCTCTAGCTCCTAAACTATAATTTCTGATCTTTCGGCTAATCTGTTAGTCCTACGAAAGCAGTCTAGTCTCCAGACAAGAAGGGGGTTTGTTTGAGATAAGGTCTATCATAATCTCTGTTTCAAAGTTCAAACTGTAAACAAAGTTCCTCTCAAAGTTAAGTCAGCCTACACGCAGGAATGAACAAGGATAGCTTGGAAGTTAGAAGCAAGATGGAGTTCGTTAGGTCAGATCTCTTTCACTGTCTCAGTTATAATTTTGCAGCGGAGGTTTCAAGGGCAATGTGTAACTTAGTTAATGTTGGGAGGTGTTCCATCCTTTTCTATATTTTGAAAGAGTTTGAGAAGTTTTGATATAAATTATTTAAATCATCGTTAGCATTCAGATGTGAAGCCATCTGGTTCTGGACTTTTCTTAACAGATAATTTCTGAACACTGATTCAATTTCTTTACTTGTTATACTTCTGCTCAGATTTTCTATTTCTTTTTGACTCAGTTTCAGATAGATTGTGTGTTTCCTGAAAGCTGTCAGTTTCATACAGGTTATTTAATCTATTGGCACAAAACTTTTCATAATATTCTCTACTCTGTATTCATGGACTTGCTTTAAATTCAGATGTTGGTCACTTGATTCCTCTTTTATTCTTTGTCAGTCTAGCTAAATTTACCAATTTTGTTGATCTTTTCAAAGAACCAAACTTTAGTTCTCTTTAATGTTGTTTGTATTTCATATTTCTTTTATCTGAGCTGTAATCTTTATTATTTGCTTCTTGAGGTTTATCTTGACCTTCATATTCTAGTTTCTAGAGGCAGAAATTTTTAGGTCGTCCATTTCAGATCTTAATTTTCTTTTATTGTAGGTATTTGAAGCTCCAAATTTCTTTCTGAGCGTTGTTTCCACTATATTCCATCAGCTTGGGAATATTATGCTTTTGTTTTCTTTTTTATTCAAGTAAAATTATTTAACAATTTTACTTGCAATATTTTCCTTTGCTCATTGGTTGTTTAAAGGATTTTTGCTTAATTATCATAGTGTAATTTTTCTTATTTTCTATTTGTTTTAAAACAAATGCATAAAATCACAATTAAAACTTATGTTAATAGACACACAATGTATGTAATTTGTGATAATAACACCATAAAAGGGGGTGATATGGTTGGACTGTGTCCCCACACAAATCTCATCTTGACTTCCCATGTGTTGTGGGAGGGACCTGGTGGGAGGTAATTGAATCATGAAGGCAGGTCTTTCCCGTGCTGTTCTCGTGATAGTGAATAAGTCTCATGAGACCTGATCGTTTCATAAGGGGAAGGTTTCCTGCATAAGCTCTCTTTTTGCCTGCTGCCATCCATGTAAGATGTGACTTGCTCTTCCTTGCCTTCCACCATGATTGTGAGGCCTCCTCAGCTATGTAGAACTGTGAGTCTATTAAACCTTTCTCTTGTATAAATTAACCAGTCTAAGGTATGTCTTTATTAGCAGCATGAAAACCGACTAACATCGGGAATAAATCTGTAAAGGAGAAGAGCTTTTGTATACTATTGAACCTACTTAGTATTAATTCAAACTTGATTATTGTAACAGTAAAATGTTAGTTACCACAGGATTAAAAAGCCAATATGCAATAATATTGGCTATCTTTTAAATTTATCCTTGTATTTACCATTATTGTTTGTATATTTCGTCATTTGGCTTCAAGTTATTGTTGAGTGTCCCTTCCTTTCTATCTGAAGAACTATCATTAGTATGTTAAATCGAACTAAGCATGACCTGAGAAGGAATCTTTAATTCTATATTTGAGTCCTTGTGGACAAACTGTAACCTAACTTAATAGGTAGATAAGATTGAAAACCTAATTTAGGAGTATGCACTTGTAACAACAGCTGACTCTGGCCACTCACAGCAGCCAGACTTCAACCACTCACACACTACTGAGTGTTCACACTGTGTTCAAATAGAGCAAACACCAACATGTAACCAAGTCAGCGGTTTCTGTACCTCACTTCTGATTTCAGTATGTCACTTTCCTTTTTCTGTCTATAAATTTGTTCTGTCCACGAGGCATTCCTAGAGTCTCTCTGAATTTGCTATTATTCTGGAAGCTGCCTGAATTATTATTATTATTATTTTTGCTCAATTAAACTCCATTAAGTTTAATTTGTCTCAAGTTTTCTTTTAACAC
>NW_012119288.1:59862-61354 GCF_000951035.1 Colobus angolensis palliatus | reverse complement strand
TTTGAATATCTCCATCCTATAAGACTGATAGCCACTCATGATATTTTAGTATCCTATTTAATAAGAACTTACTTTGCGACAGGATTATTTTCACATGCTTGTAAAATCTATAGCTAATTACAAACTGTGTTGAGGTTTATTTATTTCAACAATATTCAAGTATTTATGCTCAAGTTTCATTCAGGGCTTTTGTCACACAAGAAGTTTGTTTAAAAAATAGCTCAACCATTTGCAAATTGAGAGGAATTCCAAAATAGAAGGAAAAGAGGAAAACAGTGGCAATTAAAGAATAAAAGTAAATATCTCAACTTGAATAGAGAGAAGAGAAAAATATAACCCGAAGACGATTTGGGAATAGTAAGTCTTGGTTTGTATATTACAATGAGTTGATTCGCTACTGGCTCACAAAAAGTCCATTGTGATCAGTCTACTTTTAGCAAGCTGACCAGCGACATGAAGTAAAGGAATTCTAGTTGTTATAAATTCTCCCAAGCCCTTGAACTTTTAGATGTGCAACAGTCAAAGTTTTCTAACTATTGCCTATTTTCTGCCATTAATGGTTCTTCCTTACTTAGGAATGTCATGCACCCTCTCCTCTTTAAGACTATCTTCAGATAAAGTTTTATAGTACTTAATATCGTTCAGCAAATGATCACTATTTTTCTCACTCCTCTCTTGGTGAAGTATATTTCCATATCCCACTATGACAAAAAAAATTCACATTTTTTTAGAAGGAAAGAGGGATATTAATAGTATTCTGTCTGATACTCAAGGTTTATTTCTTTTCATGAAGAGGAAGAAAAGGAAGAGATTAAAACCATGAATTTGGATTTAATTAGTATCTTAAGTTAGGGGTCCTAGAAAAGAGGCTGATGTAGGGACTCAGGTGCATGTGATTTGTTGAAGGAGTGCTCCCACGAAAAAGTGGTTGAGGAAAACAGGATAAGGAAAGAAAAGACAATCAGCAAAAATGTGATTCCAGCTACAATCTGGCTTCAGGTTTATCTTGCAGGGAGCTCTGAAGCATGAGTTATACCATAGAGTTAATTTCACAGTAAAGCACGGAGCTGACTACATGTATACCCTTATGCCATTCAGCCTTGGGCTGAAGGATTCCACTCCCATCATCACCACTCAGAATGATGTAAAGCAGCTCCTCATTTGGAGTACTTTTGATTTTTTTAAACAATGCCATAACTTCTGTTTTTATTTTTTATTATTTATTTGTATTGAGGTATCCTTGACAAATAAAAATCATATATATTTACAGAGTATAACATGATACCCTTATAAATAAATGCATTGTGTAATGGTTAAATCAATCTAATTAACATATCCTTCATCAGACATATGCATCATTTTTGTGTTGAGAAAAGTTGTGATCTACTCTCTTAGCAATTTTCAAGTATACAATGCAATATTACTAACTGTAGACACCAAGCTTTGTAATAGACATCCAGGCCTTGTCTAATGGAAACTTTTTGTGGTTTGA
>NW_012119288.1:58431-59812 GCF_000951035.1 Colobus angolensis palliatus | reverse complement strand
TGACTACATGTATACCCTTATGCCATTCAGCCTTGGGCTGAAGGATTCCACTCCCATCATCACCACTCAGAATGATGTAAAGCAGCTCCTCATTTGGAGTACTTTTGATTTTTTTAAACAATGCCATAACTTCTGTTTTTATTTTTTATTATTTATTTGTATTGAGGTATCCTTGACAAATAAAAATCATATATATTTACAGAGTATAACATGATACCCTTATAAATAAATGCATTGTGTAATGGTTAAATCAATCTAATTAACATATCCTTCATCAGACATATGCATCATTTTTGTGTTGAGAAAAGTTGTGATCTACTCTCTTAGCAATTTTCAAGTATACAATGCAATATTACTAACTGTAGACACCAAGCTTTGTAATAGACATCCAGGCCTTGTCTAATGGAAACTTTTTGTGGTTTGATGGACATCTCCCCATCTCTCTTGACCCAGAGACTCCGGCAAACCCCATTCTACTTTTTGTTTCTACGACTGCCTCTTTTTTAGATTTCACACATACATGAGTCAGTGTAGGAAATGTCTTTTGTGTGTCTGGTTTATTTCATTTGTCATAATGTCCTGTAGATCCATCCATGTTATTGCCAATGACAGGATTTTCCCCTTTCTTAAAGCTGAATAGTATTCTGCTTTTAGCAAAAGGATTTATCTTGAAGATACTTCAAAATATTGAAATGTATAATTTTCTGTTACGTAAACACTTTCGATCAGGAGAAAGTAAAAAAATCCTTGGGAACAAAAAAAAAAAATGTGAGTTAAAAGTATCAGAGTGGTGAGCTAACGCTGACGGCATTTCTGCCATTGGAGAATTTTGCTAGTATCAAGAAACAATAAACTGGTATATTAAGGACCAAAAATAACAGCTGATGTTGCCTTGGATGAATTTGAAAACAATACAATATTCAAAGTGGGGGCTTTCAAAAGTCAAATCCTCAATGAAATAATGGAATTATTTTTAAAATAGAAATCGCAGAGGAACAGGACAAAGAACTCTGCCTTCGTATGGGTGCTAGGCAGAAAACAAAGTCTTCCCTGAAATACGTAAGTGAGACTTACCTCTGTACTATTTTATAATTTAAATTTGCATAATCTAGTAAATTACAAACTGATAATATAATAAAAATTTTTCCAAGATTGGTAGTGTCCGAGAAAATCTAATAGAAATAAATATAAAACACCTCTAGAGATTCCCAGAATCTTTTCGGTTCACAGACGAAACCCGTGTCTGTCACACTCTCAAAATCCAATATTATAGGTTTTGTTGTGTCTGCTTCCAAGTATGATGAAATAAATTACCAGATGATAAACCTGCAAATTTAACATTAAAACCTGCATACGATACAAATACATACAATCCTCCCCG
>NW_012119288.1:51569-56371 GCF_000951035.1 Colobus angolensis palliatus | reverse complement strand
TGGACAGATTCCTGTGTTATTCTTTTTCTGAATGCTGTTGTCCATTCCATCTCACAAACATCACAAAATATCTAGAAATCAGATCAAAGGCACTCCTTTTTGACTCAGATAAGCAAATCATTATTTTCAAAATAAATAAAACAGCTCAGGTGACAAGTGTATTAAGCTCTCAAGACCTGTTAAACATGTCATGTGGGAGGTAACTTAAGATCGTTCACATCAACTACATTTCTAGGCAACCTCTGATGACTCTAACTGCAAGTTTCCAGGTGTCTTCTCGGAAACGACTGTATGATTCTATGTATATGATGCAGGTGTTAGTTCGTACTTCACCCCAAGAGGGAATGGTTGGATTCCTCATTACTTGTTCTGGCATACATACCGTGGAAGAAAATGTGAATATATTGAAAGTATATTATTTACACTTGTATTTGTGTATGTGTGTGTATATAATATTACATTTATATTCATACACATAAATATATTACATCACGGTATGCTTTGCAGGAATGAGAATTTTCAGTAGAAAATGCCAGAAAGGTTTACAAGTCAATTGAGATGAACTATGTGGTCAGTCTAATACCTTTTTTCAACTATTTGAGTTAATTAAATAATTTTTCATTTCCAAGATAATTTGCAATGTTTGGCTTATTTTCATGTTATTTTCAGAGATTCATCCCCTCACTTACATTCTATTACATATCTTTTACTACTTTGGATCTGATTGATATGAAACATTAATATCGCTCTTAAAATCCTTTAACTAGTAGTACTTCCCAGTACATGTCCTTTAGAAATCATTGCAATAAAAACTACACCATTTCCGAGTACTCCTCATGTAAAAAAAATCAGTGTTAATTTCTGCAAGGTTCCTAAATATGAGTATGTGAGTCATGAATATAATATTTTGACATGTGTATGCAAAATTCTATAATACAGTATTATGATCATCTGATTTGAAAAATGAATTTGTTTTGGAATTTAAAAAGCAATAATTTTTCAGACTTAAAAATCCTTTCATAACAAATTATAACATTATTATTTTCAAATCATGGGCAACATATTCAAAAGAAGGATTGGGATAATTATATAGTTTTTTAAATAAATATCATTCACTACATGAATTATTTGCACTTATTCTAGATATGACTTTGTTCAAGTTTATACTTTGAGGTTCCACATCTGCTCCTAACTCGGCAATGAAGGATACTATTTAATAGTGTGATTTAAAAAATGAACATCAAAAATTAAAACTATGTAACCAAATAGTTTGCATAGAAAATGCAGAGCAACCAGAACTCTCTTACACACCTGGTGGGATTGTAGACTGGTGCAGTTGCTGTGAAAACATGAAGTTTTTTTAAGTTTAAATTTACTTAGAAATATTTGGATGTAACCCAAATTCCCTCTGTCAAGGCAGAGGCTGAATATTTAATTAAAACAAACATTACGTCTGACATCTAAGACCAGATTTATGAAAAGTCACCGAGACAAAATTTTTAAAAAAATTATAATCAGAAGACAAGGAACTGCAGCTGTATAAATAATATTCCACATATTGTGATGAAGCAGCCATCATAAGCCTGGACCTGAACCATAGCAAGAAGTCTGATAGAAGCAATCACAAAATCCTTAGAAAGGAGGAATGATATTGAATAATACATAGAAATAAATCAAAGAAATCAGGCTGGGAAGTGTAGTTTTCTTTTAAAAAATTATTTCTCTCCAGGCACATTTTATCAACACAAATCAGACTGTTGCTATGTTTAATCATCTACATTACCCTTACGATGGCCAGCCACTATTATGGTTACTTTGTAAATATTAACTCATTCAATCCTTTAATAAATTCTATGACATAATTGTTATAAATATGAACCTTAGTGACGTTGACTTCTTTTTCCTTGTATTCACTTAAAATTGTTCTTTGCTAATTTATGTAAAATAATTCAAACACTGGGACAAGTAAAAACAATATGTATAAATCATAAGTGTTTGCCTTTTGATGCCCAGTACACAACATGAGGAATATAATATGGTTATTTGTGTTCAGAGTCTAGCAGTTTGCTGAAGTAATGGGCAGGAAAATTTTCCAAATTATCATTTGCATGTGTTGGCAGGTAAGAGGGCTTTTATTTGGATTGAGAAAAGAAATAAATAATATTTAAAAAAATATTTTTAGGTGTTTAAGCTTTTATCTATTTGTGTACCTGGGACCATGTGTGTATGTGCATGCATGGGCATGTGTGTGCATATAGGAGTCTGGAAGGAAGGATAATGGAGATAAGGACAGTGAAGGAAATGGTATTCTGCCAGTTTTATCTCTGAGGTGTCTTTTGAGCCTCATTACAGAGGCTTGAGATATGGCAGCTGGTTAAATGGGTGAACTTACAAATGAGTATATTTTAAGCATTGTTGATTTGGGTGCTGATGGCAGGAGTTGAATACAGGGCTATTCCTTCCTTCTGTCCTGCTCTGCACACTGGGAGCCCAGGTGGTGTCCTGGGGAAGCTACAGCTCTCAGTAGATGGAGGTGAGTAACTATAAACATCAGATGACTGACTTTTTGTTCACAGAGGACTGGAAGTTGTGAAAGTAAAACAATTCATTCAGGTGGGAAGCAAATCTTCAGTGAGAAGATTCGGACTAAATGACATGACATCCCCAAGTTGCACACAAAAATAAGTGGGGAAAGTTTAGTAACAAAGAGTCTCAGGTCCAGGCTGTGGCAGGAGCAATACGTGACGAATATTTGTTTATAAAGTTCATGTTGTCTTTTATCTAGTAAACAGAAAAAAGTGCCTATGGACATTTTGATTACAGTTTTAAGAATTTATACTTGCATTAAGAAATAATAATGGTTATACTATCCTGTATACTCAATTATATTATATGATATCTTAAATTATTAGTTCTAATACAAAGTTTTACAATTATTAGGTTGGCACAAAAGTAATTGTGGTTGTTGCCATTACTTTTAATGTATTTGTTTATACTTTATAAAGAAATACTGGTCACATATTCCATTAACAGTAATGTCAAAAACTGCCATTACTTTTGCACCATCCTAATAAATTTGAACTAGTAAGAAACAAAAATCATATCAAGTAATCAACACTACTCTCCTCAATATCAGAATGTCCTTCCTTCTGCCCATGAGATGATTTGCTATCATTTCTTGCATAGATTGCAAAAAGTGTGTTTTGTCTTAAATTTTTAGAAGAAGAAACTTTATGTAGTACAGCTAATACTTAAATTATATTTTCAACTTCACACTTAATTTTGAAAGGATTTGCACATTGATGTCTTGATCAAAGAGTAGTTCCAGTAAAATTGAAGATTATTCTCTTTTTGGTAAAGGTGGTGATAACATTCATATAATTTGTTTTATTATCATTCTGTAGAACTTACCAATTCATCACTCAATATAGTTTACCATAATTCAGCAGTCAGTTTTTACCACCTTAATTATATACCAAAAAAGGAAAGCATTTGGCTGGCATGTTTAAGTAGACTATACCAAAACTCACTGTTACTTTCCTATTCTTTTTATAATGTTCATAAAAAGGCAAGTCAATAAATATGGATGAGACAGAGAATTTGTAGTATTTAGCAATTTCAACAGATTTATATATTTGTATTCTCTTAGTTTAGATAAAATGTGTTCTCTGTATACATTTTAGGCCATAAATATATACATATGTTTATAAATGTGTATATGTGTGTGTATCCTCAATGTTTGCTTCTTTGCTTTTTTTGTTGTCGTTAAGTTTTCATTTTTTTTTAACTAAGATACACTGCAAAATAGAATGAATTTACCTGCAATTTTTCTCAGGAATACAATAGCAATGAAAGAAGACCTTGAAGGGATTAACAATGCCATTGCATATTTTTAAAAATATCTTCCTTCATTCATCAGATGTTTATTGAACACCACTACATGCAATGTACTGTGAAAAGCCTATACAAGCCACGAAGATAAACTAATCTTTATCCTAAACCTGAAATATTTCAGTTCAGTAAGCAGCGTCAGACACAAACTCACCACAATAAAATGTAATATGCAAAATGCTATGAAAACACAAAGGGAAGAGTAATTCATTATGCTATGAGCAAGGAGAAAGGAGTTTATGGGAGAGCAACAGTGAGATGGAACTTACAGATGAACAGGAGATCACTGGAAGCAAATGGCAAAAGGCATGCCTGGTACAGAGAACTGCAGGGGAAAGACCCAGGAACTGGGAGGGATTCGTGGTTTGGCAATACCAGTTCTCCTGGCGCTCTGTGTGCGGGATCAATGGAGGGAGTTAAGGTGGCCAAATAAAACTTGCTCAGAGATCATCAAAGACCTTGTATGCTAGGCTATTACCTTCGCAAATTCTACCTTTCGAAACACATTTATTCATGTTGGTGTCTCGTATCCTCGTTGGATTTGTTTTTCCTCTTAAACCTGTTAACTTTCAAGTCCCCTCAAACCTTATATACTACTCGAAAATTGATCCTCTCAAATAGATAAAATAATGTGCTCCGTTATATTAATTCTGTCACACCTAATTTATATTTTATGGGTCTCATAACATAGCTGCTTGTTTTTATAATCTCTGTAACGTGTACTATCATTATTTCAAAGCGCTATATAGATCGAGGGAAAATAACCAGTGCATTGAACATAATAGGCACTCAATACATATCTGAAAAGTAAAGTGATTCTCACTAATTCAGATGTCACAGTTGTCCAAGTGATTTTGCAGAGGAGCACAAATTAAAATGCCTAAATCGTGATACTCATTCTCAGTATCTTT
>NW_012119288.1:49822-51519 GCF_000951035.1 Colobus angolensis palliatus | reverse complement strand
GGTGTCTCGTATCCTCGTTGGATTTGTTTTTCCTCTTAAACCTGTTAACTTTCAAGTCCCCTCAAACCTTATATACTACTCGAAAATTGATCCTCTCAAATAGATAAAATAATGTGCTCCGTTATATTAATTCTGTCACACCTAATTTATATTTTATGGGTCTCATAACATAGCTGCTTGTTTTTATAATCTCTGTAACGTGTACTATCATTATTTCAAAGCGCTATATAGATCGAGGGAAAATAACCAGTGCATTGAACATAATAGGCACTCAATACATATCTGAAAAGTAAAGTGATTCTCACTAATTCAGATGTCACAGTTGTCCAAGTGATTTTGCAGAGGAGCACAAATTAAAATGCCTAAATCGTGATACTCATTCTCAGTATCTTTAAATCCAGACTTGTTTATTTCAGCTGTCTTTTTATCAGTTGCTTTTCCCTCCGTTTGCTTTATAGCTTGGCTAAGGCCAGCTGCTGTTCAAAGGCATATGGATTAATGAAGCTTAATCTACCAAGCCCCTCACTTTTGCAAGAGTTCCTTTCTAGGCCTAGCGAATCGTTATAGCAATATACGCTCATGATCATATATTTTTGTACAATTTGCAAAAGTAAGATAATAATCGCAATTGTTTAAGATATCTTCTTCATACTCTAATTTTCCATGTTTTACACTTTCCCTAACTCTATATGGTATTAGAGAGACTATGGCTGATATGAGTTGGCTGTTCACTTAGTTTGAATTTTGTGTTGCATATTTATGTGATTCATAGTCTCTTATATTTTAGCTAGATTATAGCTAAACATCCAAGAACAGGAATAACTCTCAGGAATATTCCTAGCAACCGTCCAATGGCTTTGATGTTGCGAAGAGCAGGTGCAGGATGGGAGATCATACAGAACGGTGAACAGGTACTATAGTGCCCAGCACCAGACGTATGCACTTAGGGGATCCCGTCAGTACGCACTTAGTGGGTCCTGTCAGTTATGTAAAGGTATTTAAGACCAGTCACGTTGTAAGAAAATTTGAAAAACATTAAACCTTCATATGTATTTAAAACTTTATCTAACAAGTTATTCTTTACTTGAACAACAATGCCAAACATTTACAAATTACTGGATGACTTTTTGAGACATTTGTTTGTTCTTTATTACGATAATGAAGAATATCCTTTTCAAATACCAACCGCTCACCAGATTTCCATAGCTGTAATGCCCACTTCCATTCATTACAAAATGCCTATAACAATGACGTTTAAGAACATGTGATTATAATGTATTCTACTTTGAGCCTCAGCTATATTAGAGAAAATTAAGATAAATGGAGTGAGCCCTGGAATAGAAAATTTTGAAAAAAAAAAGTGTTCTCTTTCATTAATCTTTTAAAAATATTGAATCTCCCTGTTCACTAACCTGAAAAAAATCTAGTCTTTTCGAGTACAACTCATACAAAACCCTAATAAAGTTACTATAATCAACAAGTATCCTTAGTTAACAGAGTGCCCATTAATACCCGACTTCCTACACTTCCTATCGTGTATCTATTTTCTCTCTACCGGAAAATATTTCATCCCCTTGAGATGCAGTATATTCCCTGTTATGATTTGAGATATTATTTTATTAAATTATTTGTTCATTAATTGTAATAGGATTGATTATAAATATATGAAATGATTGTGAAAGGGACTGGCACAGTCA
>NW_012119288.1:42558-47047 GCF_000951035.1 Colobus angolensis palliatus | reverse complement strand
ATTCTTAGATTGGTATATGGAGGCTTGAGGTAACCCTGGAGAGACCAAAAAGATGAGCAATTAATTGCGCACTCATTGCCCCAGGTTGCAATCACCTTGCATAAAAAATGCAATAGAGATACACCATAAACCAATTATAATTCATATTCTAAATTCTTCCATTAAATATGATATCTAATAACTTACCATTATCTTTATTTAATATTTAAAAAGCCAGTCTATTTCTTTTCTTTTCTGTTCTGTTCTTTTCTTTTCTTGTCTTGTCTTGTCTTGTCTTTCTTTCTTTCTTTTTCTTTTTTTCTTTATGAGACAGAGTCTTGCTGTCGCCCAGGCTGGAGTGCAGTGACAAGATCTCAGCTCACTGCAAACTCCGCCTCCTGGTTTCAAGCTATTCTCCTGCCTCAGTAGCTGGGACTACAGGCATGCACCACCGTGCTTGGCTAACTTTTTTGTATTTTTAGTAGAGATGGCATTTCACCATGTTTGTCAGGCTGATCTCGAACTCTTGACCTCAAATGATCCCCACCGCCTAGGTCTCCCAAAGTGCTGGGATTACAGGCGTGAGCCGCTGCTCCCTGACAAAAAGGCAGTCTATTTCTGAAATTATTATTATAATATTTTTATGTACAAAAATTATTCCAGTAGAGAAGCAGACTACACAATCCAAGAGCTAATGTAATTTGTCATTTTTTTCTATGAGAAAAACAAATAATTTCTTTCTCAGTAATTAAGATTTTATATCAAAAATTTAAATAGTAAACACAACATTTTAAAAAGCTTTTGCACTGAAAACATTTGTTTAATGTATATTTATTCTTCACTTCCTTTTATTAAAATGTTTAACGTCTTCTAGGATAAGCAAATCACATATCAAAACACAACAAAACTCTACTTTTATCCACAATACTTTGTAAAGTTTGTGTCACGTAGTCTGACTAGGCTGTGTGGTCTAATTTAAAATTCATCCCTTACCTATTAGTTCTGATGGTTCCAAATCCTAAAATCTTACTAAATTTTTTTTTTTTTTTTTTTGACAGAGAGTCTGGAGTCTGACTGTGTTGCCCAGATTGGAGTACAGTGGCACCATCTAGGCTCACTGCATCAGCCTCCTGGGTTCAAGAGATTACTGTGCATCAGCCTCCTGAGGAGCTGGGATTAGAGGCACACCACCCGGCCCAGCTACTGTTTGTATTTGTAATAGGGACAGGTTTCACCATGTTGGCCAAGCTGGTCTTGAACTCCTGACCTCAGGTGATCCGCCTGACTCAGCCTCCCAAAGTGCTGGGATTACAGGCATGAGTTAAAGTCTTTCTAAATCTTAAACAACCCTTTAAACTGAACTCTGTTTTCATTCCCTACCTTGTTGGTTAAGTTTTTCTCAGAACCATCATATTAATATCTTTAAAACAAAATCAAGATCATGCACTACAAATGCTCAAAATCTAGCCATAGAGTGCTACTTTTCACTAGACAAAAGGAGCACATAACACAATATACTTTTCTGTGGATTGTTCACTAATTTTTACTTAGGAAAACTGTATCTTGACATTTCTTACTATTTCTGATGAAATCTTTCTCTTCTTGTCCTTACAGCATTTTGTGCCACTATTATGATGCTTACTTTAATTCTAATACTTAAAATCATAGAAACAAATGGCATGATGCTATTTTCAATAACTATTTTGTTTTCTAAATTAATTTTATACCTTAGACAAACATCATATGTTCTGATTTATTTGTGGGATCGAAAAATCAAAACAGTTGGACTCATGAACACAGTAGAAGAACGGTTAATACAGGCTTGGAAGGCTGGTGGGAAATGTGGGGAGGAGCTGGGTATAAAAAATAATAGAATGAATTAGAGCCCACTTTTTGATAGCACAATAGCATGACTATAGTAATGTATAGTAATTGTACATTTTAAAATCACTTAAAGAGTGTAATTTCTTTGTAACCCAATGGAAAAATGCTTGAGGAGATGGATACCCCATTCTCCATGGTATGCTTATTTCACATAGTGTGATCATATCAAAAAATGTCATGTGCCCCATAAATATATATACCTACCATGGACCCACAAAAATTAAGAATATAAAAGAAAGTATATTGTAATGTGTTTTCAACAGTCATCATTCAACATTCATTTGGCAACTCAGCAATAACAATTGACCAACTGAACAAATGTTAAGTATTAAGAGTTAGAAAAAAAATAAAATATTGGCCCACTTCTTGAAAAACTCAGCTTGAGTTATGGCAGTCAGCCATTTAACCATATAATTATACCTCACTGTGATCCATGCTATAATAGAATATATAAAAATGATTGTATTCACATTAAATCAGAAGGTATAAACTTTGTGGGAATTTTGGACTTCACCTATTGAAAAAAAAGCACAAAGCAGGACTAAAGAGTGAAAGTGACTTTTCGGACAGATAAAAGTGGAATAAAAAATTGGGGGAAGAATGACTAACATGAGCAACACATTGGGATAGAAAACTCCTCTCTACTAATATTTTCTTCAACAAATGAGGATTATAAGTTATTAAGTTATACCTATAAATAAAACAAAGGGAGCCAAGCTTCATTCATAAAATTTCTTGGCACATCTAAGATTACTTTAAAAGTGCTACTGGTTCAAATATTTACGGTACATTCCTACTTTGCTAGCAACTGAGTGGTTAAGTCCCTTGGGTTCAGTATCTTCTCCTCTGAAAATGCACTGAGGTTTGAAATGACAAATGTCAGTGCTTCTCACTCCCCCTTTGATGTCATAAATCGACAGTGTAGCCTCTGTTCTCACATACATTCAACAAGCTGGTACAATAATATCCTTACATTTCACTTTTTACTCTAGAGGTTTTATCCTAAAAAGCAACTGTTGCAACTTTATAGCTTTGAAAAGGCATGTTGACAACTTCAGACTCATCATATTCTTTCTGCTGAATATGTGGCATTTTAATAATGAAAAGAGATATATAGTAGGAATATAGATAGTGAATAAGAGAGAAGACGATAGAAGAAATTGCATTCAACTGGAATATCACAAATGCCACATTACTATTTTAGCATTGCATATTCAAATAAATAACTTCCATTTACCTTTGTTTTAAAACACCCAGGTAGGAAAGAATGAAAATTGTGTGAGTTAAAAAAAACAAACAAAAAACAGAATCAAATGATACAGCATCTTCCTCTCCAAGACACACAGAGAGCATCGCCGTCATCCATTTCGCTACTACTAATACGTGCTCTGAGTCTGAAAAGTTAATTTTTCACTTCAAATATCAGCATTTCTAATTTCATTTTCAGTATCTGTTTTATCCCTTTATGGCTTCAGTTACAATAGGGGTTTTTGACAAGTGGGTCACATATGGAGTGCAACAGTCCTTGAACTGAATTTTTATGACTCATCTGAAGATTGACCATTCTGTGTCTTTGAACACTGCTGCTACCAAAAATAGGACAAATACAGCTTTCGTTTTTAACTTTCATATGGTGTTTAACTTTTCTGTAAATTTCATTATGGAAAGAATAGGTATTGATAATGTCTTTTAACTTGAAATAGGTATTATTAAATGAAGCCAACATTGGATTAAATTCATTTGTAGCAAATAATGGTCATGGGAATATAAATACTTTTGAGTTCTATATTTGCATTTCCTAATGAATAAACTAAAATAAATATGTATTATTTATAAGACAATGCTGAGAATATTTGTCAATGACATTATATTTATCAATAAATCTTTTCCATGTAAATAGCCATAGTATTGAATTAAATTCCTGTTAATAAAACATAAACTACAATGTGAATAATTATTACTATCTACTAGCATGAAGCAAATATATATATTTTTAACTAAGTTTAACGTTGAGGAAATCCTGTGAGTGGCAGCAAGAAACATGTGTGTGGACAAGAGAATCACATCAAAATTGGAGTGCATGGAAAGCGAGGGCTGAACACACAACTCACACAATACCTTTGATCGCTGTACATAAGCCAAGTTCTTATAATATATTTTAAGTGTGATCCTATGCAATGTGCCAAATTCATGCTTACTTAGCCTAAACAGGTAACAGTATCCCCTAATTACACGTATTCAGAATAGTATCTCATCTTTTTTTGTACCATTTCTTTATGTAAAAGAATGTTATGATTAATGACAAAGCAAGCACTAATATAATAACCAAATATAATCAAGTCGTGGATTATTATGTGTTTTGTCTAAATATGCTGTCCATGTAACTTTGGAAATTATTTTTTTTAATTCTTAGTCTCAAATAAATAAATTTCTCCTTGAGATAGTACTGAATATTTTTACTATTCTAATTGAAATTCAGGAATACTCATGTGATGCTTCCTTATTTGACAAATAAAAAATGATTATACATAGAAGAATATGCTTTCCCTAAAACCTATAATATTTTCCAAGAAAAAGAAGAACAAGTTCTGGGTAACATTTCTGTTTTTCAAAATCATAGAAGTTG
>NW_012119288.1:40621-42021 GCF_000951035.1 Colobus angolensis palliatus | reverse complement strand
TTGTGATGACATTTTAGATATGACACCATAGGCACAATCCATGAAAAAACAATTGATAAGAGGGACATCATTAAAATTAAAAACAAACTCTGCTCTGAGAAAGAAACCATCAAGATAATAAATAGACAAGTCACAGAATAAGGGAAATATTTTAAATACATATCTGATAAAGTACTGTTTTCCAAAATGTATAACATGCTCTGGAAATTCAATAAGAAAAGAAACAATTTTATTAAACTAGGCCAAAGACCCACATACATATATGTACATATCTCTATCTATCTATCTATATCTATATATATATCATCAAAAGAGATCTACAGATGGCAAACAAGCATAGAAAAACATGCTGTACATCATGTGGCATCAGGGAAATGCAGATTTAAACAAGGAGATTCCAATACCTATCTATTAGAATAGCCAAAATCCAGCCAAATGCTGGCAAGGATGTGGAACAACAGTAGTTCTCATTTATTGCTTATAGAATGGAAAATGGTAGAGCTATTTTGAAGACAGTTTGGCTTCCTCTTAAATAACTAAACATACCCTTACCACACATTCCAGCAATCATACTCCTTTATATTTACCCAAAGAGGTTAAAAACATATGTCCACTCAAAAGCTGCACATGGATGTTTATAGCAGCTTTGTTCATAACTGCCAAACTTGGAAGCAACCAAGATGCTCTTCAGTAGGTAAATAGAGAAATAAGCTGTGATATATTTAGGCAATAAAATGTTAGGCAATGCTAAAAAGAAATAAGCTATTAAGCCATGAAAAGACATGGAGAAAACTTAAATGGTTACTATTAAGTGAAAAAAGTCAATCTGAAAAAGTTACATATGATATGATTCCACCTACAGCTGACCTTTGAACAACATGGCATAGATTTAAACTGCGTGCGTCCACTTAGACAAAAAATTCATTTTCAAGCAAACGCAGATAGAAAATGCAATATTCAAGTGATGCTTTAGTATGCACAGATCTTGGTAAACAAGCTGTGTCCTGGAACCATTCCCCCATGCAAACCAAGAGATGACTGTATATGACATTCTGGACAAGGCAAAAACCATGGAGAGAGTAAAACAGTCAGGGATTTGCAGAGAGGGAGGAATGAATAGGTGAAGCATAGAGGAAATATGTGAAAATACTGTGTAGAATAACAAAATGATGGAAACATGTCAATACACATTTGTCTAATCTCATAGGACATACAACACAAAGAGTGAACTTTAAGGTGAACTATGGACTCTGCGTGGCAATGATGGTTAATGTAGGTTCATCAGTTGTAACATATTCCACTCTGGTTGGGGATATTGATAATTGCTGAGACTATGCATGTGTGGAGGTAAGAGGTTTATGGGAAATCTCTGTATCTTACTCTCAATTTTGCTGTAAACC
>NW_012119288.1:38456-40032 GCF_000951035.1 Colobus angolensis palliatus | reverse complement strand
TCTTTCAGATTTCTACTGATGGAGCTTTTTGGTCGAGAAGATGAGTCAACACAGATAAACTGAGCAAGAAAGTATATTGGTGCAATAATTAATTTTGTCATGGCGTTTTTTGTGTTATACAGTACTCAGAAATAATTGTTATATGAATATAGAATTACTGAAGCTTAGGCTTGAGCCTCCAAAGCCTTAATGTGGCGCTGTCCTCAAAGGAAGAGGAGAGGTAGAAGAAACCTAACAGAGATAAAATCATGTTTAAATGCTTTCTCTTAAGAATATGAAGGTAAGGTACCATTGCTGCCACCTCCAGTGGTCAGGAGTCTAGCATGAGAACAGTAATACAAGCACAATGACATGTTATGTAAAGAAGATAGTGAATTTGAAATGAAGTCAGAAAACTGCCACAGAGACATGGAGTGAACTAAATTTCAGTTTGTGTCACTGTCTTTTGTTTTGTTTTGTTTTCATGCAGGAATCAGAGGAACTACGGTGAGGACTAAGAAGCTCATGGACAGTAAAAAAGAGAGACAGTGAGTATCTTTTGAGAAATTCAGCTATGAGAAATTGAATGATATAAGAAAGATAGAAAGTGTGGAAAGGGAAATGTGTGCATGGGGTGTGTGGGTTTATATAGACATGAAACTCTTAGGAAAAAATGAGAGTTCCTAGACACAGGGAGGGGCGCATCACTCACTGGGGATTGTCGGTGGATGGGGTCTAGGGGAGGGGTAGCATTAGGAGAAATACCCAATATGGGTGATGGACTGATGGGTGCAGCAAACTACCATGGCATGTGTATATCTTTGTAACAAAACCGCACATTCTATCCACGTACCCCAGAACTTAAAGCATAATTTAAAATAAAAAAAAAAAAGAAGGAAAATGCAAGCAATTAAAGGAATACTAGAGTGGGCAAAGTCCAGAGAATGTTGAAAGAGAGATAGTAATAAACAAAATGAGAACTTTAAAAATTGTATAAATTTAAGTGGTACGAGTGCAGTTTTGTTACATGGATATATTGCATAGTGGTGAGGTCTGGTACTTTAAAGGGAGAATGAATATTTAAGTTAAGATAGGGCCAGGCCTAAAAGGATATAAGGCTGGGGAACCCAAACAGTACATGGGCACAATTGATTGCCCGTAAACAGAGCCCTCATTTTAATTCCTTTCACATCTCTTGGGAATAACTTTAAAGCAGAAATGCTAACTATTTTCTTAGCATGCATATTAAGAAAACAAAGATAGAGTGTCTTGAGAAAACTGACTCAGAAAGATTAAGATGAGGGAATCATTTCGATGGCTAAATGTGCAGGAGAAAGAAGGCCTCATAGACTTTTCCACTATAAGGTTCATTTCCCATTGCTAGATATGTGTGAGGTTTGAGGAAAGTATAATATAATAGTGGAGAATACGATCATGAGAATAGCAGTGTGAAGAATACGAAACATGATCACATTATGCATGGCATTGATAATCTCAGTGAATTAGAAGCATTGTCACCTTGTGCTGTGCTCTGAACATCTGTGTCCACCCAGTTTATATGTTGAATTACCAATGTGCTGGCATTAAGGGGTGGGGC
>NW_012119288.1:36401-37675 GCF_000951035.1 Colobus angolensis palliatus | reverse complement strand
TCAAAAGCAAGAATTTGTTTTAAAGACAGAAGAAGATGATATAAAAATTGTTCTTAGTTGTTAGTGCTCCTGGTCACCCAAACCAGAGAGGAAGTAGTACAAATTTCCTCTCTGGAAGCCACTGGACTATCTCAATCTTGTTTAAGGCCTTGATTTGTGTGTGTGTATGTGCTCCTCACATTTCACCTCAGAGCAAGTAAATTGACATGTACACTGTCTTCTGTTGGAACAAATAAATACATGAGGATATAGATGACCCAGAGTAGACCGTTGTTAATATAATACTATCATAGAGGCACCTGCAGTTACAAAATCTATCTTTCAGATTTCTACTGATGGAGCTTTTTGGTCGAGAAGATGAGTCAACACAGATAAACTGAGCAAGAAAGTATATTGGTGCAATAATTAATTTTGTCATGGCGTTTTTTGTGTTATACAGTACTCAGAAATAATTGTTATATGAATATAGAATTACTGAAGCTTAGGCTTGAGCCTCCAAAGCCTTAATGTGGCGCTGTCCTCAAAGGAAGAGGAGAGGTAGAAGAAACCTAACAGAGATAAAATCATGTTTAAATGCTTTCTCTTAAGAATATGAAGGTAAGGTACCATTGCTGCCACCTCCAGTGGTCAGGAGTCTAGCATGAGAACAGTAATACAAGCACAAGGACATGTTATGTAAAGAAGATAGTGAATTTGAAATGAAGTCAGAAAACTGCCACAGAGACATGGAGTGAACTAAATTTCAGTTTGTGTCACTGTCTTTTGTTTTGTTTTGTTTTCATGCAAGAATCAGAGGAACTACGGTGAGGACTAAGAAGCTCATGGACGGTAAAAAAGAGAGACAGTGAGTATCTTTTGAGAAATTCAGCTATGAGAAATTGAATGATATAAGAAAGATAGAAAGTGTGGAAAGGGAAATGTGTGCATGGGGTGTGTGGGTTTATATAGACATGAAACTCTTAGGAAAAAAGGAGGGGCGCATCACTCACTGGGGATTGTCGGTGGATGGGGTCTAGGGGAGGGGTAGCATTAGGAGAAATACCTAATATAGGTGATGGACTGATGGGTGCAGCAAACTACCATGGCATGTGTATATCTTTGTAACAAAACTGCACATTCTATCCATGTACCCCAGAACTTAAAGCATAATTTAAAATAAAAAAAAAAAAGAAGGAAAATGCAAGCAATTAAAGGAATACTAGAGTGGGCAAAGTCCAGAGAATGTTGAAAGAGAGATAGTAATAAACAAAATGAGAACTTTAAAAATTGTATAA
>NW_012119288.1:30110-35831 GCF_000951035.1 Colobus angolensis palliatus | reverse complement strand
AGCACCTTGATCTTGGATTTCCAAGCCTCCAAAACTGTGAGAAATAAATTTCAACTGTTTGTTAGCCACTCCATTTATGGTATTTTGTTATAGCAGGTCTGAATGAACTAAGATACTAAGACACCTTATAAAGATCATGGCTCTGCCTCCAGATTTCGGCATTTGAAATGCGAGCCTACAGGTGCAGTCTCGGAGGTCCCAGCTCCCCTCTTCATTGCCTCTGCTTATTTCTACCAACTTAGAGTGTTGTGATATTAAATACTACATTTTTCTCTCAGCCTTCAGGGTGCTTCTCCAAGTAGTAAATTGGGAATATTTAAGTTATCTTCATGGTGATCCTTATCTATCAAAAAGTTTTTTTAATACATGATAAATTAAATGATTTATTAACCAGAAATCAGTGTAAGGTTTAAAAGTCTTGACAGAAATAGTAACATTTTATCTTTTACGGTATTACAGAAACAATTGTGCCTACCTCTGAAATTTCAGTGATTTTACCTACCACGTAAAAGGAGACAAACGAAGTGAATATTTATATTTGTTCCAAATAAAGCTTTATCTTGGGGCTGTAATCAGTAAATTATAAACTTATACATAAATGAGAACTATATAAAAACATTTGTAGTAAGAATTTAAGTTTTCAAAATTCCCATTTCTGCAGGTGTAATCTCAACCTCAAGTTTTACGTATTAAGTTACAAAAACAGTAATTTCCTTACAAGACATTATATTTGGAAGAAACAAAATGACCCTGAGAATATCTCTTCTATTTCTCCATTATCAGACTAATCTAGACCATAACAACAGGCCAGTTGCTATGGTCTGCAAGATTATCAGTGATAGAAAGTCTAACATTTTCCTTGAAATTCTAATTTCAATTTCACTAGCTTTCACCTAAATCATCTCTATGTATTATAATCTTGGTGAAGATGGAAAACAGTACATCAACAACTTCAATGCAATGGAGGACCAGAAATTGCCCCTTCCTTGCCCTCATTTGTCCTCACCTACCCCGCACACGCCACGAGTGTTACATCTAACTCTTTAGCATTCCTAACAGCACTATGCCCTTTCACTCTTTGTCTTTCTAGAGAGTGCTTTCTCTTTTTTTCCACAACTACAGTGTTTGCTCCATATTAATGATCAAAACTAAAGGTCATCCCTGCAAAAACATTTCTCTCTTATTCTGAGAGTCTTCCCCTTGTTCTTACTCATGCAATAGAGTAACACATCTTGGAGTTGTTTGTTTAGATGCCAATCTTCCCCCCATTAATTAGGGGTCATTTTATGACAGGAAGTCACTTTACCTAGAATCTAGCATGTCTCCCTGCAGATTAGTGAGGACTTAATAAGTGAATTAATGCACACTTCCATTCTCCCTAAACAATGACTTTTCAACTCCATCTAAATCTGTAACTATTTTTCCCTACTCACATAAATATTGCACAATTTTGTTTTTAAAAACAGAGTATTCTGAACTTTTAGTTGAGTATAACAAGCTTAAAGAAGGGAGAAAACTCAGTGAACTTTCAAATTTCATATGTTCGTTAGTTTAATTAATCACTTAAACATTATTCGCAGTGAGCATTTTGCTATGCTTTATGTGGCTAGTGGTGAATAAAACAAAATCCTCACTTTGAGTTTGTCAAGTGGAGGAGGCAAACCAGAGAGAAGTAAAGAGTATTTTTAAAATGTGAAGCACATTAAAAGGAACAAACAATAAATTAAAATAAAAAATATGGGACACTAGCTGCGGTGGTGGATGCGTGGCTGGACCTGTGTGCTCTGTGAAGCCCATGGGGGCTGGGGACAGGTGAGAGCCCTGCCCCCTACTGAGGTGGCTGAGGGGGAGCCCTGAGCTCCTGGGCACAGCTGCAGTTGCCCAGCTCGGCTCCAGACCTGGGCATCCCTGCACTGTCAGGGGCCCAGGAAGCCCCTAACCCCTGCATGCTGGCAAGTGCCTGCTCCCGCTCCCTGGTCTCTACCCTCTCCCAGCACCCACTCTGGGTCAGAGCTAAGTTGTGGCTGAGCCTGGACGCTGTTGGAACCCAGCTGGGTGTGCACGTGCACAGGGTGGTTCTGATACACCCACCCGCCGCCGCCTTAGCCCCCTCTGGACTTCAGGAGCACATGAGCATGGGAGGGGAGCTGGGAGTGCTGAGGGTGGCTCAGTGCAGAACTGCAAGCGACTCTTGTCATGGACAGCCTGGCTGCCATGTAAGCATGTTAAAGGCAGACAGGTTCCTAGGCAGGAATGAGAAAGTCCCCAGTGAAATCACACACCTTCAGGCCAGAGACAGCCTGAAGCCTGGAGGCGGGGCTGCTAGTTCTGGGCCAAGTCTGTAGCTCAGAGTCAGGACTTCATTGATGACCACTGTCAATCAAATGGTGCTTTCTTCAGGTCCTCCCGTGGCTGCCCAGGGACCAATCAGTACACACAATCTTCATTCTGAGCACATTAAAACCCCAGACCCAGCCAGACTAACACCAATTGGGATGACCTTCCTGTGGAAGGAGCCACCCACTTCAGGTCTCCTGAGAGCTCTTCTGCTGCTCAGTGAAGCTGCTTTCCGCCTTGCTCACCCTCCAGTTGTCTGCATACCTCATTCTTCCTGGATATGAGGCAGGAACTTGGGCCCCTCCAAACGGCAGAAATGAAAGAGCCGTTAACACAAACGGGACTAAAACTTGCCCCCGCTTGCCACACTGTGGACTGTAAGGAGAGAAGAGCTGCTACCCTCTGGGAGCCCAAACCTCGGGATGCCCCAATCCAGGGCTGTGACACACTGCAACACCCTCTGGGTCTCCGCGCTTCCTAGTGCCTGAACTTTTGGGTGCCATCACGTTCCCCTTGTCCCGACATTGGTGCCCACAGTGGAAGCTGCTTGCAGTACGTCTGGTCCAGCCACAGCCTCACACAGAGTCAGCACCTGCGCCAGGGCCTGGAGCTGCCCATGCGACCACGGCTGGCCCGGCTGGCTGTGCACAGCGGCTGGATCCCACACTCACTCACTCACACACCCTCGGAGAGGCACTCTGTGCCTGGCTCGCCCTTTGCAGGCATGGGATCCGGGCAGGTAGCACCAGCTGAGCGCAGCCTGCCCGAGCAAGTGGACAGAACAAGCTCAGCACGTGCAAGTGAAACACAGACATAAGTGCCACCAGCCACAGAGGTTTCTGCCTGGTGAAGCCACACCCTAAGGATCCCGTGACGCAGGGAAACCTGTGAAGGTGGAAGTGATCTGTTTCTCTGAGCAGAAGGTATGTCAGGTAGCAGTCCAATGAGCTCATAAACTTACACTGGAATGTTCCTCACGAGTATGGCAGAATTGTCAGCCACCATCAACTGCAGGCATAGGCCAGTACAGCTTCTTCCCATGCCCCATGGTTTATCCAAACCCTCCAGAGTTTTATATTACATATTATATTATAGTGTGTGTATATATACATATATATACACACATATATACTGAGACTTTGATTCCTTTATGATTTAGTAGACTAATGTGGCTCTCTGCATAGTATCTGTGGGCTCATTTTGAATACACAGGACAGGACATGGTCTAGAATGAGCAACTTGAAGGAAATAAATACATATAAAATTGACATGATGTAAAACCAAACTTCACTTTAATCTTTCACTTTTGCTGCTGATGAAATAAGATTCAGAGAAATCTAAAGCAGAGACGTGACCAGAACACAATGATTCTGACATCAGGTTCTGTGTGTGTTGTATTAGCTGACAGCAGACTCATTACCACATTTATGTCACTGAGGCACCTAACTATTTAGGGAGAACATAACTCCTTCTATTGTGATATAAGACATTATTAACAAGCATTGCTAAGAATCTTGGAGATTTAAATAAATGCACACATTTCAAATTCTTAAAAATGTAAGACCATTATCTTTTGCTTTTCAGGTTGTTAGCATCCCTATGTTTATACTCCCTGTTTTTGTTTTTAGTCTGTTGCTAGACATAAAAAGAAACCTTGTGGTCATCAGGCTGGAAAAAGGAAAGGCACTGGTTTAAGACAATTTTTCTGTACTCCAAATAGGAAGTATAAATACAGGGCCCCTGAAAACCAAAAGATAATAGTCTTACACTCACTAAAACAACCAATGTTGCATCCACTGAAACAACTAAGACAACTTGAAATAATTTATGCTTAAATGTAAATGATTTTGCTATTTGCTATAATTGCCTTTTTATATCTACAATACAAACTCCAAATTCTATCTATTTAAATAAAATTTATTTAAATGTATACTCATCTTTTGTAAGCAAATTGGTAACATTATTTACACAATCAAATATGAAACTCAAAATATAATTTTATTAAATTTTTAAACCTTTATATTATAAATTTTTTGGTGTTTTTTGCTACTTAGGAACCATTTACCAAGAGTATCTGACAACAAAAAATATATTTGAACAGTATTAAAACAATTAAAGCAGTAACAAGGTATGGAAAGATATTTCAATATAATTTCATTTGATGTACAATATAAATCACTTGTGCACCAAATTTCAGTGACACGCGATTTACCCATGTAGCAAATCCACACATGTAGCTCTTGAACCTGAAATAAAAGTTGAAGCAGAAAAAAATTGTATTTATATTTACTCTAAAATGGCAGTCATAAAAATTCAAATTATCCCTTATTCTAAAATGGAAAACATAAATAAGTAAAACTGCCAGCAAACATAATTTTTTTAAATAAACAATTTGCCAAAAAGGAAATATTGAACTCTGGGAATTTAAATTTGTAAGTTGTCTTTAAAACTCATATAATGATTTTTAAATATAAATAAATTTTAAAAGCCGAATATTTTTTCTGCCATAAGTACTTTGTTTGAAATAATAATGACACAGTGCGTCAGCAGGCCAAAATTATAGAAAGAGTTGAAAATGATCATAGCATGAAGAAGCTAAAATACTTTCATAGTTTATGTTTATAAACCTACGAATAAATTCTAATAAAAAGTGCAATAGAGGAAGGGAACAAAAAAGTCTCAATGGAAAAATAAAATCTGTGTTTTCTGTTGAAAATAAATTAACAAGTCAAGGAATACCCAAGTCATGACTGCAATAAACATAAATGAAAATCTGTGCTTTTCATCTGTATTTACATCTTCCATGTTCCAGAGTTCTTTGGTCCCTGAAGTTTTTATTACTGTTGTTTTTGCCACAAGGAGTTTTGGCCTCATTTAAATGATTTCCTGATTGACAGACTCAGCCATGGTTTGGAGAACACCACACAGCCCAGAGCATTAGGGGATTCCGTGAGCAGGTGTTAAACCTGTTGCAGAGGATATTTCTTTTTATCAACCTCTAATCTTCCCACTTCAGAGTTTTTAAACAGATGTTTTAGACAGATTTTCTCCACTTTCCATGTTTCCATGGGGTTGTTTCTCACCTGCTTAATTGCTTCTTTGCCTAATAAAGAAAAACAAAAGGAACACAAAACACACATTCTAACATCCCCTATGAGAGGAAAGTTTCCTTTTTGATTTCTATACTTTCGTTTACTTTTCTTTTAAGGATGCCAAGTTAGTAATAGAGCTAAACTGAACTTGTCTCCTGGATGTTAGGACTCCTGAATACATAGATTACCTCCTGGGTCCCCAAGTTTGGCGTTCCCTCAGTGTTCCCAGTTTCCTGAGTGCTACAGCTCTTTAACCTGCCTTTCCTTTGTCCAGCCTGACGACCACAAGGTT
>NW_012119288.1:27573-27888 GCF_000951035.1 Colobus angolensis palliatus | reverse complement strand
ATAAGTTTTCTGAATGGAATGTTGTCTGTGGCTGTCTGGAGCCCACAAATGTTTCTTCCAGCCTCACTGGGGAGGAAGTAAAATTGCCACCATTCGTTGTTGGTATGTTAACAGGCATAGTATATTCTCCTTAATATGTACATCTCTTCATTCTCTTTGACTTCAATGACTCCTCCCTACTCTGTCAGCCAATTATACGTAAGCCACAACAGCTCTCATTACCCAGCAGAAACTCTTCAATGTCAAGCTTAAAATCGTGATTTTCCTCTTCTTCTCATAATGATTCTTCAGGTTTATTGAACTTTATCTTTGACA
>NW_012119288.1:27091-27523 GCF_000951035.1 Colobus angolensis palliatus | reverse complement strand
ATCTCTACCCTAACCATATGAAAACCGACTATTATGTTTCTCTGCTGGACCCTACAAAAAGGTGTCTGAAAAATTCTTTTCAGGGACCCCAAAAATAGGAGCAATTGAATTTCTTTGAACTTTCTTTACTGCAAACCTTTGTTACCATAAAGACTTTTATGCATGGGTATGTACTGAGTAGCTGGGATTACAGGCACCCGCCACCATGCCTGGCTACTTTTTGTATTTTTAGTAGAGACGGAGTTTCTCCATGTTGGCAAGGGTGGTATTGAACTGACCTCAGGTGATCCACCCACCTCGGCCTCCCAGAGTGCTGGGATTACAGGCATGAGCCACTGCGCCTGGCTGCCTTTCCTGGATTTCTGTGTCCCTGAATTTGTAAATTTGATTTTGATTCTGAAATTAAATACAGTGAAATAAGAAGTGAAATGT
>NW_012119288.1:25706-27041 GCF_000951035.1 Colobus angolensis palliatus | reverse complement strand
TTTTCCTCTTCTTCTCATAATGATTCTTCAGGTTTATTGAACTTTATCTTTGACAACAATGCTTCTGCTGTTTTACCTCTCCTCCCTAGACTCCCAGGCTTCGTGTCTCCCTGCCCTTTACTTGCCTTCCTTTTTGGTGCCTATCAGATAATCAGCTCTTTTCACTGTCATCTTTGCTACGAGAAGGGCAAATTTAGTTTGTTCAGGACAAATTGGCCTATCAAATGTGGAATGAGCATTTATGGCATCATTGCAATAATTTTATTAATACACTTCTAATTGGTTTGTTACAAGTCAACAAATTCTACTACTCTTTTCTTCAATCCTGAGAGAACACAGGTTTTTCTGTCTCCCTAAAGCAATCATGAATATCTTACGTGAGCTTTTCCCCTTTCTTTCTGTGTGAAAGTCAATATGACCATACATTCTGCCCTGCTTTTAAAGCTAATTTTTCATCATAGTACATGATTCTTTCTCCTTCATTTTCCTCTGGGATCTTCTTTTATCTTTTTTTAAAATCTTTCTCATTTATATTTGCAGTTGTTCAAATTCTATTGGCTTTTACATCCTAATATGTGTAAATAATTCCAAGACTTCATATTCCTGAAAAACAAGTAAAAAAAGGAGAAAACAAAGAATATTTAACACTCTCAATTTATAATAGGAATGTGACAATATTGAAAGATTACTCCATAAGTAGCAAGTATGGTAGTTAAAGAGGAATGTCAATGAGACTGGAAAGGTATCTGGGACTCGAGTAAAGAGGAACTGGGACGGGGCAGAGGCAGGTGTATGGGCCCATATGAATGGGAAAGAGAGAGAAAATGAAAGTATAAGGGCAACAGGACAGTAGAATGACAGTGTGCAGAGTGACAGGATTTGATGCTATGTAGCAGAACACTTTGGCGGGAAAGAGAGTTATAGAGGGTTGTTTGGAAATTTTGCTTTTGTTTTTGTGAAGTAATTATATACATATTTGTTTTCTACTGGACACGACATGTATTTAAGACTGAATAAATGTTCTGCTATGTTTGAATTCCAAATAAATTGTATTTAGTACCAATGCAGTGATTCTTATACAATGACTTAGAGCTCATGATATCTTAGAAATTATCCTAATTCTAACATAATTTAATGCATTTACTGCTCTGATTAAATATATAACACATTTCTATAAAAAATATACTTTAAGAAAGTAGAATTGTCACCATTTGGTGGGAATGGGGATATGAATGATAGATACTTCTTTTGTATATTACCGGTTATAAGACAGTAAGCTTTTATATTATCATAAGATCAGTTAGAAAAAGTTGCTGCATCAAAATGGCAGCTTTT
>NW_012119288.1:22158-25656 GCF_000951035.1 Colobus angolensis palliatus | reverse complement strand
TGCTAAATAGTACCTTTTCTCAATTGCTATGTCCCTGAAGTTGCAGTTTAAATATCTAAACTTTACAATATATCATTTAAATAAAGTGTATATCACACTTTTATACTTTAACACTAAAATATGCTAAGTATATATTTAGACTTTATTTTTATATTTTTAATGCTTCAGGGTTCTTTATACTTTTGTAAGTATATATATAAAGTTTATACCTATATAGAGTATGCATATATATAAATTCTCTGTGTATAAATTCACATATATAAGTACTCTGAGTATTTATAAACAAATGTAAGTATATAAGGATATATATACACACACACACATACATATATATATATATATACACACACATACATACATAGACCCAAACACACATACACACACACTCTAATATGACTGCTGGAGCAGCCATTCAAAGGCAAGAAGTAGCCAAGTATAATGAGCTTGAAGTCAGCAGAAATACCTTAGATGTACAAATAAGGTACTGATGCTGAGTGCAGTATAGTACTATCATCAACCTCTATCTCTACCCTAACCATATGAAAACCGACTATTATGTTTCTCTGCTGGACCCTACAAAAAGGTGTCTGAAAAATTCTTTTCAGGGACCCCAAAAACAGGAGCAATTGAATTTCTTTGAACTTTCTTTACTGCAAAGCTTTGTTACCATAAAGACTTTTATGCATGGGTATGTACTGAGTAGCTGGGATTACAGGCACCCGCCACCATGCCCGGCTACTTTTCGTATTTTTAGTAGAGACGGAGTTTCTCCATGTTGGCAAGGGTGGTATTGAACTGACCTCAGGTGATCCACCCACCTCGGCCTCCCAAAGTGCTGGGATTACAGGCATGAGCCACCGCGCCTGGCTGCCTTTCCTGGATTTCTGTGTCCCTGAATTTGTAAATTTGATTTTGATTCTGAAATTAAATACAGTGAAATAAGAAGTGAAATGTGAGGCAGAACTGGTCTAGTGACGAGGCCAACAGCAGTGATTTTGTTTTCCCAAGCTGAGGACTGGAGATTGTTACAGGAACAACAGTGACATTTCTGTCCGATTTCCTCATGTGGTGTTGGTAGTATGCTTTCTGTGAGCTCATCCATGAATCTGCATCTTAGCCTTTCTCATGATTCTGTAATCTAATTTATACCCTCAGGAATCACTCTATGCCTACATTTTCTAAAGAGGCACCAACACTTTGAAACTGAACTCTGACAAATATATATAGTAAATGTATTTCCATCACTACCTACAGGCTGCCAAGGGATAGGAAAATTAGATTACATATGGTACAGGGAAACCAAAGTGGATTGAGCTATCACAGTAAGGAGAATATACAAATAAAAAAGAGAAATCAAATTTAACATGGGTACATGCCACAAAGAAAACTTGTATACACACTAAATATATAAGTTTTCTGAATGGAATGTTGTCTGTGGCTGTCTGGAGCCCACAAATGTTTCTTCCAGCCTCACTGGGGAGGAAGTAAAATTGCCACCATTCATTGTTGGTATGTTAACAGGCATAGTATATTCTCCTTAATATGTACATCTCCTCATTCTCTTTGACTTCAATGACTCCTCCCTACTCTGTCAGCCAATTATACGTAAGCCACAACAAGCTCTCATGACCCAGCAGAAACTCTTCAATGTCAAGCTTAAAATCGTGATTTTCCTCTTCTCATAATGATTCTTCAGGTTTATTGAACTTTATCTTTGACAACAATGCTTTTTGTAGTCATTGTTTTGCTTCTGCTGTTTTACCTCTCCTCCCTAGACTCCTGGGCTTCGTGCCTCCCTGCCCTTTACTTGCCTTCCTTTTTGGTGCCTATCAGATAATCAGCTCTTTTCACCGTCATCTTTGCTACGAGAAGGGCATATTTAGTTTGTTCAGGACAAATTGGCCTATGAAATGTGGAATAAGCATTTATGGTATCATTGCAATAATTTTATTAATACACTTCTAATTGGTTTGTTACAAGTCAACAAATTCTACTACTCTTTTCTTCAATCCTGAGAGAACACAGGTCTTTCTGTCTCCCTAAAGCAATCATGAATATCTTACGTGAGCTTTTCCCCTTCCTTTCTGTGTGAAAGTCAATATGACCATACATTCTGCCCTGCTTTTAAAGCTAATTTTTCATCATAGTACATGATTCTTTCTCCTTCATTTTCCTCTGGGATCTTCTTTTATCTTTTTTTAAAATCTTTCTCATTTATATTTGCAGTTGTTCAAATTCTATTGGCTTTTACATCCTAATATGTGTAAATAATTCCAAGACTTCATATTCCTGAAAAACAAGTAAAAAAAGGAGAAAACAAAGAATATTTAACACTCTCAATTTATAATAGGAATGTGACAATATTGAAAGATTACTCCGTAAGTAGCAAGTATGGTAGTTAAAGAGGAATGTCAATGAGACTGGAAAGGTATCTGGGACTCGAGTAAAGAGGAACTGGGACAGGGGCAGAGGCAGGTGTATGGGCCCATATGAATGGGAAAGAGAGAGAAAATGAAAGAATAAGGGCAACAGGACAGTAGAATGACAGTGTGCAGAGTGACAGGATTTGATGCTATGTAGCAGAACACTTTGGCGGGAAAGAGTTATAGAGGGTTGTTTGGAAATTTTGCTTTTGTTTTTGTGAAGTAATTATATACATATTTGTTTTCTACTGGACACAACATGTATTTAAGACTGAATAAATGTTCTGCTATGTTTGAATTCCAAATAAATTGTATTTAGTACCAATGCAGTGATTCTTATACAATGACTTAGAGCTCATGATATCTTAGAAATTATCCTAATTCTAACATAATTTAATGCATTTACTGCTCTGATTAAATATATAACACATTTCTATAAAAAATATACTTTAAGAAAGTAGAATTGTCACCATTTGGTGGGAATGGGGATATGAATGATAGATACTTCTTTTGTATATTACCGGTTATAAGACAGTAAGCTTTTATATTATCATAAGATCAGTTAGAAAAAGTTGCTGCATCAAAATGGCAGCTTTTCATCTCAATCTTTCAGTTATATGATTGAGAAGTTAATCCATGAAACTTCAGTAGTAAAGTAAGACTGATGCTTAATACATTTAATTACGCAAAAAAAATGGAATAATTTAGGTTGTGAAACTGTGGCTACATTAAGTGATTTTAATTAAAGCGAGAATTTGCATAGGCAAATAGTAATTATGCCAGTTGAAATTTAGTCAAGCCACTAAGGTCATCTGAAAGTGCAGTCCCTAATATATATGTAGGAAACAAAGTGATATGTGACTATATTTTTTTCTGAATACCCAAAATAGCATATGTAAAGTTACATTTTGTTTTATCAACAAGGCAAGATAGAAGGAGAATCACATAATCTCTATTTCTTACAGAGTCTTCCACTTTAAGCATTATATGTAAACATTTCCTTGAGAACAGCACTGTTAATGAGAAAAAATAAATCCTGGTAAAAGAGATTACGAGGTCACTCTGATGACAACAG
>NW_012119288.1:17575-20213 GCF_000951035.1 Colobus angolensis palliatus | reverse complement strand
ATGGTCTCGATCTCCTGACCTCGTGATCCGCCCGCCTCGGCCTCCCAAAGTGCTGGGATTACAGGCCTGAGCCACCGCGCCCGGCCTGGTAAACACTATTCTATTCTCTACTTTTATGAAATCAACTTGTTCAGATTCCACGGATTTGTGACATAACCCAGTGTCTTTCTGTGCCTGGCTTATTTCATTTCACTTTGTCTTCCAGAGTCAATGTTGCTGTGAATGACATTATTTCATTCTGCTTTATGCCCCAAATAGTATTCCATCATATATGTAATACTATACTGTATACAGTGAAATAGTATTCCATTGATTACATACATACATACCTACATACATATATATAATATGTGTATGTAGGTACATATATATAATATGTGTATGTAGGTATGTATAGATTTAATCAATGGAATACTATTTCATTGTATACGGTATAGTATTACATATATGATGGAATACTATATGTATATATACACACATAGACACAATGAACAGAATAAACATTCTGTGTGTATATATATACGCACACACATGAATACAATGGAATATTATATATATATTTACACATCATATTTTCTTTATTCATGTGAGATGGGCATTTAGGTTGATTCTATTCTTGGCTATTGTGACTAGAACTGCAATAAAAATAAGAATACAGATAATTCTTTAACAAACATATTCTACTTCCTTTGGATAGTTCTATTTTTAATTTTTTAAGAGACTACCACACTGTTTTCTATAATGGTTGTGCTAATCTACATTCCGATTAACAGTACATAAGTGTTTCCCTTTTTCCACATCTTCCCCCAGGTTTGTTATAATTTGTCTTTTTGATAATAATCATTTTAGCTAGGGTGAGGTAATATCTCATGGTTTTGATTTGCATTTTTCCAATGACTAGTGATATTGAATAGCCTTTCATGTATCTATTGGACATCTGTATGTCTTCTTTTGAGAAATGTGTACTCAGATCTTTTGACTGACTTTTAATTGGATTATATGTGGATTGATCTTTTGTTTGCCATTGAATTGTGTGTGTTCCTTATATAAATTCTGGATATTAACCCTTTGCAAATGTATAGTTTGCAAATACTTCCTCCCATTATGTAGGTTGTCTGTTCATTATCATGATTGTCTTCTTTTAGTCTGACATAATCCTATTTTTGTATTTTTTTGCTTTGGTTTCTGGTGCTTTTGAGATTTTGTTGAAAAAAATATCTCCTAGCCCAATGTTCTGAAGTGTTTCTCCTATGTTTCCTTTGATTTTGGAGGTCATATATTTATGTCTTTAATCTATTTAGAGTTGATTTTTGAACATAGTAAGTGAGAGGGGCTTTATTTAATTCTTCTGCATGTAAATATTCAGTTTTACTCGTGCCATTTTTTTAAGAAATGATTCATTTTTCAATGTGTGTTTTGGTACCTTTGTTGAAAAGCAGTTGGCTATAAATGTATGGATTTACTTGTGAACTCTGTATTCTGTTCTATTAGTCTATTAATCTATTTTTGTGCTAGTACCATACTATTCGGGTTACTATAGCATTGTAGTGTATTTTGTAGTCAGGAATTGTGATGCCTCCAGCATTACTTTTCTTCTCATGATTGCTTTGGCTATCCAGGATCTTTTGCATTTCCAAATGAATTTTAAGGTTTGTTTTCTATTTTTGTGAAGAATGCTATTGTTATTTTCATAGGGATAGTATTGAATCTGTAGATTGCTTTGGGTAATACAGATGTCTTTAAAATATTAATTCTTTCAATCTGTGAACACAATATATCTTCTTATTGATTTGTATTTTCTTCAATTTCTTTCATCAACATTATCTAGTTTTCACTGTAGAGATGTTTTGCCCCCTTGGTTAAGTTTATTTCTAGGTATTATTCTTGTAGCTATTGTAAATAGAATTGATTTCTTGATTTCTTTTGCAGATCGTTTGCTATTGATGTGTACAAATGCTACCAATGTTTGTATGTTGATTTTGTATTCTATAAACTTACTAAATGTGTAAATTCTAATAATTTTTGGATGGAGTCTTTAGGGTTTTTATATACATAATAATATGAGAAAACAAGAGCAATTTGACTTCCTGTTTTCTAATTTGGAAAACTTCCCATTATTTCTTTCTCTTGCCTAATTGCTCTGGCTAGATCTTTTAGTACTAGGTTGAATAAAAGAAATGTAAGTGGGCATCCTTGCCTTGTTACAGATTTAGAGGATGTTAAAATCATGTGATGTTTTTGGTAAGCCTCGTGGTAAACATGAAGCAAAAATACTTAGTAGAGTAAAAATAAAAAACAAGGAATTAAAACATATTACCAAAGAAAATAGCTTAATCGCAAAGTAAGATGAAAAGAAAAAAGAAAGAAAGGAAGTAGTTACAAAACAACCAGAAAACAATAAAACGTCAGCAGTAAGTTCTTACCTATCAATAATAACCGTGAGTGTAGACTGACTAAATTATTTAATTAAAAGTCATAGAGTGGCAGAATAGATTAAAAACAACAAAAATATAACAAAAAAAGACCCAAGCTGCCAACAAGCAACTTACTTCAACTATGAACACATAAATAGATTGAAAATAAACGAAAGGGATGGAAAAAGACACTCCATGCAAATGGAAACTAAAAAAGAGTAGGA
>NW_012119288.1:15816-17525 GCF_000951035.1 Colobus angolensis palliatus | reverse complement strand
ATGGGGTTTCACCGTGTTAGCCAGGATGGTCTCGATCTCCTGACCTCGTGATCCGCCCGCCTCGGCCTCCCAAAGTGCTGGGATTACAGGCCTGAGCCACCGCGCCCGGCCTGGTAAACACTATTCTATTCTCTACTTTTATGAAATCAACTTGTTCAGATTCCACGGATTTGTGAGATAACCCAGTGTCTTTCTGTGCCTGGCTTATTTCATTTCACTTTGTCTTCCAGAGTCAATGTTGCTGTGAATGACACTATTTCATTCTGCTTTATGCCCCAAATAGTATTTCATCAGATATGTAATACTATACTGTATACAGTGAAATAGTATTCCATTGATTACATACATACATACTTACATACATATATATAATATGTGTGTATATATATACGCACACACATGAATACAATGGAATATTATATATATTTACACATCATATTTTCTTTATTCATGTGAGGTGGGCATTTAGGTTGATTCTATTCTTGGCTATTGTGCCTAGAACTGCAATAAAAATAAGAATACAGATAATTCTTTAACAAACGTATTCTACTTCCTTTGGATAGTTCTATTTTTAATTTTTTAAGAAGCTACCACACTGTTTTCTATAATGGTTGTGCTAATCTACATTCCGATTAACAGTACATAAGTGTTTCCCTTTTTCCACATCTTCCCCCAGGTTTGCTAAAATTTGTCTTTTTGATAATAATCATTTTAGCTAGGGTGAGGTGCCAACAAGCAACTTACTTCAACTATGAACACATAAATAGATTGAAAATAAAAGAAAGGGATGGAAAAAGACACTCCATGCAAATGGAAACTAAAAAAGAGTAGGAGTATCTAGACATATTGAATAAAACAGACTTTAAGTTAAAAACGATTTTTAAAAAGACAAAGAGGGTCATTGTGTAATGATACCATACAGCAAAAGGATAAAACAATTGTAAATATATATGCACCCAATATTGGAACACCTAAATATATAAAGCAAATATTTACAGACCTAAAGGGAGAGATTGACTGTAATACAAAAATTACTAACTTCAACACTCAACTTTCGGCAATAGATAGATCGCCCAGACAGAAAATCATCAAAGAAACATTGAGTTAAACTGTACTCCAAATGGAACCAACAGACATTTACAGAACGTTCCACCTGAGAACAGCAGAATATGTATTCTTCTCAATAGCACATTTAAAAATTATCCAGCAGGAATTACGTTAGGCCACACAAAAGTCTTAACAAATTATAAAGCTGAAATCGTGTCAAGCATCTTTTCTGACCACCATGGAATTAAACTAGAAATTTATAAGAAGTGAAACTTTAGAAACTGTATGAATAAATAAAAAGCAAACAACTTGTCCATAATCAACCAGTGGAGCAATAAACAATAAAAAAGGAAATAAATTCCTTGAGACAAAAAAAAAGGAAATACAGCATACCAAAGCTTGTGGGGAAAGTAAAAGCAGTTCTAAGAGAGAAGTTCACAGCAATAAATGCTTAACTGAAAAAAGTAGAGGGATCTGAAATAAACAACCTAAGCTTACACCTCAAACAACTAGAGAAACACAGTCTAAAGCAAAATTAGTAGAAAAAATGAAATACAAATGATCAGAGCATAAATAAATGAAGCAAAAACTAAAAAATACAAAAGAATAATAAAGAGCTGATTTTTTGAAAAGATAAACAATTAAAAAAATTTGGCTTACAG
>NW_012119288.1:12499-14021 GCF_000951035.1 Colobus angolensis palliatus | reverse complement strand
TCCGGCCACTGCACTCCAGCCTGGGCGACAGAGCGAGACTCCGTCTCAAAAAATAAAAATAAAATAAAAAATAAATAAATAAATAAATAAAAACAAAATGGTTCAGATTTCAAACAAACTGTTAAGAATATTTAACAGAATAACTAAATGATTTAATTTAAAATCCACATTACATTTTATCACTAAGTCCGAATGGATTTTTTGTCAATATAAATTGAATTAGATACCACTTGACTAACAAATGGATGTTCTGGGGAAAATTAGCAAATTTTCATATTAACCTAATTTTGTAAACATGTAAATAGGTATGCCTTTCAGGAGAAAACTTTGTCAAAATATATGCTTCTGAAAATCTGTCAAGAAAAAATAAAGGAAATCAAACGTGTATTTGGGCAAAATACAAATACTGAAGTTATACCAAAATTTTAATTCAAGCAGTACTCACTTATCACAGTCCCAATAAATATTGATTTTCATTACTAAGTTTTAGTGGTTTAATTACATAAAACCAGTGCAACAGCAAGAAGGTACAAATTTCAGCTACCACAGTATATTAACTGAGTAATTCCATGAAGTACAAACTTTGCTGCTAGCTTTTCAGTCCAAAATTCATTAAGTGAAACCAGATATACATAATAATCACCAAACATATCACTTACCCCAAGGTCTGCATATCTGTAATTCAGTTTATACACAAATAGTAAAGCATACAGTTGTGCTGTTTCCCTGTTCTCAGTAATAAATACAGGTGATATTTTATTGAAGAAATAATCAAGAGAAAAAATTGACCAACAAAAACAAGAGTGCACAAGAAACAAAGTGTGATAATTCTGGTAGTAAAATTCTAATCAAATGCAAATGAAGCTATAGAAGAAACAGACTGACCATTTGTTCTGGGAATGTTGACACTGCTACTGTTCAAGGGATTTTAATATGGATGCAGAAGTAGTTAATGAAGGCAAAAGTATTGACATAAATGAGGAGGGAAAGTTTCAATAAAAAAGATGATGTCCCAAAGATAGTGAATGCAGGAAATTTTGTAGTAAGGACAATCTTGAAGATACTGCACAACATTGAAACAAAAAAAATTAAATGTTGGAAACTTATCCAAATTTATAAAGAGTATGATAACTAAGTTGTGAAGAAGATTCTCATTTCATATTGTGCATTATAAAATGAGAAGGCAAACACTGTTCAAATTACTCTCAATAAGATTTTTTCAAAGAAATAAAACAATTCTCAACGTTTCTAATGTAGTATATAACCATGCAAAATAAATATTAGATTATTTTTTAATTTTCCCATATATTTATCACCAACAATAAGAGAATTTTAATGTTCTGACACAATTGTTTAAAGGTAATTAGATAATCCTCTTTGTTCATTGGTAATTAAGATCATTTTGCATGTATTTAGCCTGTTTCATCAATTTGTAGTCTTGTAATGTCATATAAATTGAGAACTGCCTATACTTATTATTGGTTATTTACAAGTGAAGAATTGATATGATATTTATTGCTTA
>NW_012119288.1:11407-12449 GCF_000951035.1 Colobus angolensis palliatus | reverse complement strand
GTTTTTTTTGTAGTAAAAGTATTGATATCAGAAAACAATTAGTTGTGAGTGGAGAGGTGGTTGGAATCAAAGTTTATAAATTTCTACTATAGCCAAAAATAAAAACCACTTTATATTTTTAATATTTACCTCTAGTGTTACACTAAGTCTTTAAGATCTAATGGTATTAATTAAGAAGGAATTAATCATCTGGTTATAGAGTCATTTTCTTCCTTTATCAAATCAGTGCCTAATAGATTTTATTTGATTTACCTCTTAATCGTAATCTTACTTACTCAAAAGTGCTTGTTTTTCTATTCATAGAATTAACTAAATCTAGTATTTTACAAAATTGTACAGTTTTCTAGGGATTGTGTGAGAAGAAAAGTTTTCAGTAAGAAGTAATATGAATTTTTCAGCTCTCTTTTAAATATTTCAAAAATATTTTTACATTTTTAACATATCACGACACAACAGCAATGTAAAGAGACTAGACTCTGTATAAAACCAAAAGTCAGTTTCCAACTCATGTGCTTTTATTTGTATGAATGCACGAAGTCCCCAAGTATTTCAGAAGAATACAATTATTCACGTTATGAATCAAATTATGATGGGGTTAAGTAAAATTAAAATTCATGTCCTTGGTAAACATATTAATTCAAATCTTGCCATGTAATTAGAATGCTGAATTATTAGATGGAGATTAGATGAATTTTTCTTGGGTGAATGAATGTTCACTATAGATCCCAAGACACATTCCAATTTTATCAACCTTCTAAATGTTCTCTTATCTTATCACTGTGCTCTCCTGATTTATAATATTTTCCTTAACCACACTTACTATATTTTAACAAACTCTGCGTCTATCATTTACTTTATTGAAAGTGATGAATTAAGCTCAATCTTTTTTTCCTAGTTAATTTTATTCCACATAATACCCCTTGCTTTAACAACTGGGAAAGGAGTTGTTATCCAAATATTTTAAATATATGAATATGCTGGAATGTAACTAACATCACTATGCAGTTACTTCCTTTCAAAATGGTTCAGATTTCGGGCCGGG
>NW_012119288.1:5783-7931 GCF_000951035.1 Colobus angolensis palliatus | reverse complement strand
GATAAAACTGTTGAAATAATCTGAACTATTTTTATCATTAATACAAAGAAAATGAGGCAATCTCAGTAGCTGAAACAATACTAATATTTTAAAGCTAAACGCATATTCAGAGAAAAGCTTCAACTATATCAGTGACTCCCAAGAAAGTCATATTGAAAACATCACAAAGATAACATAACAAATGTTGCTCCAAGTTAAAGGTAAAATATTCTTACAATTATATAATCATTTTCATATAAAGTAGTTTCCAATGAATCATTAAGGTCATAACAAAAGACAAGGAGTCATGTTGTATATCTTTATCTATATCATTAAACAAATAATCTCCAAAAGAAGAGACTCATAAAACCTAAGAAATAAAGAGGGGCAAACATTAATATCACCACCCCCTGGACTTTTTGGAAGCTGTCTAAAAATATCCATAATAACAGTATCTATAGCATGTCTACAAGCTAGAAAAACAGTTGAAAAACAGGCAAGTGTGGTGAAAGCAAAAGATCCTGAAACTACACATGACTAAATGAAAAATTATTGTGAGAGCATCCCCATGCCGAGCAAGGCATAAGACCAGAGGCATATATTTTAACATCTCTACATTTCAGTTTTGTTGACTACAAAATCATTTTAAATCTGTGCACATCGGCATTTATAATAGGGTATAAATAAAATGCAACTGTGAAATCACTTGCAACCTTCAAACTGTTGTACAAAAACAGATGATTATAATGCATTTATTCCCTTGGTTTAGCTAAGACATTAGCTACTGTCTTTGTCAATATCAACCCTACAATATACTGAATAGACACTTTTCAGAGAACTTTTCAAAATATGTGTTTTGAGGAAATAAAATACATCAGCATTTTTTTCCAGTTTCATCTTCCTTTGCAGTTTTCAGCATTAGCTTAGATGCTAAACGATGGATCACAGGATGTATAGAATGAACAAGGGGCAATTCTAATATGGACCAAATGTCTTAACTGCGTTCTTGGTATTATTGAGATGTACTGGAGGGGAGGTCAATAAAGACGAGTCTCAACTGCAGCTTACTACACACTAAACTGACTTAACTTACTACAATACATTTGTATTCACAAGTGATGACAAAGGGCTGTTCATATGTACATGCCACACGTTCATTTCAAAGTTCATGTAATTGTTTGAAAGCAGTAGCTTGTTTTATAATTTATGAAGTATTACAATGCATTATTTTCTGATAACATGTGTGAAGGAACTGAATACCCTGAAACCGTTTCGCTGTTAGAATAAAAATTTTACTGCCCAATAGATATCCCGACCTGCTAATTGCTTCAAAATCTGAATTCATATTTATAATTATATTTTCTAAGGTATGTATATGTTATGAACCTTTCTTTCTAGGGTCTTTCATTACATGAAGTGATATATGAGGTACTCTCAAGAAAATCAAAGTTTTGGCAAGATATTGTTCAATAGAATACTTCTATATACATTATTCATTTTTGAAGATATTAGTAAATGAATAAGAGAATTATTCTTTGTGTTATGAAGTTCTATAGATTTTAACGAATGTTTAATGTTTTGTATTCTAGAGAATAGTTTCACTGCCTACACAATCGTAGGGTAGAATTCAGAATGTGATAAAATAATTTAAACGTATCCTAAGTGTCTGTAACACTCGCACTGAAGGGAGAGGAGGAATAAGGTGCTGACATTAGTGCATTTGAAAATGAATGGAGTCTGTTAAGATAAAAGGGAAAAAAGGTATTTTAAAAAGAAGAGAAAAGGGAAGATGATATTTCAGATGCATAATTCAAATATAAGGAGTTATAAACTAGTAAACTGAAAGCTTAGAGTCATATTTTTTGTATTTAGTGTTAAACATTTTCAGTATAACACAGTGATTAAGTACACAGACACACAACTACAACTAGCCATTTAACCTTAACATAGAGGTTGAACTCTCTCCCTTTTCTGATCTGTGAAATGATGATGAAAATAATACCTACCTTAGTTAGAAGTATAAAACATTTATAAAATATCACAGTACATAAAGTAAACGCTACATCAGATTTTACAGTTATTATTACAGTTTGCAAGGCAGCATGGACAGAGGTGACTAAAGAATCATGATAAAGGAAGTCTTCAAGGGAACAAAAACAGCCTATGACT
>NW_012119288.1:4418-5730 GCF_000951035.1 Colobus angolensis palliatus | reverse complement strand
TATTGTGTCTGGAATTGGTGGGTTCTTGGTCTCACTGACTTCAAGAATGAAGCCGTGGACCCTCCTGGTGAGTCTTGCAGTTCTTAAAGATGGTGTGTCCAGCATTTACTCCTTCAGACCTTCATCTGTGTCTGGAGTTTCTTCCTTCTGGTGGGTTCGTGGTCTCACTGTCAGGAGTGAAGCTGCAGACCTTCCTGCCGAGTGTTACAGCTCTTAATGGCAGTGTGCACCCAGAGTGAGCAGCAACAAGATTTAATACAAAGAGCGAAAGAATAAAGCTTCCACAGCGAGGAAGAGGACACCAGCCGGTTGCGCTGGGGGGCTCAGGCAGCCCACTTTCATTCCCTTATCTGGTCTCACCCACATCCTGCTGATTGGTCCGTTTTATAGAGAACTGATTGGTCCACTTTACAGAGAGCTGATTGGTCCGTTTTGACAGAGTGCTGATTGGTGCGTTTACAATCCTTGCGCTAGACACAGAGTCACAGAGCACTGGTTAGCCAGATACAGGCTTAGCTAGATACAGAGTACCAATTGGTGTATTTACAAACCTTGAGCTAGACACTGAGTGCTGATTGGTGTATATACAAACTCTGAGCTAGACACAGAGTGCTGATTTGCTGATTGGTGCATTTACAATCCTTGAGCTAGACACAGAGTCACAGAGTGCTAGTCCTCCCAGTCTCCACTAGCTTAGCTAGATACTGAGTGCTGATTGGTGCACATACGATCCTCTGGCTAGATAGAAAAGTTCTGCAAGTCCCCAACCAGTTCAGGAGCCCAGCTGGCTTCACCCAGTGGATCCTGCACTGTGGCTGCAGGTGAAGCTGACTACCAGTCCCTAGTCGCGCTTGCACTACTCAGCCCTTGGGCTGTCAATGGGACAGGGTGCAAGGGAGCAGGGGGCGGAGCCCATCCAGGAGGCTCAGGCCGTGCCAGAGCCCAGGGCAGGGGGAGGGGCTCAGACATGCTGGGCTGCAGGTCCTGAGCCCTGCCCAGCAGGGAGGCAGCTAAGGCCCAGCGAAAATTTGAGTGTGGTGCTGGCAGGCTGGCACTACTGGGGGACCCTGCGCAACCTCTGCAGCTGCTGGCCCGGGTGCTAAGCCCCTCACTGCTCTGGGCTGCTGGTGCCGGCAGGCTGCTCCCTGTCCTGGGCCTGTGGAGCATGCACCCCCCCGGAACTCACACCAGTCAGTGAGCGCAGCCCCAACCCCCACCGTTCCTGCCTGCACCTCTCCCTCCACACCTCCCTGCAAACAGAAGGAGGCGGCTCCGGACTCAGCTAGCCCAGAGAGGGGCTCCCACGGTGCCA
>NW_012119288.1:0-1453 GCF_000951035.1 Colobus angolensis palliatus | reverse complement strand
CGGTTCCTATATTATATTTTTACTTGAGTTTGTTTCAACAATATTCACGAGTTCATATAGAATTTCTATTTCATTAGAAATATGTGTGTAACCCACTGTAAATAGTCCTGGAAAATTTTATGGTTCAGGACAGGCCAGCTGGAATAATAAAAATCTCAGTACCTTAATGCAATAAAGATGTATATGTTATACTGGATTTATACTAGTTATTAGCGGACTTTCTTCTATGCAATCATTGAAGGCTACATTCTTAGTTCTTCCAGTGAGGCTGCCATTACCTAGGACCTTGGAGCTTCCTTACCGGTACTCCACATCCAGCCAGGCAGGGAAATTAGGGAATAGCGCATGTGAAGTATTGTATGTCCAATTGTATAGGTTAGGCTGAAAGTTTTCCATTCTAAGTTTTGCCCACATTCCCATGGCCAGAATTCAGTCACATGGCCATACCTAACTACAAGAGGTGTTAGGTGCTCCCATGAAGAACACAGGAGGAGTTTGTTAAACAATTAGCCAAAATAAACTATAACATTTAGATAATAAAAAATTAAATAATTAGGAACAAAAATTAAACAAATAAAAATTTAAAACAATGCAAAAAATGTAATTTATTTGATACTGTTATTCTTACCTTGCCAATATCTCAGACAGAAGGACCCACAAGCACAAGATTACTGAAACTAGAGTCTCAAACTATGAACTTTAGATACAGGACAGAATATGAGAAAATGCATGGGGGAGCAAAAGTGCCTAATTTGCAAAACATTTATCTGATAAGGGATTAATATTCAAAATACATAAGGCACTAACTCAATAGCAAGAGAACAAATAAGCTGATTCAAACATAAGCAAAAGATCTGTATAGATATTTCTCAGAAGAAGACATAAACATGGCCAAGAGTTTTCTGAAAAAATGCTTAACAACATTAATCATCAGGAAAGTATAAATTAAAACCACGAGATATCACCTCACACGAGTTAGAATAGCTATTATCAAAAAAAAAATATATATATATATATATGAGCATGGATATACAGAAAAGGGAGCCCTTGTACACTGTAGGGGAAAATGTAAAATAGTACAGCTATTATTTTTAAAAAATATATGGATGTTTCCCAAAAAATTAAAAATAGAACTACCACGTAATCCAGCAATCTCGCTACTGGATATATATCTTAAGGGATCTCTCTCTCTCTCTTTCTCTCTGTCTCTCTCTCTCTCTCTCTCTCTCTATATATATATATATATATGATATCTCTCTCTATATATATATTTTTGATATCTCTCTCTATATATATATATATCTGATATCTGATATATCTGTATCAGAAATTGAAATCTGTATGTTTAAGAGATATCTGCACTCCCATGTTCATGGAAGCATTACCCATAATAGTCAAGATATAGAATCAACTTAAGTATCCATTGAGGAATGAATGATGTGTGTGTGTGTGT
>NW_012119287.1:5120-6288 GCF_000951035.1 Colobus angolensis palliatus | reverse complement strand
CTCTCACTGCACTGACATTCTTTTTAAGCCCTATGGATTCTTTTTTTAAATTTATTCACTTATTTATTTTTTATCATACTTTAAGTTCTGGGATACAGGTGCAGAACGTGCAGACTCATTACATGCTCCATGATGGTTTGCTGCACCCATTAACCCATCACCTATATTAGGTATTTCTCCTAATGCTATCCCTCCCCTTTCCCAGCACCCACCAACAGGCCTCAGAGCGTGATGTTCCCCTCCCTGTGTCCATGTGTTCTCATTATTCAAATCCCACTTATGAATGAGAACATGTGGTGTTTGGTTTTCTGTTTCTGTGTTAGTCTGCTGGGAATGGTCGTTTCCAGCTTCATCCATGTCCCTGCAAAGGACATAAACTCATTCTTTTCTATGGCTGCATAGTATTCCATGATGTATATGTGCCACATTTTCTTTATCCAGCCTATCATTGACGGGCATTTGGGTTGGTTCCAAGTCTTTGCTATTGTGAAAAGTGGCACAATAAACATACGTGTGCATGTGTCTTTATAGTAGAATGATTTATAATCCTTGGGAATATACCCAGTAATGGGATGGCTGGGTCAAATGGTATTTCTGGTTCTAGATCCTCGAGGAATCGCCACACTGTCTTCCATAATGGTTGAACTAATTTGCACTCCCACCAACAGTGTAAAAGCGTTCCTATTTCTCCACATCCTCTCCAGTATCTATTGTTTCCTGAATTTTTAATGATCGCCATTCTAACTGGCAAGAGATGGTATCTCATTGTGGTTTTGATTTGCATTTCTCTAATGACCAGGGATGATGAGCTTTTTTTCATATGTTCATTGACTGCATAAATGTCTTCTTTTGAGAAGTGTCTGTTCATATCCTTCACCTACTTTTTGATGGGGTTGTTTTTTTTTTCTTGTAAATTTGTTTAGGTTCCTTGTAGATTCTGGATATTAACCCTTTGTCAGATGGATAGACTGCAAAAATTTTCTCCCATTCTGTAGGTTGCCTGTTCACTCTGATGATAGTTTGTTTTGCTGTGCAGAATTTCTTTAGTTTAATGAGATCCCATTTGTCAATTTTGGCTTTTGTTGCAATTGCTTTTGGTGTTTTAGTCATGAAGTCCTTGCCCATGCCTATGTCCTGAATGGTATTACCTAGGTTTTCTTCTAGAGTT
>NW_012119287.1:0-455 GCF_000951035.1 Colobus angolensis palliatus | reverse complement strand
ATTTTAGATCTTTTCTGTTTTCTCCTGTGGGCATTTAGTGCTATAAATTTCTCTCTCAACACTGCTTTAGCTGTGTCGCAAAGATTCTGGTACATTGTGTCTTTGTTCTCATTGGTTTCAAAAAACTTATTTATTTCTGCCTTAATTTTGTTACTTACCCCGTAGTCATTCAGGAGCAGGCTGTTCAGTTTCCATGTGCAGTTTTGAGTGAGTTTCTGAATCCTGAATTTAATTTGATTGCACCGTGGTCTGAGAGCTGAGTTCAAGTCCTGAATATCCTTGCTAATTTTCTGTCTCATTGATCTGTTTAATATTGACAGTGGGATGTTAAAGACTCCCACTATTATTGTGTGGGAGTCTAAGTTTCTTTGTAGGTCTCTAAGGACTTGCTTTATGAATCTGGGTGCTCCTGTATTGGGTGCATATATATTTAGGATAGTTAGCTCTTCTTGTTG
>NW_012119286.1:6938-7302 GCF_000951035.1 Colobus angolensis palliatus | reverse complement strand
AAGAAAAACATCCATCAAAACTTAGCCTGATTTCCTTATCAGAGAAAAGTCAGTCAGAATTAGTGGAAGGTAAGGAATGAAGACGCATTTTAAAGGAAACAGTTTCATGATTTTCAGGAAAAAGAACTGGGCTATAAAATGATTTCCAGGTTTGCCCTGAGTACTTGCGCAATAAAGAGCTAGAAATGGTGTGCAATTCAAGTATCAGTTGGACAGTAAATGGTGCTTCTCAAGTGTTTGAAGGTGATTAAAAGCAGTTTGTTTTCTAAGCCGTTTAAATATTGCCTTTGGAAATCTTGTTAAACTCATTTGCTTCTCAAACTCTTTCTCTTTAAAAAGAGGAAAAGATAAACTTCAGCTGAGC
>NW_012119286.1:0-1628 GCF_000951035.1 Colobus angolensis palliatus | reverse complement strand
CCTGTGAGCGTTTGCTGTTGAAGAGTGTACAAATGCCTATGATGCAAGCCTAAAGTGAACACAAACACTTCTAGGCAGTAAAAAGCCCAGCAGATGTACATTATTTTGTATCTGTCTAGATATGGGGTATACAGATAATAGCAAACACCTGAGAAGCACTTACTATGTGCCAGGCACATAAGCACTGCACATGTATTAACATGTATCTGTATCATATCACTTAATTTTTACAGGAACCTTAACATCTCTTGAAAATTCCATTTTCCAATGATGAAATAATGTAGTGAAATAATTTGCTCGTGGTCACAAAGCTAGGGAGTGGATTCAAACCTGGGCAGCCTAGTTCTAAATTAGGTGACAAGAGAAAGTAAATATGCTGAGTTGTATAACTATCACCATAACAAACGAGAACACTATTGTGACCCCAGTGAGAAGCCACATGCCTGATTAGGTTAATCCCTCTTCCCACCTCCAGTCATAGGACATCGCTAATCTACCTTCTGTCTCTATAGATGTGCTTTTCCAATACATTTCATGTCAATGGAATCGTACAATATGTGCTCTTTTGTGTCCGTTTCTTTCATTTAGCATATTTTATAGACTCATCCATGTTGTAGCGTGTATTCTTTTTTTTTTTTTGAGACAGGGTCTCACTCTGTTGCCCAGGCTGGGCATAAACTCTTGGGCTCAAGCAATCCTCTTGCCTCAGCCCCTGTAAAGTGTTGGGATTACAGGCACGAGACACCACACTCAGCCACATCCTCCTGTGTACTTTAAATTATATTATTTATAATACCTATCCAATGTAAATGCTATGTAAATAAGTCAAACATTGCGTTATAATGGGGATACCTTCCGAGAAATGCATTAGAGTATTTCCTCATTGTTCAAACATCATAGGGAGTACTTATACAAACCTAGATTGTATAGTCTACTACACACATAGGCTGGATGGTATAGCCTAATAGCCTGTTGCTCCTAGGCTCAAAGAAACCACCTTCTCAGTGAGGCCTAGGCAGACTAATTTCAGGTATTAACATTGGAGATCCCTCAGTACCCCCTTATTGTGTGCCTTGGTGCAAAGGCCAAGGAAAAGGAAAGTAAATGCAAGTCTGAAGAAACTGTTTTTGGATGAGAGGCCAAAATTGACATGTTCCTTTGGCTACTTAATAAATTTTGGTGCCCCACTAGGGATATATGAATAAGCGGGGTATACACACCCCATAGACTTTAACAGAGTAGCAGAAAATAACAGTTAGTATTAATTTCTATTGCAAATCCTTTTATTTAGTCATTACTATATTCCAGGTTCTGTCCTAAATTCTTTAGCACGATTTCATCTTTTAACTGTCCAAACAGTCTTGTGGGCTGCTCTAACACCGCTGGTGGGGACGCAGCTTGGTAATGCCACTTGGGAAAACTGTTTGGCAGTACCTTCCAAGCTGAGCGTATGCAAACCCTATGACCCAGCAATTCTATTCTTCCGTATATACTGAGCAGAAATGAATACATCATATACATGTGTTCACCAAAAGACGTGTTCTAGAATGTTCATAGCAGCACTGCTAGTAATAGCCCCAAAATAGGAGCTACCCAAATGCCCATCAACCTTGATTGATTGATATATA
>NW_012119285.1:5320-6907 GCF_000951035.1 Colobus angolensis palliatus | reverse complement strand
ACCATGCCCGGCTAATTTTTTATATTTTTAGTAGAGATGAGGTTTCACCATGTTGGCCATGATGGTCTTGATCTCCTGACCTTGTGATCCGCCAGCCTCGGCCTCCCAAAGTGCTGGGATTTACAGGCGTGAGCCACCGTGCCCAGCCTTTTCACTCTGTCACCCAGGCTGGAGTGCAATGGTACGATCTCAGCTCACTACAACCTCTGCCTGCTGGTTTCAAGCGATTCTCCTGCCTCAGCCTCCCGAGTGGCTGAGATTACAGACATAAGCCATCATGCCCGGCTAGTAGAGACGGGGGTTTCACTATGTTGGCCAGATTGGTCTCGAACTCCCGACCTCAGATGATCCACCCGCCTCGGCCTCCCAAAGTGCTGGGATTACAGGCATGAGCCACCACACCCGGTGTCCTGTCCCGTTAAAGCAGCTTTGGGATGCAGAGCTTGACCATGCTTCCTCTGCAGTGACCTGCTGCACTGTCTCTAGACTGCATGGCTTATCTCCAAAGCCAGACTTCAGAGAAGAAAGCTCACATCGTTCATCATTAGTCAGAGCAATGCCCAGGACCCTGAGTGCCCATCAGGGATGGGGTCCTGGGCGTTTTCCAGGTAACAGCCTCACAGGACTGCAGCAGAGGACCTGGGACACCCTCCTGGGCCTCCTGAAACATGCAGAAGTAATTACCTCCCCTTTCAGTGTCATTTAATTAAATCTACAGTCTTCCTGCTCTCAGCTCTGTGAGACGTGGAACTGTACCTGCTAAAAATAAAGCCCAGCTCCTATGAACAGGGCTCCATCCCAGCACAGGTGAAGCAGCCCTGCCTCCAAGCAGTGGGGCACACTCAGACCCTAGGGAGGCTGGGCAGCACCCACACAGTGCACTTTATAAAGACTACAGGGTTGTTTGAAATTAAGAAGGAAGAGCTTAAATGAAGGTGGTATCAAAACAACAACCAAACCCAAAGGAATTCACTTTCTGCACTCAACTCCGCATAAGCATATGCAAGTGTAAGAGTTTCGGTCTAAGAAATCACAAGCAAGACATAGCATTGTATCCTGTGGCTCTCTGGCTCCCCTCTACAGATGTCCAAGCCAACCTGTGCTCCCTCCTCTGAGGACGCAGAGCCCTTTGCTGCCTGTTATACCCATGCTTCTGGGGGAAGCTGCTGGAAGGCGATGGCCCCCAGGCTGTGTTCCCAGTCATGTCCAACAGGCCTCAGTAAAGACCCCAGCACCCCAGACCAATCTAAGCCAGGCTTCCCAGAACCATCTGGTCCCAGCCCTCACTGGGTGGACACACAGCCCTGACGGTCAGGTTCCTGTGGAGACTGTCCTCTCTCCAGGACCCAGCATCAGAGGGCCTGGCTCACAGTGACACTGGGAACCACAGTGCCTGCTTTGTCCCCACCCAAAGGCCGGCAAAGCTGCTTATATGAGCCACTTCATGCTGGGAAAAGTCCCTTACAAGTTATTTTTGCTTCCACTTCAACCCAAGTTCTAGAATATATGTCTTTTATTTATTTATTTATTTATTTTTGAGACGGAGTCTTACTCTGTCGCCCAGGCTGGAGTGCAGTGGCGTGATCT
>NW_012119285.1:0-1127 GCF_000951035.1 Colobus angolensis palliatus | reverse complement strand
CATCTCTACTAAAAATACAAAACATTAGCTGGGCATGGTGGTACACGCCTGTAGTCCCAGCTACTTGGGAGACTGAGGCAGGAGAATCGCTGGAATCCAGGAGCCGGAGGCTGCAGTGAGCTGAGATCGTGCCACTGCACTCCAACCTGGTCGACAGAGCGAGGCTGGGTCTCAAACAAACGAGAAAAAACAAAAAAGAAACCCTGAGGAGGTTACCTTATGTGGAAAGAGAACTGCCCAAGACAGAATAAAAAGGCAGGCTGTGGAGGGGCGGCCAGGGCAAGCCCACCACTCCACGGTGGCCTTATGTATGCATGTGCGTGGCTGCACAGGAAACACGGGCTTTTGGGAGGACAGTCCAGAGAGCAGTAACAGGTTTTTCATGCTGTGCAGTGGCCTAGGGATCCGAGGGCAACTTGGTCCCTACATTTCTGAGTTTCCGTATTACCGCCGTTTGTACCCTGCACACCGCAACAGATACGTACCACAGTCACCCACAGAGCACCACCCCTTTTCTTTAGTGGAACCTACAATTCCCCATGGTGCACACACCCTAAGGAAGGCCAACTCATGGCTGGCCAGACAGTTCCCTTCCTGGGCCCACCTAAAAGACTGCCTGCCACACACACGCCACACACATGCCACAAACATGCATTACATGTATGCATACAGGCACACAGACACCCATCCATGCAGACACACACCTACCCACACTTACATGCACACACGTATACACCCATCCACACAGGTACACCACACAAACACCCACCCATGTAAGCACACACGTATATTCACATACAAAATCACACACAAACCTACAGAGACACACATATGTACATGTGCACATATATATATCCAAACACACACACCCATACACACTCAGGCACACACACATGCATATACATACATGCACACACAAACATACATGCACACCTATACTCCTAAACACACACTCATATACACACATGGATACATATGCCCACATGGATACACACACGCAAACACATACACAAACATACGTACCTACATGCACACTCATACAAAGACATACTACACACACTCACATGTACTCATATACACACCTACCTACACACATGTGCCTGCCCACACATGCACACTCAAACACA